>NC_136892.1:5013402-5360902 GCF_949152265.1 Phoxinus phoxinus
CTCTCTCTCTCTCTCCTTCTCTCTCTCTCTCTCTCCTCTCTCTCTCTCTCTCTCTCTCTCTCTCTCTCCTCTCTCTCTCTCTCTCTCTCTCTCCCTCTCTCTCTCTCTCTCTCTCTCCCTCTCTCTCTCTTCTCTCTCTCTCTCTCTCTCTCTCCCTCTCCTCTCCCTCTCTCCCTCTCTCTCTCCCTCTCTCTCTCCTCTCTCTCTCTCTCTCCCTCTCTCTCTCTCTCCCCCTCTCCTCTCTCTCTCTCTCTCTCTCTCTCTCTCTTCTCTCTCTCTCTCTCTCTCTCTCTCTCTCTCTCTCTCTCTCTCTCTCTCTCTCTCTCTCTCTCTCTCTCTCTCTCGCTCTCTCTCTCGCTCTCTCTCTCGCTCTCTCTCGGCCTGTTAGCAGGGCTAATGGCCAGAATGCCCACAGGCTCACTGGTGTGAGAGACACGGCCCTGGAGAGGCAGGCTTGTTATTCTGCCGTATTGTTGATCACCCCCCACTGAAGCCTTAGCTCTGCGGTGGATCTGAGAAGCAGTTTGCACATCGCTAGTTGAATACATTTGAGAGGAAGTCAGATTAACACTGCAGGATTACTGACAGATACAACTTCCCTTTTGAGAGAAATAAAAAGTCTAGACTTCCCAAAATATTATGATTGTGCTTCTAACTGGGACTGGTCACAGCATATTGCTGATCTATTGTTGGTTTGACTGCTGCTATTGCTCTCCTCATTTGGATAAAAGCTTCTGCTAAATGATTACATTTTCCCTAAAATAAAAAGGCAGGCAGCAAAAAACTAATTTAATCTCACGATTTCCAATCAGAAAGCGATAATAATATCATATTGGGTAAATGTGTTAATAATTGCATTAAACATGCTTAATTAATATCTTAAAGGGTTAGTTTCACGTTTAAAAATGATATCCCTCAAACCATCATAGGTGTATATGACCAAACACAATCAGAGTTATATTAATTTATATATATATGGGAGTGAATGGTACTGAGTTTTTGAGGTTGACTCGTGTACGGACGTTACCGGAAGCCAGTGATTATAGTTTATGAAGGCCTTCGCTTCAAAAGGCCTTTATTAACCCCCTGGAGTCGTATGGATTAATTTTATGATGGATGAATGCACTTTTTTGGCTTCAAAATCTAAGGTACACTGTAAAAACTGTAACCTCCCCAACTCAAAATGTTCTAGTGATTGGTCACATCTAAATTTTTCCAATTGGCCCAAGTGAAATTCTGCAAATTGATCAAATTAAATTAGCAGAATTTCACTTGGGCCAATTGAAAAATTTAGTTGTGACCAGCAGTCACTAGAAAATTTTGAGTTGGGGAGGTTAGATTTTTTTTTACAGTGTACTATTCACTCCCCTTATAAAGCTTGGAAGAGCCAGGATATACCCACATGTTGATACTGTGAAAGAACAAATACTATGAGATGTTTGTCCCATACGATGCATTTTCATGTTTCTTATAGAGCGGTTTCCTCTGTCACCGTTAAAACGTGAAATGTCTTTAGAACTGGCTCTGGGTTACTTTTTTTTTTTTAGCAGCTCTCTTTTCTTTTGGGCTTAAACATTTTGAAGGATTCTCCGATGAATAGTTTTGTCTTTTAGATTGTTCTTTTGTTCAGTTCCGGTATCTCCAAAGACACCCGTCCTAATTGACTCATATTAAGACAGTAATTGGAGCTGAACTTGACATGTCTGTCCAATCCCTGAGGAGAATTATGTCATTCGTGTCACTTCTCCTCCTCACTTTTTATGAAATAGAAAGGGATTTCTATTTGTGTTTCTGTGTTAAAACTTGGTTGGTTTTGGCTGATTCAAAACATTTATTATGAATATGGAATGTTCATGGTAATTAGGCCATAATCAGTTTGAAAAATTAGCGGCCCAAAGCCTATGTTTTAATATGCGTAGGATTTATTGCATCTTAAAGAAAACTTTCAATTTAATGTCAAATAGTGCTGACCTTTATTCGAAAATTATCAATATACAATAATGACTTAATCATGAGAATGTTTTGCAATTATTCAAATAATCAGTATTTAATTGGTAATCACACCCCCTTGCCTCTGATTGGTCCACTGATTTGAAAGGGATGAGGTGCGCTACATCAAAACGGCACTGCATCGCAATGGTCAAAAACACATTTCCATCCATAAAGTATGCTTACATAGGATAATGTTATAAAGTAGCGCAATGGCATGCCGAAACATGTTCTGTGTGAATTGTCTGTACGACACCAACATTACCTCATGAATTACAGACATAAACCGAAACCTTAACTCAATACCGATAGTTTGCTGTTAGCATGTTGCTAAGTTATTGGCGTGATACTGTAATAAAGAAAAAAAAGTATTTCACGCGAAAATATTGCTTACAATAATCAATATTTAATTACACCGATCAGTCTTTTTGGTTATTTTAATTCCTTTGTGTGTAAAGCACTTTGAATGACCATACTGTATGAAATTTGCTATATAAATAAACTTAATTTTTGCCCTACATTCTGGGATTGCCTTCTCTGGAATGGACATGCAATTCTGCTTTGAAATTTCTAAAACAAAATATCTTATGTTGTCTAGCTTATGGGACAGCATTTTCATCACTCATCAACATTTTTACATGCCTATGATTCCTTAAGCTGCAGCCTCAGTCAGCGAACCGAGCGAGGCCGTATTTACGTCTGAGGAAACAGACTGGCATTGACTCCTCACGGATATTGAATAAACACCCAAGTCTTTTCTGTTCCCTTGACATCCAATGCGTCACTGTGATTTTCCCAAGCCTCTCCTCACCCTGTTTCACCGCTGTGTGTCTGTAGCAAACGCTTAGGAACAGATGAAGCTTAAGATGACTAATCCCACAACTGCTTGTTTTTTTTTTTGTTTTTTTTTCAAAATGTCTCTGCTGTTTCCCTCCGTACTAGGCTGGAGCCGAGGTAATTTTGAAAGCAGATGTCTAAGGTATTATTTATCTAATAAAACTAAAATTGGGATATCTTTTTTAACACTCTCTGTGGTTAGCCTTGGTTCACATCTCATAACAGAGTTACTCTGGGGGAAATGAGTCCTCCGACATCTCAAGCTCAGGGATGCATTGATTTATTTATTGACTGGCATCACTGCTTTGTGGGAACCGCTGTTATGCGGCAAGAGTAGATGAAACTGAGAGTCCCAGAACCCCTGAGGAAATTGTGACAGATGGGCTGCTCACACATATGGAGAGGAAAGTGGTCTGGCTGTGTTTGTAGGCGATTGTTGCTGTTGCAGAGGCAGCAGGACAAGGCCAGGAACAAGGGAATAAAGTCTTATTGAACCAAATCTGCAGGATCCCAGAATGTGTACCAAGGTTACATTCTCCATTAGGATGTTCGGATTATAACGTCATCCATCTCCTTCCAAAATATAGACAGATGCTATAAACCAGCAGGTTCAGGTATGGACCGAAGACTCAGTTGAATACCTGTGACTGTTTTGAGAGTATTGGCTGGGATCTATTTTTTTAACGATTGCAATTGTTGCAGTAATCATGAATTATTGAATGGCACGATTACATGTTATAATTTCTGTGTGAAGGCGGTGGTTCAAATGAAAATAGGTTAGATTTTTCCCAACAACAAACCCTGAATTAACAGAGACCTAAAGCAACCGTCTTCAATCAGAAGTCTGCCAATTAATGTTTGATCACAAATATTTTTTGGTTAAACTCCCCCTGTGGTGAAAATTAATATTTTAATGTTGTTTGTATGTCTATGTGGTGTTTTTAATATGCTTTAAGACAAACCATGTGCAGATTCATAAGTCGACAGCATTGCTGAGTATTTTCTCCTTAAAACTGCAGTGAACCAAAGACAGTCTGAAAAACACGGTTTGAAATCGCTGGTGTTTCTGACGTCACAAACGACCTTGAATCCAATCAGATCAACGTGTGATCGTCAACCAGTGGATCTCTGAGCTGAGTGAGTGAGTGGAGGCGGGGCTCATTTGCATATTTATAGAACTGCGTATACTTGATGAGGCAAGGCTGTAGAGTTACATTCAAGTTATTTTAAGGCATGATATTTTTTCCAAGGAAAAAATGCTTAAAGGGATTGTTCACCCAAAAATGTATTAGCCCATGATTTACTCTGAAGCCATCTTAGGTGTATATGACATTTTTCTTTCAGACGAATACAATCAGAGTTATAAAAAAAAAATGTCCTGGCCTTCTGAAGTGAAGCCATACGTTTGTGTTTTTGTTTAAACCGCGAGAGGCGTCTAACATCATCATAAGTCATGCACATGTCACGGGTTACTCTTGTATCACTCTCGTAGTATGCGTACGGTCGTCTGGCGGAAGCTAGTTATTTTAGTTTAGTTATAAATATGGGTATTTTTCTTACAAAAACCCATGGCTTCGCTTCAGAAGGAATTTTTACTACCTTTATTAATCCCCCCTCCCTTTATAATGGATGGATGCACGTTTTTTGGGCTTTATAAATATTAAAATTAAGTATTCGTATCAATGTATTTTTATTTATTTATTCTTTTCTAATTATTTGTAAAAGTAATGACTTAAATGTCTCCCTATTTTGCTATTTTTGTTATGGTGGAGCCGTTGCTTACACATTAAAATACACATCACATTTTTTTTTTCTCTCTTATGGACACATCAATCAGTACAAATAAAATGTGAAATGTTTGTAATCTTATAGCTAAAGTTAAGTGAATTATTAGTAAACTTGAAGTTCAGATGAATTGCAAAATTAAAATTTATGAGAAGGCTGCAAATCCATTTAAGTAATTGTGATTAAAACCTAAAAAAAATCTAAATTTTAAGTAATATAAAGACAGTGATGCGTGTGCAACAACAATAACGTGCGTAGTTCTAATCTTCTGTCTTAACAATATAACTAATATCAAAGGCTCTCAATGTGTCTGTGTTTGGTACATTTTGAATCAGGGGTTCCTGCTCCGTGTCTCTATCACCTAAAGGGTCCTTGTCCTGAATAACATTGATGACCCCTGATGTAAGATGTTAAATGTAAGATAAATGAGGCATAAATACAGTCTAAAGAGGAAGTTGAGAAGAAATTTAACAAAGACCATAAACACAATGATGGGCAGACGGCGGAAACAGGTTCAAGTGTATGATGACGATGACCCACATAGTTTAAAAAATATTCACAATATGATAATAATTGCAGGTGGTTTGAATAATGAAACACTGACCTTGATACTATCTGAAACTAAACTAAACCAAATGACCGGTCCAGATGCTCTAAAGGGCATTGGTTTAAAAGAGTGTTCAGAACAACTGGGCTATGATACCTGTGGACTTCCTGTCTGGTCTCCTTTTCAAAGTCAACTTGTAGTTTTCTAGTTGATTAGTTCACAGTGTGTCTTGTTTGCCATTTACCTCTTGTGTATTTAAACCCCAGTGTTTCCTGTGTTATTTTTTTAAGTCTTGTCCTGGGATGGTTGTATCGCCGGTGTACTCAGTTCTGTCCCTTGGTTTTTTGGTTGTTTTTCCTAGTCTGTAGTTGTGTTTTTATCCTGTTAATAAACTCTCTGCATATGGATCCTAATCTCCCTCGTTTTTCTGAGTTCAGCCAACGTTACAGAAGACTCGACCAATAACACAGGAAACACTGGGGTTGGCCAGTTATTTTGAGCACATTGGAAACCTTGTTCAGTGGTTTGACAATGCTCATCTACAATTGAACATCGAAAAGACAAAGGAATTATGTTGTGGGAATCAAAAACTGACAGGAATGGATGATGATCCATTTACATTTTACAATTTACATTTCAGGATAATGTGTAACGCATGCATAAGAAGGCAAGACAACGTCTAGGTCCACGCAGGAAATTAAGGCGTTTTAATATTGACAGGTGGACACTGACCATGATTTGATAGATCAATGATTCAAAGCATTTTAACATGTAATATAGTTTTGTGGTATGGCAATTTAACAGTGAAACTGAAAAATAAATGAACAAGTAATTCACTCTCTCCCCGCCAGCGTTTTTGAAAAAACTTGCCAGCCAGTACCAACAATTTTGATAATTTTCACAAAGTTTCATGGCCCCCATAATATATTTTTTTTTTGAATATCTGAACATACAATAAACTAAAAGAAAGAACAGACCCTGCTCTTGAAAAAAAAAAATTATATTCTAGCTTCATGCATTGTTTTTTATTTTCATAAAAATGTAAGTTAAGTTTCAGTAAAAACAAAATCAACATTTTGTGCAAAAAGCTGAGAAAATCACGTTTTTGTCAAATACTACAAGCAATGATCAAAACACAGATGGAGTAGATCGAGTCAACACCTCTAAAGCTTCACAGTCCTGTAGCTCGTCCTGATCGTCATTTCTTTAATTTTTTATATGCCGTTTAATGTTGTGTATCTGCTTACATATATCACTTGTTTCTGCTTCTTCTCCTGTGTTTTGATCATTCAGAAGATTTGTAATAGCGCCCCTACCTCATAACAGTGAAAGCCGGAAAATTCAATGGCGGGGAAAGAGTTAAGGAAGCAAACATGTTCAGAAACAGGATACATTGCAGGATTTTTTTTTCTTTTTTTCCCCTCATATTTCAAGGAAAAAAGGGCATTTGCATCAGTGTATTCAGATCACACCATTTCATCCCCTCCATTTCTGCTTTGATGCCCTCACTTCGGGCACAGACTGCGTATACCCTTGACTAAAAGGAACTTACTGTATAAAAGATAATGCAGTGGCTGTTTAAAAATGATTAACTAAGGTATTATATCGGTTATACATGTTGTTCATATCTGTGTTTGATTGTGTATATACAAGTGGATGTGTTGTCAAATAAGATCCACTGTTCCCACTTCAGATGTTTTTGTGGTGAAAGCCATTTGCTTGTATTCTAGTAAATGAGAAATAATTGGAGTGTTTGGATCAAAATCTCCAAAAACATTCATTTATTCAGCATCAGAGGAGGTGTCAGCCGTTCGTTAGTCATTCATTCTGGAAATGGTTGGGAGTTGGTTCCATATTTATGAACCTGGACAAACAAGCAACTTGTGTAGAGAGATGGTGGATCTTGATGAACAGAAGTACCTGGTAGTAAGTGAGACTTTAGAAAACAAATGATGTGTGCGGTGCCCAAGAGTGGATGGATTTAGTTTAATTAATTGTATAAATTTGATATGTTGTGCAGTCTGTTTTTTGTTGTAGTTGTTGTTTTTTACAGATTAGAGATACAAGATAATCAATTTGATAAAATTTCCTTTGACAAAAACTCAATGTCCATTCAGCGTGGCCATAAGATAAGGATGTTGTCCTTTTGGCTTTGCTAAACTGAAATTGTGGCCTCAAATTAATATAATACCAGGAGTGAATATTGTTGCGTCTCAATTCGCCTAGTTATGCACCCTAAAGTATGTACTCTTTTTGTGAAGAAAAAGTATACTTTTGAGTGTGTAGCAAAAAGTAGGCAAGCTTTGGGACATACTATCACGTCATACAATTGCGTCTGTAACGGTTGCTCTGTCACATCCTGTCACAGTAAACTGGCTTGTCAATCATCTTGTCACAGTCAAAATCCTCCATTTAATTTAATTTTCCTACCGTATCGGAGTGAAATGCAGAAGCACGTTGATCTGCAGTCGCGGGTCTTTCATGTGGAGACTCCTCATATTAATGCATAATGATGCGTTTAAAAGTTAATGGCCAAACGGATCTTTATAAAAGTCCACTTTTTTATTGCAGATGGAATATGACACAGATAACATGAAATAAATTTTTTTTTTTTATCAGGTTAAACTTTGATTAGACACTCAAAGCTTTATCTGAACCTCCCACCATCGGTTGCGCATATCCGCCATGTTTTATAGTTTTTTTTAAACTTTTTACTCGTGTTTGTAGTTCCTCCTCCAAAGCGCAGTGTGTTGCGGGCAATATTAGCCTTTAGAGTGAGCACGGATCCACACTTCGAGAAATCAACCATCCAGGGACTTCTGGCATGTACTCTTTTCAACATACTATACTTTGGGACACACTTATTTTAATCTCACATTCTGTTTAGGGTGGATAGTATGGACACTGAGACGCAGGGTCTGACATGGTCGACATGAAACTACATTTTATTTTAAAAAATCACCTGTCAAATTTATAATATACATTACATCAGCAATTATGAGAGTCAAATTGGACGACTACAGGGACTCATCGCAATATCACTCATTTAACAGTTCATCTATTGCCAAAATTCTCAGCTCAGTTTAGATTAGAAAATTATTGAAAATATTAAAATCAGGAATTTCAGAATCAGAATGCATAGTTCGTGCATAAAAAAATGTCCATTAAAAATCAACACGTTAAACGATGTTCACTAACCTGGCGAAATTTGTCAATTGGATTGGTGTTTATTCTCTTTAGCATGCAGTGTGACGTATTTCCCTCAGTTCCCAGATCTTTCCTATTCAATTCAGCATGTGAAGAATAAATTGATACTGACGTGTGTTATGTATTATGCACGTCATCGTCTCTGACAGACGGTTGAGGACAGCTGAGGCCGCTCAGGCTGCCATTTTCTCCCTCTTCTCGGAAAGCGATGATAATACATTGGGTTTCCAGGAAATGCGTGAACTCACTGGACCTCTGCTTCTCGTACATATTACCGTGTATTATGCACATTAATTTTTGACAGTCATCAATGTCATGATATTTAAATGATGTGGATGAAGTATCAGTTAACGGATTGATACCCATCAGTGTGTTATATCGATTTCAAAGTTTTTAATAGTTTTCTAATATTGCAACTGACAGCCAAGTTTTTGACGGTCTTGATAACATGCATGAGAGGTGAACTGTTTAATTTATTATTACTTAATAATAGTTCATTATTAAGTTAGTTTCTTGGCTTAAAGGGCACCTATTATGCAAAATTCACTTTTACATGGTGTTTGAACAAATGTGTGTTGGCAGTGTGTGTACACAACCACCCTATAATGATCAAAATCCACCTAGTGATTTTTTTTAAAATCCCCATAAATCATAAGCCGTCAGAACAAGCCGTTCTCAGATTCTGGGCAATGTGACGTACTTTTACACAAGCCCCGCCCACTACTGTTGACTGACACTGCTGTATTAGCATAGACCCGCCCTGAGTGAGCTGGACACAGTCCGCCATTGTTTCGACGCTGGAGCAGCTGTAGACTAGAGTGTCTCCGAAAGCGATTGAGGTGTTTTGTTGTTGGATGTAAGAATGAACATAGCAGTCTTCATTTACTCCTGTTGTTACTCGAGGATTGATCAGTACAACTGTTCGTGATCCAGCGTACAGTCTCCGAAGCGACAGGACTAACGTCACTGATCATGGCAGCAATGAACTGCGCGTACTTTATTACAGTTCAAATAGTTGTTTTACGGATATAAAGCTTACTTGTTTATTAAGCACCCCCTGAAAAGGTGTGTATAGATTTGTTTACTGTTAGTTATAACGAGTGTTTTGTGTAATTCGCTGTGTATGTTGATGATAATGAAAGGGAGAGAGAGAGTTTATGGATAAGACTTTAATGCACACTTCTTATAGTGTTTACTCAGCTCTCACAGTGATTTTCTGAAGTTAAACTGACGCTTCATTGTTTGTTTGATGTACAATAACTTCATTGAACTTATCAGTATATTTTTGGCCATCATTCGGACGGGGTCTTCTACAGCAGGCTTGTATTAATAGTGGATAAAAGTAGATGACAAATACGTTATAACCGTAATTAAACTAAACTATACCTGTTCTATCTCCATACAACATTTCTGACTCTGTGGGCATCACTGTCCGACTCTGGGTCGAAATGAAAACCGCTACTGAGAGTTTCTGTTTTGATATTATCAGATGAGATTGTCCTGGCTCTGAGCGTGAGCTGGCTCCGCCCTCTGCGCCGAGAGCAGTAGCTCATTTGCATTTAAAGGGATACACACTAAAACGGCGTGTTTTTCTGAGCCCCAAAAAGTGTCAATTTAAACATGCTGTAAAAAACGATCTGTTTTTGTATTTTGAGCTAAAACTTCACATACACACTCTGGGGACATCAGAGACTTATTTTACATCTTGTAAAAAGGGGCATAATATGTGCCCTTTAAATAAATTACGTTACCGAGACACTGACATGTTTGGATTGTCAAAAATGTTACACTCGGCAGTCACAAATTAGTTGTTTTTTGAAAATCAAGTAAATATTTTTATCAAAGTTGTTTTTATTGTCTTTTATAGAATTTCTTTTTTATTTAAACCCATGAAAATGCTGATCTTGTTAACAACTGTTAATCACTTTTTACAACTGTTTTTCCATTATTACCCCTTAGCAGATTTTGACTCATAAAGATTACGAGGGCACATTAATTTAAATGGAAATAATTCTGCGCACAGATAAATAATTTATTGTAAGTACTGTGATATCCCATTAAAAAAAATAATTTAAGTTTTGTTTTCAAGGTGACTTTATGAAAGTTGAGCAGCAGCAGCACTGAGATCAATGTAACACGCTGGTGAACAATGAGTTTCATTAATAAAAAAAAGTAACTATGTAACTATGTAAAAAGTATAACGTAAGTATTCATTTAAGTATCTATGTATCATTCAGCTACACAAGAAACATGTGTCCTTTATGAAGTTATTTACAATGTCCTTGAAACACTGGTTCAGTTAAGTGCCAGACATATAATAAACTGAGGGGGGAAAAAACACAATCCTAACCTTGCGTATCAGGAAGGATACAGTGCCTAAATTAAATTGTGCTATGATTATGGTAATTATACAAATGCATCTTGGAGGAACAATCAAAAACATTAGCAAAGTTCTATCAAGCTAAAAAACTCTTTCAAAATCCCCATTTGGACAGTAATTGTTTCTCATGTGGATATCTGTAAAAAAAAATTAGCATGGCACCTCAGTGATAAAACTCAGGCATTCAGAAGATGATTGGTGAAAAAGCTAGTTTTGTGATCCTATGAATGCGCTGCTTACCTAGTCATTGTCTAAATAAAATGTCACATGCTTGGAATAATAGAACAAAAGCATATTGAATAGGGTAACATTTTTAACTAGCAGATATCACCATGAAACTTTCGCAGTTGATTACCAGAAATGAGATATGATAAAAAATGTATTACAAGTTTTCTGTAATTTAATGTTTAAATATGCAAATTAGGCAACATCTAATTAAATATGCGCTAATTTGCATATATTTAAAAAAACTAAATCTGAGTATTGGATAAAGCCAGGTTCAAAATTATTGTTTCATTGTGTTCACATATTAGATGTGGAAAAAATTACAGAGGGATTTATGGATATCTACTTTTGTTATCCTGTAAATCAGAATATATGTCAACAGCCTTACAAAAATGATTTTCGCCATGTTTTTTGGAATAAAATTTTATATAAATCAGGCTAGGAATAATATATATACAAATCCCTCAGTAAATGTCTTCATAATATAACTAGGTACAAGACTGGAAGGTTTGGTGTATATCGGTGCGACTGAAGTGGAGATTTCAGACTTGGAGAATGAGAGAAAAGTAATTTTGAGAAAACGGGCTTTAAAGATTTTGCCCATTCAGCCCTTTTACTTTCAAGATTGGTTGCTGATAAAAAGGAAATTACCATATTTGGATCCGACAGCATTGTACAGGAGAGAGCGCTTTCTAGTGGTGTATGTGGTGACGGTGCAGGCAGCGACCGCGGAGCAGCGTGTTGATTTACAACGCCAACTTTTGTTGAATTTATGAGAAATCTACAGACGCAAATAGACAGTGTACTAAAATAAAGACCTAAATGTGTGTTTCGGACTTTTTTTCACCAGAAGTTTGAAAGAAGACATGTTATTGAAGACAAATATCCCAAAATCTCAATTGACCAGTGAAAAAAAAAAACTATGTTTTTGCCTGCCGTGTCTCGCCTTAATTTAATAAAAGTATCCGATTTAAATCTCCAGTTTATTAAGCAGCTTGGTTTATATTTTGTATATTTTAAAATGTTATTGCGTACCTGCTTTTCCGCTATTCTTCTTTGCCCCTTTTGTTCATAACAGCTCCCACTCGCTGAGGTGGAGCAGTGAATGTTGTTCTTGTAAATACTTTCCAACATTTCAGTAATAAAAGTGTATCTTTAAAATGCATGCAAATCAAAGTGAAGAGCAACAGTTAGTGTACAGTGCTCGGCAGTGGTCAAAAAGGATTTGAACAGTGATTTATTTTTAAATAGATCTCTTCTTGTCAACTTAGAGATATGGATTCGAACGGCAATTCAATTACCACATGACCTTGGTGTTTGTCAAAAAAACAGTAGGTAATCTGGCAGGGGATTTTTACACGGGTGGTGGGAGAAAAACACTTACATTCTGGATTTGAATGGAAATAAAATCAACTGTAAATATTGAGAATACCTTACATTCCCTCCCATGAGAAACAATTACCGTCCGAATAAGACTAAACATGGAGTCACAGAGGTTAGCAAATGGTGACCTGAACTGCAAAACACTCAGGTGGGAGAGAACTGCAGCATTTATCAAAAGGCAGTGGAGAGGCGGCGAGTATTATAGACCAAGCATGATGGAAAACCAATAGAGGAGAAAAACACGAGAATAAAAGAGGACAGACTCAATACAAAAATAATAGAATCAAACAGCGCTACTTTGTAGTGTCATTGATGTCTAGAGAGAAGAAAGAAGAAAATCTGTTCCCTTTCGTAGTCGAACTCAACACTGCGTCTTGGATTGACCGTCAGTGTAACCGGTGTGTGAAGCAACTGTGAACATGCCATTTTTTTCATTGGCTGACAAGCCCTATAAGAGGGCATGATACTTTATTTTGTCTTCAGGCCGTTTGTATAAATAGCGTGTGGTGAACGTGGAATTATGAAGAAACCAAGCAAGCGATTCAGGAAGTGTGTGCCTCCATGTCCCAGGTTTTTGACAGCTGAGGACACACACAACCTGTGCGTTTTGTGCTTGAGTGCGGAAGCTCTGCTCACGTTTAGCCTGATTCTCGAAGAATTGAGGACAAGCATCTGCACCTCGCGGCTAGGGCCCCACTGTATGCTGAAGTCAGGGGGATCACAGGTTGAGTTTGGCGAAAAAGGAATAGCTCTTTCACATTCCTCAATCTCTAGCAGAATCTGATCCACATGTTGCTGACACCATCCAGCCAGGAGGAGGCGGATGTGGTTGAAGTGGCGTAGCGTCGAAGATAACGTTTGTTCTGAGCCTTCTCAACGTCGCATACAGGGAGCTGTTGGATGTTATGGCCCAGACCACAACCAGATTGGATCTAGCGTGGGGTGTGGGAGACAGGAAACGGCTCATGGTAGACTTGATGAGCGTTTCCTGTCAGGCCATAATCATCTTTCCCCCATGAGCCTCGCCTTTCTTCCCCATCTCGCACGGAAGTGGAGAAATCGTGGAAGGATTGAGCGAGCAGGGATGTGTGAGGATGCCACCTGTAGAAGAAGCGCTTATGAGCTATCTCTCACAGGGCTATCTTCAGAGCTCTCACAGCTATCTTCCTATTTGAAGGCTCCTGTCCTGTCATCTAAGCCGCTACAGACTACTTTGTGTTTGAATGGCATGGCGTATGTAGCAGCAGGTCAGACTACACACTATGGCTGTGTCGCAGGCCTACCAGGCAGATCTAATAATAATTTTATATAGCGCTTTTCTAGGAACTCAAAGTGCTTTACATACTGTGGGAAAGGTGGGCAGCCATATTGCGGCAGAACGTCCACCACACACCAGCTTATTGGTGGAGAGCAGACAAGAATGATGAAGCCAATCAGTATATGGGAATGATTAGGAGGCCATGATGGACGGAGGCCAACAGGGGAATTTGGCCAGGATGCCGGGGATTTTTTTATGAGAGATCGGGATCAGGGGTTGTCTCCTGAAGCAGTCGCTGAACTGCTCCGTACCACAAACTTATCCCCCCAGGCCACTAATCAAACAGCCGCTACCATTGGTCGTTAAATGGAAGCAATGGTGGTAACGAAGAGGCACTTGTGGTTGAACCTGGTGGACATAATCATTTTCTCATTGATCCCCCCGTTCTCTCCCTCTGAACGTTTTGGCACGTCTGTAGAGACGGTGGTCGGAAAGTTTAGAGGTGAGGCCGCAGTCGGCCGCATTTAAAGTAGTACGTCCTGTACCGATACAAGTCTCCGCTTTAAGCCTCTAGGGGGTCCTGGCCTGTCACAGTCTGATGACCGGAGGCAGGGCCAGAGGCAGAGTGTCTCGTGCTCCTCCTCCCTCAAGATATAGAGCTCAGAGGAGGCGCGATGCTAGGAGGAAGAGCCAAGACCTGAGGGAGGTGATCAATAGAAAGCGGTTCAGCTAGGAAGACTGGATCACTGAGGAGAAGTTTCAATATCTCCCCCTTGAAAGTAGTGGTATCATCCAAGGTTGTAATTTAAAATATTCTCCCTTTGGAGAGTACTCTCTGAGAGCTGTGTCGAGCAAGAGGCTGTCATAGCTAAGCCATTTATTCCTAAGAGCTCTGTTCTTGGGGCTAAAATGGCCAGCAAAGGAAGGTTGTAACTTTGCTTACTGCAAGAGCATAGGAGCAAGGACATCTTCTATTATTGGCTGATGAAAGCTTAGGGAGTGTTACCACTAGGCGGTCTATGTGAGTTTTTGAATGAACGTGCCCTGGGTTGATGGTCTGACTGGTTAAATAATCCATTGAGTCAGCTAAGCCCAATAAGATTGTGCATATTTTCCCCTAGTGAGGCAGGCATTCCTTCAGCTTGGTGGAGGGGGTATTTGTTCCCCATAGTGTCAATCCAAAATGCAGTGTTCAGTTCAACTTCGAAAGGGAACGTCTTACCATTACGTCTGTAACTATGGTTTGCTGAATAGGGGAATGAGACATTGCGTCTTGATGCCATGTCTTGGGCCTGCTTGCACATCTCCTTCAGACAAAGAAGTTGATGACGTATATCTTGGGCACTCTCTTATAGACCCCTTTTCAGTTAGTAAACAATTTTTTTTGTGGGCGGAGCTTAGGTGTAGTTAGAACGATTCCCCTGGCCGCTTCACTAACGCCAGTTTGCAAGTTTTGTTAGCTTGTTTTTTAACAATGACTGGAGATAATCAGATTTTATCTTAATGTGTAAGGTCACTCACTGTCCAGGACCGCGATTGTTATTTGCAAAAGTTCATTTTAACGGAGGGAACCAGATTGGGCGACCCAAACACGCTCACTCAATGGGATGGACGATCTGACAGGATTAACGTTAACACTACCTCGGTTGAGTGGCCTAACATCTACACCTACCTGATAGAGAAACCAAGCATAAAGAGAAACTGAGGGCATATTAATCTTTAGATTCCTATAACTATGTGTTGAATGGTCACGCACAAGACTTGTGTTGTGTGGTACAATCCGAAGCTCTGTCTAGTCAGCGCCAAGGCCAGAAGATGACCATGTAAAGAGTGACATTAAAGTGCAATTTTAATGATGTGAATATTTTCTAGAAATAAAAATTCCAGATACAGCAAATCCATTTTTTAATTAGGTATTTGATTATTCTTTCTTACCAGGTTCTTCAAAAAGTCTAGTCACAATCAAACGCAACAATGTAGGCTATAGAATCATAGATGATTCAAAAATAATCACAATAGTTTAGAAAACATTATTCAAATTAAATTTTTTTTTTAATTGGAGCCTGTACTCTGTCGATTATTGCACCCAACAACACAACAAGATGACATTTAATTATAATAATAATATTTTAAGCTCCTTATTATGTAGCCGAATCAGTGCTGGTTTGTACTGGCTGCCTCTAGTTTTTCCTTTGTTTTGCCTCCAGCTAACGCTGTGACGTAATTGTGACATCGACGCAAAAGGGGCCTATACTTCCGAACACTGCTAATGACATCAAAGACTGACGATGGTTACCATGACCATGGCTACAGTCATAACCTGATTTAAGTTTTAGTTTATGATTTTAATTTTTTGGATATGCATGTCAAGTTTTTTTGGGGCATGTAATAATGTGCTATCACATCATTCACGGAAGTTCATTGGAGAACAATGCATACTATAGGATAGCAACGTGGTGTTTTTACTAGTTGTATTGTGTATTTTAAAAGTTGTGTCATTAGTCACTAGCAAAATTGCACTGTTCTTAAATCTCCCCAAAACTCGCCATTTGCTATTAATTGTCAAACAGATAGTCCCACCCACCCCCAAACTCACGGCATTGGTTAAACATGTCACTGTTTGTCTGATTGCTCTTTACAAAGGGCATTTGCAGACCTGTAAATCAATTTTCCTTTTACTGAAATAGGGACTTCAATTGATACAATGTTGCAGTTTGAATCGCTTTACTTTCATTGTTCAGAGTGTGGGTTTATCTGTAGCTGTCCTTAAACATGTATAGATGTACAGTAGCCATCATTCCCAATATAACTGTTAAATAAGTTTGAGTGCTCAGATTATTGAAGCGAATCATTCTTTACCACAATGAGCACAAGCAGTTTTGCACAGATCTCAATATGAGCTGTTCTTAAAGGGGTCATGACATGAGAAACCAAATTTGCCTTGATCTTTTGGTATATAAGAGGTCTTTGTACCATTACAACGTCCTGCAAGTTTCATAGCTTAAGACGTCTTCCCCATTATAAACGAATCATTTATTTAATCAAGCTCTAAATACAGCTCGTTCTGGATCCATGGTAAGAAGTGTCGTCACGGTGCGAAGTGACGTACCAGCGTTTGCATATAGACCGCCTCCAGCACAAGACAACTACGCTTAAAGCGCAAGGCAACTACGCTCATTTCGTATCGTTGTCGCGGCCGCGCGCTGCGCGCCTCACAAGTGTTCAGTCGACGGACAGCGAGTGGGTCAGTGTACAGGGAAATTACGATGCCGCAGATGTGCTGTTCCTGGCTGTGGACAAACAACATCTTTGAATACGCTGCGAAAGATCCAGTCGTCAGGGAAAAATGGATGCACTTTATTTTTTGCAGACGCCTCAGTCATTTGAAGGATGACTGTTTTGAGAACAAATCCCAAAATGATGCTGGCTTTGCCAGAAAACTGTTGCTCAAAGATAAGTCCGTGCCGACTATTCTGGGCTCAACAACGACGACGCGAACTGTAAGTAATGTATTTAAAACTTTAAACTACTTTTTAAATACGCCAAATCCGCGAATGTTCTGGCTGGGGGCGTTAATAATTGATGCATAGGCACTGACGTTAGCCAATCATAACAGTGGGCGTTAACACTGAACTCTTAAAGGGGAAACCCCCAAAACAGACTGTTTGAATCAGAGGATGAGAAACAGGGTGGGAAAAGGTCATAAATCACTACATTTTAAAAGTTTTTTGTAAAAAAAACTATAGTAATACTATAATTGCACCTAAGGGAACATAATAATAAAATAAAATAAAAACCATGTCATGACCCCTTTAAAAGGACTTTTAGAAAACAAATTGTTTTGTACAAAAAAAATAACTAGTTATTTCGTAAACTTGCTTGAAAAGCAACACTGGCCTTTTTTCCTTTATTTTTGTTATGCTTAAACAAACAATTGCCAGTTTTGGAGAAGTATTGAAGTATTTAAATTGGATTACTCACCTTGAGCAAAATAATGATACGCTTTACAGATTTCAATTTACAGCTTGTAATCTGTAGTGGAATACATTTTTAAAGTAACCCTCACAACCCTGCCCACAACCTTGCTTTCAGGCAGAATCATTTAAAAGTGTATACCATAAATTGTAGTCAACCAATCAGATTAGGGCTTTCAAGACAGAGAAAGTACTTTTACGTTGCGTGCAGTATGCATGAGATGTTCATTTGGAGTGAGGCAAGTTGAAATAGGGGAAAGTATATAATTTATAAAAATATAAATATACATGCAGAATCAGCATAACGCATTAATACTCCTAGCACTCCAGAGAAGATGTGCTATTGAATAAATCCACCCTGGGGATTATGGTTTTCTGAACATAGATTAATCTAACCCCCCCCCCACCGCCACCACCCAAAAAAACAACATTGGGGACCAAGAAAAACAACAACAAAATGCTCTACAACCTTGAGGCTCATCAGTAAGGCACAATAATACACTTTGTGGGGGTGATGATGAAAAAACAAGCAGATGGTGGGATGTCTTGTGTGCCACAAACACGTTGACATTTGAGGCGGAGTGACCTCATTGTATGCCGATTCTGTCCTCAGTCTGGATTTGATTTGCCAGAATGAATCTTTTGAGACTCCCGTTCTTTCTTTTGTTGGGGACGGTAATGGAAAAAAAAAGTATTTGAATGTATACAAAGACAGTTAAGCATTAATAGACGTTCTGCTGCAAACCATAGCCACATTTCATGCAGGATTCCCCCCATAAAAACATACCTGAAAATGTCTCATCAGGAGGGATTTAAACCACTAAAGTGGTTCAAATCTAGAGCGTGAAAGGCACCCAGCCATTTTGGCGCAAGTCCCACCGCTTAGCAACATGGTACAAATGGGGCCAATTTTTGCCTAGGACATCAGGCTGTACACTTGTTTAATCTGTGCTGAGAGAATGAATAAATGGAGAGAGAGAGAAAAACAGATAATGGTCATGTGCTACTAAAATCAGTCCAGTTGATATTTTGCATCCTTGCCTCCTCATCACTATTTGTGCCCATCAGGCATCTCTAGTAATGTCATTCTTTACTACAAAGCTGCCCAACCACAAGGAAGACAACAAAATGGCCCTGTTCCAAACCCCGGTGGTCTGCTTAACCGTGTGCTGACATATCCAAAACTGGAATGGACCCTAAGTAACAAACCTGATAAGCTCTACATAGGCCAGACAAATAGTGCTTGCGTGAAGTCCACACAGTTGATTTGCAAGGTTTGACATTAGCATGTTGCTAAGCTAACAATAATGAGACAAAACACAAATATAGAGACAGTGCTGCAGTCCCATTTAGTCACATTTTCAAGATAAATGTTTCCCTAGTTAAAAAAAACCTATACCAAAATGTATTTAAAAAACATTTATTTCATGCGAAGTATACTACAAATCCATTAACATTTACCAACATATCACTTGAGACTTACTGATATAAATATTATAATTATCTTTCTTTGGAGTGCTTCTTTATTGCACAATGCACATTTCTTAATAATTCTAAAATGTGTTTTAATATCACTATTATGGATAGTATGATATTTGTCTTTCAATGCAAGATATTTAAATTGTATCTGAAGTATACTTGTAATAGTTCCACTTTAGCACAATCAACTATACTCAAGTTATCCAGAAATAGTGCTGAGGTCCAACTAAAGATATACTTTACATTTTTAGTACACAATTTGTTGTTACAATGTAGCAGACTTTAAGTATATCAATATCGAAGTATACCAACAGTACAATTGCATGGTATTTATAATAAGTATATGTAAATGTATTTGTAGTACACTTAGCATAAAATAAATGTATTTAAAATACATTCTGGTATATTTATTTTTCACTTGTGAAAGGGGGGAATCTCCTTAGCATCCACCTGGATGATGCGACGGCAGCCATATTGCGCCAGAACGCCCACCACACACCAGCTTACTGGTGGAGAGGAGACCGTGATGAAGCCAATTCGTATATGGGGATGATTAGGAGGCCATGATGGACCAATGCCAAGGGGCAAATTTGGCCAGGGTGCCGGGGTTACACCCCTACTCCTTTTCGAAGGACATCCTGGAATTTTTATTGACCACAGAGAGTCAGGACCTCAGTTTAACGTCTCATCCGAAGGACGGTGCTATTTGACTGTATAGTGTCCCCGTCACTATACTGGGGCGTTAGGACCCACACAGACCCCAGGGTGAGCGCCCCCTGCTGGCCTCACTAACACCTCTTCCAGCAGCAACCTGGTTTTCTCAGGAGGAGGTCTCCTATCCAAGTACTAACCAGGCTCAGCCCCGCTTAGCTTCAGTGGGCAACCGGTCTTGGGCTACAGGGTGATATGGCTGCTGGCTTTGTGTCATAGAATAAAATGTGAACATATCTTGAGCTTGTGTTTATGATAGACCTTGTTTTAAGTATTTAACTTCCAACCCCTTAAAAAAATATTGACTTCAGGACAATGGAACCGGAAGTGCTAAAATGCCAAGTTGTCTGCGGGTTTTAGCCTACAAAAATAGGCTAAAACCCTCTTGGGTAAAATAGTCAATTTTAATTAATTAACTATTTGTCTATGGTTTGATGTACTGCTACTGAATGAAATACATGTCTTCCAATGTTTATCCAGATGGATCAATCTGCTTCTAAACACTCTCCTATTATCTTTGGCTCGGATCTTATGTCCCAAATTCTCCAATATATATTTGGTCTTGTATCAATGGTAGATTTTTTTTTGTTCACTTGTTTTTCATTTATTTATGCTTAAAAGTAGTGAAAACAAATCCTCCAGTGTCAGAAGACAAATACTCTTGGCAGTTTTGCTTTTCAAGCTGTTTTGCTGTTCAGTCGAATGTATCAGGATTATGTATGTGTAGACTTAGGTTTTGGCTAAAACTAGGTATCTTAGGAGACTGCATAATACTGCCTATTCTGGAACCATCTTTGTATCTGGTGCACACTTATGATGACGCTGTCTAGGTAGGCAGTTCACTGGTCATTGCAGCATAACCAAAATAACTAGAAACATTTCCAATCATCTGATATTTACTCAAACTTCTATTTCAGTTATACACCCTCTGTATTCTCAAAATCAGTTACTCTTGTGGTAATTTTGATACAAGGTTTGTAGTTTTTGATTGATTTAGGGTACATTTACACAGCAATGTTGTTTTAACGTACAGACGACAATATTGTTTAAACGTTGCCACATGGATCCGCAAACACGACTAAAAGTGCTGTATTCTGCTGCCAGGCCAGTAGTTGGCGACGTCACTTTGAAAAGAATCTATACGCCTATAGACACTTAGGCACTTTCACACTAGCACTTTTGGTGCACACCCGGGTTCGAATGACGTCAGAGTTTGGTTCGTTTGGATGATGTGAACGCTGTCTTCCGAACTCGGGTGCGCACCCGCGAACCGTACTCGAGTCCGCTTAAAAAGGGTGGTTCATGTGAACTCCAGTACGGTTTGCTGCTGATATAAACGCAACTGTACCAAATCGCGGAAGTGAACCACTATTGATGACACTACAGTTGGACACCGCAACATTGTTTAATCCCTTTTCAATGAAAATCTCTAAACTTATTTACATTTTTACAAAAGTATCTTTAAAATACAGTGTACTCGACTCGGACTCAAACACAGGACTCGAGACTCGACTCGGACTCGATCTCGGGTAATGGTGACTCGACTTGGTCTCGACTCGGACTCTTCATTGGTGACTCGGACTTGGACTCGGACTCGAACACTGGGACTCGAGACTTGACTCGGACTCGACAGTTGGTGACTCGACTACAACACTGTGATGACGTATAATGTATAATCAAACTCGGGTTCGGAACAGGCAATCGAACCAAGTGTGAAAGCGCCCTCAATATGCATGGTTCACATGACATCGTTTTTGTAGTTTACATGGAGACGAAAACGGTACTGATCCCAAATCAGCCAAAATGCATTAAACGTTTTTTTGAATGTGTAAACGGACTCTCAGAGGAAGGTTTGCAGCGCTTTGACAGCACAGGCGTTTCTCAATATCTGCAAGAGCTCGGAAATATTCAGATGTCAAATGGTTTTCTCTCATTTATCTCTCATTTTCGTTTGCATAATTCTAATTAGTCAGAGCTCAAAAACATCCATTTGCTGTGTCTGGGACTAAAACACTGAAAGTGGCCTCCCTATTTACAGAACTAATCACCCCTGACAAATGAATCTGGTCTGGTCGAGGATTGCCTCTGATTTTTTGTGTGGGCCACATAGATTTATTGTATAAGCTGCTTTGTTGAGACAAATGTGGTGTGACAGATTGAACTGCATCTTGTGAGGTGAATGTACTTGAAGATGACAGTGAAGTGAAAAAATTAGCACTGCTGGGGAAAAAAGACAACAGAGATGCGATCACACTATTGTCTCCACCGGACCTTTTAGCCCCAGTTCTGTCTTTGCAGAGGTTAAGAGAAAACACACCGCTTGAAGAGCTTGAAATCGGGTGTTGTTTTGCATTGGTTTGATTATTGCCAAGGTCCACATTTGAATCCATTTATTATAATATGTGAGAAAAACATATATGTATGTCTTTCATACATTTGTGTCATGAATCCAGCTTGAAACACTAGAAATAAATCACTTTTAAACAAATACACAATTTGGAAGAGTATACATGTTATGACCTTTTTGCAATTCAGCTAGACTTTAAAGACTTGTAGAACTGCTGGAGGAGCGTGTGATGAATTGTGTCTTTTTCCACATACAGGTGACCATCCTCATCGTACTGGCCTTGGCTTTTCTGGCCTGCATAGTGTTCCTGGTGGTGTATAAAGCCTTCACCTATGACCACACCTGCCCTGATGGCTTTGTGTATAAGGTAAGAGGATACACACAAAACCTTTCATTAAACACAACACGCCAGCGCTAAATAAAACACTTCTGTGCTACAAATATCTCAAAACCTTTGGAAAACTTTTTTTTATGTCCATTCTAATCTTATTTATAACTGTCAAATGTTATGAATAAATCCAGTTGCTTAGTGATGAACATTCAGTTCAAATGTCACACATACGTCGCTGCAAATAGTTGTTGAAAGTGATACTCAAGCCCACATTGTTTGTGGACAAAATTCCTGAATATATTTCTTTAAAGGGATCCTATTATGCCTTTTTACATTTGTCAGCTTTCTTTAGTGTGTAATGTTGCTGTTTGATCATGAAAAATTTCTGCAAAGTTACAAAACACAAAGTCCCTCCAGTGGGAGTTCGTCTCTATATCAGTGTCACTGTTTCTGAACTCCTTGAAACGCCTCCATTGTAGTCTTGAGTTTTTCGGGAACGAACACGTCTCAATAATAGAGTGCAACATAATTCTGCCCGTTGGTTCCAGAAGTATTTTTTCCCATTCATTTCTCCCATAGGGATTTTAAAAAAGTGTTACGCTATGAAACAAAGCCAACCAGCTGCAAGGTGAATCGTAGCATTACAAACTTTGATTTGAAGCAAAACATTATTTAAAAATCAGACAAAAATAAGAGGTACGACTGTGCTTGACAGTGAAATATATATAACTACTCATTTAAAATGTTTGACATATATATATATATATATATATATATATATATATATATATATATATATATATATATATATATATATATATGTAAACAATATATTAAGTTTATTGCAATCACTTAAAGGGGTGGTTGATTATGATTTCACTTTTCTAACTTTAGTTAGTGTGTAATGTTGCAGTTTGAGCATAAACAACATCTGCAAAGTTACAATGCTCAAAGTTCAAAACAAAGGGAGATATTTGCTTTTAAAGAAATTGCTTTTTAAGGACTACAACAAACGGCTGGTAGGAACTACAAAAGCTTCCTCCCGGGTTAATGACATCACCAAGCCTAAAATTTACATAAACCCCGCCCCCGGAACACGATTTATAGATTATCAAGACAGAATATGATAATCAATTAATAGAAGATAACTACACATAAGCTACATAAATTCATCAACTAACCATTCAGAAATGTCCTGTTGCTTCTATATGTTGTCACTTCTTCTTGAGTCTCTCCATCATTGTCTGACTCCGGTTTGAACATAAAAGGCTAAACGTTTTTGAAATTTTCAGTGCATGTGTGTGTGAGGTAAAAGGACACGAGCTGTTGAAGCTCCGCCCCCTGTGCCGGGAGCAGCAACTCATTTGCATTTAAAGGGACAGACACAAAAACGGTGTGTTTTTGCTCACCCTCAAAAAGTGACAATTTTAACATGCTATATAAAAATATCTGTGGGGTATTGTGAGCTAAAACTTCACATACACACTCTGGGGACATCAGAGACTTATTTTACATCTTGTGAAAAGGGCATTATACCACCATTTCCCTATAAAGAAAAATAATGGAGTTTTTTTCTTCCGCAACCCAAATGTTGCACTCTATTACTCATTTAAATGCATTCAACCATGAGTAGACCCAAAAAACAAAATCAAGACTTTAAAAAAGGGCATAATAGATCCTCTTAAACAATGAGTACATTCATCTATGACAGTGACAGAATATTAGTGATGTGTGTGTTGCACATTTGTCATGTTGAGGCATTGAAAATGATAATACTGCTTGTTCAACAAAACCAAGAGTCTAAATTCACAGTTGTAACGTTACACATTTACACTTTCTCAAAAGCACAAGCGCTGCATCCCTGCCTCTCTGGAGGCCTACTACACGGCCCAGGACGCCAACAGCCGCGGGCGCTTCTACACCGTCATCAGCCACTACAGCATGGCCAAGCAGACCACCTCCCGCTCGGTCTCTCCGTGGCTCCCTGCGGGCAGTGCCCAACATGATGCCAAGCCTCCCAACACAGACAGCCAATGAGATGTCACACACTGCTTTTTAAAGGGTTTTCATCACGTCCACCTGCATCAACGCCATTCCCTATTCCCCTAATATTTCTACAGGCCCATTTGTGTCTCATATGTCCATTGTTTAATTTTTTTTTAGCTGTGTAGTTTTAATCATATGCTTGTTTTTATTATTATTATTTATTAATATTTATTTTTGTTGTAATTTTTTATTTTTTTTGTATTTAATATTCAACTATTGTTTGTACAAAGGCATGACTCTGAAATCCTGTCAAGCGGTTTTCCCCACAATGTCTGTGAGTGTCAATGACCCATTGTCGAAGCAGAATACCCATAAGCCCCTTACAGTATGTAGTTAGGTAACAACAATCTTGAACGGCATGATAATAAATAGGGAGTTTTTGTGCTTTTTTTCTGAAACAACAGAAAATACACATACATGCTCTCACATTAGAATATGAAAACACAAAACCAACTCGCTAGACTCATTTTTATGTACGAGTACGACCCGTTACAGCATATTAATGACACATTGATATAGGCCAAAACTAAAATGGCAAAAAATACATATTGCAAATGTACAGAATGTTATGGTTCCTACTTTGAACCTCACTGTAAATAACTCATGAGAGCAATTACCATGTTGTGTATCTCCATATGATACATTGTAATATTCTCACTGTTTCTCAATGGATGGAGGTGTCTAGAGCTTTGCGACTTGCTTTAGCTGGTGTCTATGCTTGCATTTAACCAGGGGCGAAACCTTGGATTCTGAGATATGGTGAAGTGTCTCATCTGAATTCCTGCCAAAGCTTGATTTTCTGCTATGTTTGGTCACAAGTCTGCTCTTTTTTCCATTTTTATATTCGTTGTCAGAAAAAAAAGGGATTTTTGAAATCTTGTGCTGTTGTTAGTTGAGATGTAGCAAGCCTTGAGTATTTTTGATTGTGTATCCTTTAGGTCGAAAATAATAAAGATATACAAGGTGTTCAATTGTGTCTTTTTGCTCTTGTTTGTGTCTTTTGGTTCTTGCAGGGTAATGGATTTGCACTCGTAGTGTACTTCAAATATTCAAAGAATATTAATAAAACTGCAAATAATGTATCATTATTGAATTAAAAGATCACTTAAGGGCATTTAAAGTAAGCGCACTTTATAAGTACACTTTTATAAGTAACTTAGTAATTATGTCGAATTAAAATTTTTAACAATATTTGTCGTTCTTTGAAGAAGTACACATTTTGATGTTGACTAACATACACATGTAATGAACATGATTATACATTTAACTGTAGTGCATTATTCAATATTTAAACTTAATATATTTTACACATTCTAAATTGCAACTTCATCATTAACAATGCAATTACAAATGTATTTCAATACATGACATTTTGACCCAAGTTTTAACAGAAATATCATTAAATGTATTTTCATTCACCTTAAATGCAGTAATTTTTTACCATATTTCTAACACAATAAAAGTAATAAAAAAAACACTGTAAAGGTCAGCTAATAAGATTTAATATACTGTACATATTCATTTAATTGTAATTGGCATGCAATTAAGTCTGAAAAAAGTTATATAATATTTTAAAGCATATTACTTCCATAATAAGTACTTTTTAAGTAATTTTTAAAAGTTAGCTGAAGGGTACTTCTTTTTTCACAAAGGGAAGTAATCTCACCAAAGTAATTTTAGGAAAAACTGCTAATAAATGAAACAACTGAAAACTCAGGGGACACTATAAATTAAAACTAAACAAATACATAAATAAAAGCGTGATATACTATCCCATCATCATTGACTTAGATCTTTCTTACACATCATCTGTCTTCAGAAATATTGGAAAATAGTGCATAGTAGTCCTATGCACTACTATTAGGATAGTTTCATGGTAATGTTTGTAGGCTACATATTGAAGCCAGATAGTAATATTTATTTTCACTTTCATCATATGGAAAGGAACAACGTACACATTTAACTAAATATCTCCATTTGTCTTCCACATATATTAAGGATTCAAATGAGATTGCAAGTTGATGACAGAATTTTCCTTTTTGTGTGGCCTATCCATTCTGAGTCTTCTGAGCTTTAAAATAGCTATAGAATATTCCTTTATCATAATTGATACCTGGGTATTTAATATTTGTGTAATAGCAACACACCAATAGCCTCGTAAACTATACATTTCAAAAATATAATACTTAACTGCTTAAAACCACGTCCAACGACTTGATGAATCTGACTGACAATCATTCCGCTGACTCGATATGCTCACAATTCCTCTCTTCTGAGTGGGTGGGAGTCTCATGAGTGAAGCACAGCAGTCGCACGCACATTTCACTGACAGCTGGTTTATTTCTGCTTGGCTAATTAGCAGCCCTGTTCATCTTGTCTGCTCAAACTTTTCTCCACCTCATATTCTCTCATGCTGAGAAGACTGAGCCACATCCTGAATGTCAAGATACAGATCGAAAAACAACTGCCATGGATATAGTGATTCAATCAATTGGCTATAGATGTGAAATGAATATAAAAAAGATAACTAAATACTGAGCATTTGGATTCAATATTATTAAGAAACATATTGTTTATTTTAATACTTTAAAATACCATCAACTATTTATCCAACAATTATATTAAATAGAGAAAATTAATTAATTAATTTATTTATTTTGGATTATTAAACAATCAAAAGAAGAAAAAACAGGAATCGATGAGATCATTAAAAGGTTGGCAATTGGTTATTATTATTAGGTCATGTCAGTTAAAGAGGAAAGTCATTTGAGAGGCAAATTATTGATTAAATGTTACAAGACAAACATTTTTCCCCTTTAAATGAACATGCACTCAACTTTTTGAGCAATGTTGCTGGGAAATATTGCCGTCAACAGGGAACCAGGTGAGACACAGGGCCCATGACCGATCTAAAGTTTACTCGTGTATCATCACCTTTAGATCAATTTTAAATTTAATTTTGTTTACTTCAAATCCCCAAAGCAGATTTAAGAGAAACATTTCAGACGAAGTTGAGGATTAAATAATTATTGAGAACTTCTCATTTAGGTCTCCTGAGCTTAAACAGCAATATATGAGCAGTGATATTTTCTTGAATTATCCTTACTGTCACATATATCATGCACTCAAGGAGATGCATGACGTGGAATTTTACAAACACATATACTTTAATAAACACTTGGAGAATACACAGATAATTATTACCACATAAACGTAAGAACGAGAACTGACAAAGGACTGAACAGAACGGGGATCATATTTACACATTGTTAACAATAAAACTAAATGGGAGACAGGTGAACATAATAATTAACTCATGAGTAACCAAGATAAATAAGAAGAGACATACACAGAAAGGACATAAAAGAAACCAAAACACATGAACAAAAAGTTGTGCTTAGACTTCAGTGGAATCCGTAAGTTTGTTTGGCCGGAAACTAGTTATTTTACTTTATAAAGTTTTAAATATGGATATTTTTCTTACACAAACGCATTGCTTCCCTTCAGAAGGCCTTTATTAACCCCCCGGAGCCGTGTGGAGCACTTTTATGATGGAGGCAAGGCAGAGATTTCAGGGAAAGCCACAGGGACAACAGCCCTAGGTGATATCACAGGTGGATTTGGAGGGAGGAGGGAGCCTGGTGGATCCTTAGTAATGACGGACAACATTGCAGCTAAAGCAGTCCAGAGTCGAGGCTTAGCAAAAGGACTGACAGGCCGAGGTCCAGCCAGGAGATCCACCACACAATACTGAGCTGGTGGTGAAGTGGCCCAAGGCGGCACCAAAGAGCTGACGGGAGTCAGTGGCGACGGCAGAGCCAAAGAGCTCCAAGATAGTGGAGCAGGTGAGTGACTTTGACTTGATGGAGCCAGTGGAGACGATGGAGACAACAAGGAGGGAAGGTAACAGAGTGGGACTGGATCGTCAAACAGGTGACTTGGAGCGAGTTCAGGGGTGGGAAGCGCTCCTCTACTGTCTCGGGAATGGAATACCCCCATGGTGAGGACTCCATAAAGGACCTGGTGTGGGATGGAAGTGGCATCCGGCTCTAGCTCTGGGACAGATGCGTTGGCTGGTTCTGGCTCCATGGTGGAAGGCAGCTCTCGGACATGGTCTGTGGCGGGCATTGGCTCAGGCTCTAGATTTGTTGTGGGCTCAGGCTTCGAACCCAGGTCTGCAGTGGAAGATCTCTCATGTTGTCTGGGACTCTCCGGGCTAGGATGATGAATTATATTTGGTGTGGGCAGAACGATAACTGCTGGTGATGGAATATGTGCTGGGGAGTGGGTGTTGGTGATGGCGTCGTTCTCAAAGCATCCGAATACCCACAAGGTTTAATCCTCAAACTCAGTGAAAGAACGGGGATCCTCCCCCAACAGCAGCATCTGACCGAGGATATTGTCGATCCCGCTCCAGAAGATAATTATTACACCAGAACATAATGACGAAAACTGACAAAGGACTGAACAGAACTGGGAGCATATATACACAAGGTTAACAATGGAACTAAATGAGAGACAGGCGAGTATAATCATTAACTCATGAGTACCCAAGGAAACTAAAAAGGGTAAAGAGTGTGCTACACTGAAAGCATATGTAAGAAACCAAAACAGATGGATAAAAACACAATGAAGCTTAACATAACTCTGACACTTAACAGAGTATTAATTCAAAAGTCTATAGTAAACTGGACTGTACTGTACTTGACAAGAACAAAATCTGTGAGACTGGTTTTCAAAAGATAATTTGAACATATTGTATCATTGATCGGATACATATCATGGTCATGGTTAGTTGTATTTTCTTATTTAATTTCTAGTCACAGTTTTCATTTTTACCATTTCCCTGAGTTGTAGTTCATCATTAGTCGTTATGCTTTCTAATTAGTTCTCACCTGTTCCGTTTATTATCTTCCTTTGTGTATTTAAAGGACAAGTTCGGTATTTTACACTTAAAGCCCTGTTTACAGATCGTATCTGATGAAATAGAACGGTTAAGATTAAAATTTGGACACATGCTCCTGTCCCGAGAATTTTAGTTTTATTTAGCGTTTGTGGACCTATTTTGCCAAACGCGTCACACCCAGATTCTTCCGTTGAGAGCTTGAATAATAGACACCAGTTGGTGGCGATAATGCACCTTTGCCGATTGCAAGCAAACCGCTGGCATTTCATTTAATACACAGAAGAAGCAGAAGAAGAAGCGGCGGAGGAATATCGTACCTCACACAGCACATTCAATACAAGTCAATGGAGTTGGACAAACACTACGATAAAACCTGTTGGAAAGCATCTTTTTCAGCGATTTTTTTGGGGCCCGTATCAGTGAACACCCCTGACCACTCGGTGAGTTTCACGTCTTTGTAAACGAAAGTTTAATGTGTTTTAGGAAGGAATCTTCCAGTAGACAACCATTGTGTGGGGGTGGGGGGGGAAGCGAAATAAACCCAAAATTCTCGGGACAGGAACATGTGTCCAAATTTTAAACTTAACCGTTCTATTTCATCAGATACGATCTGTAAATAGGGCTTTAAGTGTAAAATACCGAACTTGTCCTTTAAGCCCTCTGTTCTTTCTGTTTTTTGCCTCACGCTAAAGTTATGATAGTTGTGTTTATAAAAGTTTTTCTTGATCATTTATTCTGTGTCACGCATGGATCTGTTGGATCATCTATACATCTCAATCATTACAGAAGTTGAGACCCTCAACACGAGTACAAGAAACAGCAAAAGGAAAAATGGACATTCCTGCTGTTCGTCTCATGCTGGAGCAGTGGCATCGCTCCCATCAAGTGAGGGTCTTTCTCAATCTGATGTGCCTAACCCACTATCCTGACCACTCACTATGTGTCTCCTACAACACTGACCTCAACGAGTGGTCGAGGGCACGCCTGCCCACGGAAGGGCCCAGAGGGAGCTTCGCTAAGTATTTGGAGTGGGTGCTGGTGCAGTGCGACCATTTTGCCATCTAGCCCCACTCCGGACCCAGAGCCCAGTCAACCTTCAGCCATGCCTGCAGCGGAAGAGCCTGAGCCCGCCATAAAAGATGAGCCAGAGTGATTGACAGAGACTACTTTCGTCCTGCAGCCTGAGCCCAATGCAGAGTGTGTCCAGGAGTGTGAGCCGGCATCAGTGTCTGTCATCGAGGGCATATTAGTGGAGTTCGTTGGAATTGATTGGAACCTGCCCACACTCCCTGTTGAATTATTATATGATGAGCTGGATTATGATATGATGCTTCCTGATCTACTGTCTCCAATAGTCCTGTCCAGTACCAATTCTTCATCTCTGCTGGATAAGCCCAGTTCCAAGTCATCTTCCTCAATGCTAGTTAAGCACAATTCCAAGTCGTCTTCAACACCGCTGGATCAGATCAGTTCTAAATCGTCTTCGGCATCACTGGTTAAGCCCAGTTCCAAGTCGTCTTTGTTGCCGCTGGATAAGCCCAACTCCAAGTCGCCTTCGTCGCCATTGGCTCTGCCCAGCTCAATGCATCATCTGTTGGATTATCTTTTCAGCTCAACTTTTACAATGACACTTAAGGATATTTGCAAATCCTTATGAGGTTTTACATTTAAGAGGATTTTCTCTGAGTATAAGGTAGATCAAGCCATATCTGATCTAGTGGGAAACATCAGTTCAAAAGACAAAAACCCAGCAAAGAGCAATGGGATTATGGGATCACGCACCCTGTTTAAAAACAGCCTGAGGTGGTTGGCTAGTTTAGCTTGGCTAAACCGACAGGCTGGTTGAAGCTGGCTATCAGTCTAAGCATAATTTTCATTAAAAAAAAAATACAACACATATGTCTTCATATGCCATGTTAGATGGTTTACATACACAGTAAAAATACACTTCAAACAACAATAAATCATAAAATATATTCATTATACAAATGCATATTTGTATTGTATTGTATGAAACAATTAGTACATTTTCAAAAGGTTCAAAATACATATTTTGTGTTGGAGAAATATGAAGTGTAAAAAAAATATGCACACTACAGCCATTCAAAACCCTTCAACACAACACAATAATCACATTCAGAGAAAACACAAGAGCATGGATCTGCCTGGGAGAAGCAGGTCTTGTTAAATTAAGGTTTAGCAAATTGTGATGTTTTACTGTTGCTATGGTGGCAGCTGAAGCATCAAGCATTCGTGTCTCACCACAACCTGTGGCAATGCACTCGTGACGCATGTGCTGAAAAGCACAGTGGAAAACAACACGTCAGTATTCGTATTTGTTTGAACACTAAGTGACAAACAAAAATGTAATCAAAGTACCTCAGTGTAAATCAGTCTAATGACATTAAAAGCAGTGCTTGGATCTTCAGATTCTCTGGGTTTCACTACTCTATTGAATAATAATAATAACTGTATGTTAAATATTTCACAGTGGTGCTTGTCATTTGTAGTGTCAAGAAATAGGAGTAATGCTGTATCTCTCGTTTTCATGCATACTTAAGTACTGTGACAAATCCAGTTTGACTTATTCAATCTTCTAGTCAGATTGAGCCTTACAAACATGCATGTCATGATAGACATCTTTTTCATCTGCATAAGAAGATGAATCTGATTTTCTATGATGGCAGAACCTATGGCTTAAGAAACGGGTTGGCACTCAAGAGGTTACAGAAAATGTGTGTGTGTGTGTGTGTGTCTGTGCGTATGTGTCCTGCTGTGCTCCTGTCACCCAAAAGCTGTTGCTTGGCCACAAGGTGGAAGGCAGGTCACCTGTCACGACTATCTAAAGTAAGCAAGGTTAAAACAAAATCACAGAACACCACAAACTTACTGAAAGCGAAGCTCCAAAATGCCACGTTTGGTTTTTACACAGATGACTCATCTCAACAGGAAGCGCTCGCACTGTGCTGATGCAGACCCCCTCCGACGGGGTCCCAACAGATTCCTGATTGTGACATCTGTCACCTCATTTTAGGAGAGACTGTAGTTAGCTGTTTAGATGTAGCACGAGATGTTTCATTTGATATGCCAAAACTTGACAAATGCTACAGGCATTAAAGTCTACATGAGATGACACACAGATATTAAAATTAATTTGGAATTCAATGAGGGGGAAAATATGGGAGACTTCTTTTGTGAAAAAGAAGTGTGCTTAATTGAATTGAGTGCACTTGTAGTGTACTTAAAGCTTAAAAGTATTGTACATTTATGTTTATTTTTTAAAACTGCACTCAATAATATATGATGATGAAATAATAGGCCATTCAAGTGTACTTACATTTTAGAGAGTACACTTTCATGACTGTTTCTTAACATAGTCACTTTAAAAATTGTACTTTGTAATAATGTCAAATTAATTTGTTTTAAATCACATTTCTTTAACATACTTTCTCATGCTTTAGAGAAGTACACTTCTTTTGGTGTGTTTTATAACATGCTAAATCACATGTGAAGTACTTGATTATAATTTTAAGTGTTGTGTGTCATTCGATCGATTTAAAGTTAATGTATTTTAAATGTACTAAATTACAACATCGTTACAAACAGTGCTGGGGAAAGTCTCAAATGCACACCTGTAGCGCAGCTCAAACAAACCTAATGGAGAAGAAATTTCAACACTCTTACTTCAGCAGTAATAATAATAAAGAAAGAAAAATGAAACACAAATGTGATATTTAACTAAATTCAGTTTTGCTTAATCGTATTGTTGAATTGGATCATCAAAGGTCAGCAGCAAAGACATAAATTGAGATAAAATACATAAAGTATATTTGTATTATTTAACATATTTAATTATTGCAGGTTTGTATGATATTCTGAGTTTGCATTTCACTGTGTTCATTCATATTCAGGAATACTGAATCTGTTTTTGTTCAAGTGAGAAATGTTACGGTCATGTTTAATTCTCTGTCTTGTTTAGTTAAAAATACAAGTGATAAAAGTACTCAGCAAGGTGCTCTGCCATTGTCCTGAAAGAGAAAGAAAACTGTAAAAGAAGACAGAAAAAAGAAAACCTGTTTGCTAATGTCCACTATAACACCCCTTGTGGCAATTATGAGAATGCATACTAAAACATGTTATTAAATGCACTTTTCACAAAAAAATTAGCTTTACGGTAAAATACTGGTGAATAATGTGTTTTGGACCAAGGCCAGGAATGTTTATTAAATAGGGTCAATTATGAATCAAGGTCTCCTAATTATATACATTAATAACGCTTTCTAAACTTTTGTGTTAATATTAAACCAAACTAGCTGAGATTTATCTCACAGTACTTGTCCTTGACAGAATTTCCGAATGTGCCTGGTGGTTCCTCCCACGTTTTGAGTAATTCTTGATTCCCTGTTTTGCCTTTAGGGATCTCAGCAGGGCACACTCATGGCTTGTGTGTAATTTCGGCATGCCCTACTTTTCCAGGGATGTTTAATTGCTCGTCTGTCCGCCTTCTTCCCCGTAGGCATTGTATTCACCGGTAGCATTTGGGACTATCATTAAGTTTTCATGCATGCATTATTCAGAAACAGAGGATATATACTTATATGCTTCCTTTTTTTAGAGTGGGTTGTTTTTATGGCCTGAAGTCTGAATTGAGTTCTTTTGAAAAGGGGCAGTGGAACAAATGTAAAATATTTTAAAGTTTGGTTGTTTAATAAGGCTAAAAAAATATCCCATGTAGTGCAGTCTAAAGGCCCGTTTAAACGAAGGATGTTAACTATAAAGTGAACTAAAAAGCGGATCAAGTTCAACGTACAATGTCTTTAAGGAAGAATACTGTGTTTGGACATGTGAAATGTAAGGCAAACTTGTGGATGAAAATAAAGATTTATATTAAACTCAAGCGGCAACCTTCCGGTCTCTCTCTTCTGACACGGAAGTGACTTAAACTGCAATTAATCGACTGGCCGCTAGAGATAGTAGTCAATCCCATAGACCCCAATGTTAAAATGCCCAACTTTACAGCAGAAAAAAATAATTACAGCATGGTCTATATAGCTAATTTAGCCTTTTATGGCACCTGTGAGGGAGAAACTCATCCGTTTAAATTCACCTTTGGCTAAGCCACACCCTAGAATGTAGATTGACCAATCACAGCGTAGCTAAGAACGAGCTCACACAGAGGTCCGACACTTTGGTCTCGGCAGGCTATTACCGTTGTAGTTTTATCAAAAATATGGTTAAACGTTGTGTCTGGGGCATTTGTAACACAGATACGCGTTTCCCAGAGAGGTTGGAGGGGGGTGTCCGTTCTTTTCCCTTCCCAAAACCGAAGTAAAATACTGACAAGTGTCGTCTTTGGATTAAACTGTGTGGACGTCCTCAGTCAGCGAAACCCCTCAAGGATCAACAAGCTCACTTTTGTGCTCTAATATACATTTTGCTTTTAACCTTACTGTGAAGTTATACTAGTTAGACAGTTTTATGCTGTTTAGGTTATGATTTCGGTTCTCTACCCTAATTAATTGTTTATACGCTAGCACACGCTGCTAATAAATGCAACTTTATACTCGCGTAGTCCGTTTGCTTTGTAATAATGATTATAGAAGTGAATAGAGACCTACCCAGCTTTGCATGAACAGTGTTGCTCTTGATATTGTGAGTCCCAGCCTCCGTCTCGATTAGTAGGATATGCGGAGGTAAATTTTTTGACTGTGACCGTTATGCTTTTGCCTCTATTTGGATGCCTTGTTGTTGCTTGCGTTTCACCGGTATGTCTTGAATATAGCCTTCGAGCGCATACTGAGCCCCTTTTGCCTACTTCTATCGGACACTTTATTTGCTGCTTTATAAAAGTTTGATACAATTTCAGCAGGAAGAGCCGTCACAGCATGAGCCATGTTGATACCAAACCAGAGCCCAGATGAAGTTGTCGGACGTAGCAACATTAACTAAGGGCTTAGCCAAAGGTGAATTATACTAAGCCTTAAAGTTCTGCATAATTAAGGGTGTGGCCTCTTGAGTGACAGGTGGATTGCCACTGATGCCACTACTATCCATTTGTCTGCTGTCTGTTAGCATCACGTCACCTCAGCTAATCCGCCTCTTTGCCCATTGTAGTTTATCTAGGAGTGACGTGCGGCCAAGATGGCGACGGCCGGCTATGCCCACTTTGGGCTTGAATAATGCTTGTTGTGCAGTCTATGAATAAACTGTATAATTTTATTAAACGACTGCACATTCACGAGTTTCCATCAGCACTGCGGTTAACCCTGACATGCCCAGAAAAAGTACACAAGTTGTGAGAAACTTTGTGACTTTGTTGTTCAAAAACAGAAAGCTGAAATGTTATACATTTACCAGAAAAGTGCAATTTATTGAAATTTAGTAGGTTTAATGTGTGAAAGTGGCTCATGTAGACACCAGACACCAATGCTGCTCAGTAGTCTTTGTACTTTTCCAACCTCTATTGCTTTATCAGAGCCTAGGAGCTATTAAACCAAATCTAGTGGTCTAACAATCACCAGTACAGCTCTTTACACCGAATCTATTCTGAGACACCGGTTCATCTTAGTGTCTTTGTGTCAGCTCTTCATAGTCCTGCTCCACTCTCATTAATTAGCATAGTCAATTAGCAATTAAAACGACTGTTAATGAACCCTTCTCCTTTTCTCCCACCTCTGGGCACTTTAAGAGTTGGGAGAACCGTACAACACTGCCAAATTCAATAGAGATGGTGGAGAGTGAGCTATTAAATACTTTCAATGAGATGTGATCAAAGAGCTGACTTTATAATGGAAATGGCAAGGTATGAGTCATTGTTATGTAGTGCACACTTTTAAAAATGAAATCTCAATGTGAATGAAGGATATATATATATATATACACACACACACACACACAGTGGGGAGAACAAGTATTTGATTTACTGCCGATTTTGCAGGTTTTCCCACTTACAAATTATGTAGAAGTCTGTAATTTTTATCATAGGTTGACTTCAACTGTGATAGACGGAATCTAAAACAAAAATCCAGAAAATCACATTGTATGATTTTTAAATAATTAATTAGCATTTTATTGCATGACATAAGTATTTGATCACCTACCAACCAGTAAGAATTCCAGCTCTCACAGACCTGTTAGTTTTTCAATGGAGTTGTGGTACAAGTCAATACCAAACTTGTCCTTTAAGAAGCGCCCTCCTGTTCTCCACTCGTTACCTGTATAAAAGACACCTGTCCACACACTCAATCAAACAGACTCCAACCTCTCCACAATGGCCATGGTTCATTTTGATGGACAGGGTTGTAAAAATTGGATGGATTACCCCCTTGGTTTCAACCGTATAACACTACATTACAAATGCACACTCAAAACAATTATGTTCACTTCTTTTTCACAAGGGTAGGGTCAGCAGGAGGACATGACTGTCGATCAGGGGTACGTTTCCCAAAAGTATCATTAGCCAACTATGTTCGCAAGTTCCGTCGTTATCAGCCGTTCAGAGAGTCGGTGTTTCCCGAAACCATCGTTTCAACGAACATTCGCGAACAGCATCGCAAACTTGTGTGGTTAACGACAGCTCTCGACCTGTGGCTAGAAGCAGAGTTTCTAGTTTACATGACATGTGGACTCAATAAATCCTGATCTTGAGCCAAATAAGCAAGCTGACATTCTGTAAAATCTGTATCTTTTATTTAGAATACAATCAAATGTCATTTACGTCTTTTAGTTTGTCGAGAGATTCAAAGCGTCGTTTTTTGAAGAGTGCGCATGTGTGAACGTGCTCTAGTGCGTAAGAACGAGCCTATGATTGAATCTGGATGAAGCAACATAACTGAGAAAATTTAGAAATAGTCCTCAGATGCCATGTCTGTAATTTATATCAAAACATTTAGCGTTAATTCGATCTCAAACAGTTTCATTAACTTCCCTTCCCCCAAATCACCGGGATCCGAGTCAATAAGGGGGCTGAATGGCCCGTCATAGACAACAATGGAAAACCCGGGAAGGTGGGAGTGGTTGTTTTGTTCTGCTGACTATCACACTGATAGTGGCATGTTTCTTAAAAGAAGTTATGACTCCACCACGTGCGTGACATTAAACCAAGGTGGTTGAACAACCAATTTGCGACAACATGGTTTCGGGAAACAGTCGTGACTAGCTTGATTTCTCCAACGATGCATCGTGCTATGGTAGTGTAGCAGCGAGTTACGTACAGTAGTTGTACGGGAAACGCACCCCTGGAGGGTTAATAAGTGTCACTGATCCAGCAGAGTTAGTGAGCTTGAGTAATAACACTCTCCCTTGTCCATCTGTTAATGTTTTTCCTCCGGCATGATTACAATACTAGACAAAGAAAACACTTTTATGTCTCGATTTATGCCTCATTTTTTATTTATTTTTTTGTCCACTGTGACACACGTCAAATGCTCAAACATTCACTTATGCACGAATTCTCTTTTAACACCTTTTTTTTCCTCCAGCACATTACATGAACATCTGACATGTCTGTCACTTTTATCTAACGGGGTGGAAAGACATGTCTGGCAGAGCATGTGGAAAACAGTCATTCAACAATCATTTTAAAGGTTAAGTTGAATATGATAAAGGTTGCTGAAATACTAATTAACAATGGTTCCCATACTGTATAGCAGCTGAACATCTACGATCTTATTTATTATAAATACACTGATAATTTAAAAGAGCAGTATGGAAGATTTGTTAATAAAAAATAAATGTTTATAGTATAAAACTATGTTACAAAAAAAATATGTGTTCAAAACTGTTCAAATGCTTAAATGAATGATTTATAATATGAGGTATCAGGGCAGATTTCAGTTGAAATGTTCAGGTCATTCATCTTTGTGTGGTTACATCACATCATTAATAAAGAGAAGAAGATCCAGCTATTAGAGCGTTTATGATGCACTGGGAGGTGTCTGATTACCTCTGACAGTTTGTGATCATAACTAACAAGCTATGGGAAACTTTGTTCAGTTCAGTTTACAAGTATAAGGGAAAGCGTCAGAGCCCATAATATCAGCATCACATCAACATCATCAGACTTGCTTTTTTTAGAGATGGCAACAGAGTATTCAAAACCAATGGCCTGAGGTGAGATATCTGGCAAATGCTGAATGTCAATTTTGCCTACATTTAAGAGTGGAAGACAGTTACAAGGTATTATTTACAAATATTCAACATTTTTCTGTTATGTCTTTTCTTTTGGAGGAGGCGAGTTTTTATGTTTCTAATGAATTAACACAGTCTCACCCCAAAACGTCACATACTGACGGGTCTTGACCATACGGCAACATACGACGAAAAGGGTCCCCTATAACGTCCATGTGTGACGATTCGGGTATGGTTGGGTTTAGGTATGCGTTAGGGTACCGCTAGGAGGCGCTGCTGGTGCGCTTATGTCTGCGTCTCATATTGACGTTATAGGGGTACCCTTTTCGTCGTATGTTGACGTAAGGTCAAGACCCGTCAGTATATGACGTTTTGGGGTGAGACCGGGTTGAATGAATAGGGATCTGCCCAAAGCTTATGTTCAGAAAGGAAATGATGCAATATCCCAAAATGCGCATAATGGAAACATAGCTAATGAGGATCTGTCGCACACCAAATCATCTGCCATCGTCCTGTCAGTCATCTCTCCATCTTCACGTGATAAGTGAAATCATGATGTACTGTAATGTAATTAACTAATACAAGCCTAACCATGTTCCTTTAGGGACTCCGCAGAATGCATTACTCATTTTCTGTGCCTTTCTGAATTCAGATTTAGGCTTCGGGCACATCCTATATGACATTTACGATGATAAAACTATTGCATGTAAGCAAACATACACAGGTATGCCTAAACACATTATATTAATTTCTGCTGAACTGAGCAGAAGCCCAACCAAAACGTATTTACCAAAAGAATGTTCCTCCGAAAATAACTTGCAGTTTTACACATTTCACTGCTCGAGGGCCAGAAATTGCGTGTTGTACCTTTAATAAGTAATGTTAATCTTTAAGAATTTTATGAATATTCATTTGGGAATAAATTATCTTTATTTAACTGCATGTTCACTTTTTTTGAGTGTTGCTATTTTTCAGTTTATATATTTATTTGATTTGATTTATTTTCTATGTTTTGTAGTTATAACATTTTAATGAAACATTTATTATTATTATTATTATTATACATTTTTTAATTTATATGAATTTCTTTATATGAATTTCTCAGATCAAGGAGAATTTGACCTTCAGCTTCCATGCCCTGAAAAAAAAAAAAAAAAAAAAAAAAATCTTCAAAACCAATGGTTTGTTTGCACTATGGGACCATAAATCCTAAATCCCAAATCAATAGGCATGTTCAAAGTCATGTCTGACTGAGTACATACTGCTTCAATTTTATTAAGCAATATTAAGTATTGAATGAAAAGTGTTTCGGTTTCTATATTAAAATGTCTGCAGAAAAATATTTCATCTAATACACTTCACCTGTGATAAAGTAACACAGCATTAGCTACACTAAGCAGAAAGTGTCCCGACTTCACGTCTTCGTTTCCATCTCCTCCTCGACTGTTAAACCCAGCTGAAGACTAACACCTATTTTCATCTCCTTCGCACAGTCAAAGAAAGCGCTCATTATATGAAAGATGTATAAAGATGAACCAGTGTATAGTATCTAATTGGTTTCTGCAAGTCTTTTTTTAAGCCTCTAAGAATAGCGCTAGATAAGCATGATACAATGAAACCATATGTAAATGTAAACTTATGCATGCTGTGAAATCTGTAGCTATTCATGGCAAAAAAAAAAAAACCTGATCACAAGTTGTCACCTTCTGCTCGTCACCTAACACAGTGCATCTCACCCTCATGTCTACTTCACACACTCACACTGCAGTCTTTATATATCCCACAGCCGCTGGTGAAGAAGAGCCAGACAACTCTGGAAAAGATGTCCTCTGAATCCTGCAATGACGTTGAGGTCTATTTTATCCATGTGTTCTGTCTTTTGTTTTTAATGGGCTTGCTTGACTAATCCAAAATGTAGATGTTAATATTTAAAATAGAAAATAACTGTATCTGTATAGTTTAATTATGACAACTCTTGCAACACACATCAGCATAACGTGCCCCTATACTGCTTTAAAGGTTCATAACTTTGTTTTGGAGGTCTCCTACAATACATTTACATGCATCAGAGGTCAAAAACACTTCCTTTTTCTCATAATATACATTGCACATCATCACATCATCAATCAAATAGTCTGAAAATGGTTTGTGTCGAAGATTCAGTCTGTCTAAACCCTCCTTTCTGAGAGCCGATCTGCTCTAACTGGCTCAGTAGTTTTGTTGCACGTCAGAAACCAAACACATTACCATATCTAAATTTCAGCTCAGAGACTTGATACGAACAGTAACGATGTTAGTAAAAAAAAATTCCATATCAATTTCAATTCAATTAGCATATATTTGTATAGCATTTTTCACAATACACATCATTTCAAAGCAGCTTTACAGAAATGTACAGAAGTCCACAGTACAATTTAGACTGATCTGTTATCAGAGGGAACTGGCGAAGTTATGTATTTCAGAAATGTACATATACAGAATCACTGTTAGCAAAAAAAGGTATGAATTTAAAGCTGCAGTCCGCAGTTTTTCCTCTTTGTCGCCATCTCTGTTCGAAATCTGCAATTGCAGTTATTCGTGGAATTATCAACTTTACGTGAGTTGTGCCTCGACACGGCACATCGCGAATGAATCCAGTGTTTTGAGGAGAATGTGCGGCGGTCATTCGGCGCGCCGGTGTGGATACACTCTTTTTTTTACAGTCTATGGTGGATATTGGCATTCGGCATCACAGATTCTACTTTTTGGAAGTATGACCAACATAATCATTTATTCACCGGAAAATGTCATCTGAACAAGTAAGTAACATCCACTGTTCTGACCAACTAAGGGGAAAAAGCATTGCAGTAAATCGCGCTGATTAAATCAAATGATCACTTGTCATATCACGTCAAACCGTGCAAATTATACTTTGTTCTCAAATTGTAATGTAAACAACATCGGCATTGCGTGACTACATTTAATGCCCTTCCGATTGTGGCAACCAAGGGGTGGTTTTCGTTATTTTGGACAATTAACACCGACTACGCCACCCTGGGAATTTCACCCAGGGAAATAATGGTCCAATAAGGACACAAGTTCGTTCCCACAAAGATACGGCAGAGACGTGAATATAGAAAAATAATATAACAATGATACTTTATTTATAAATAGCATAAAAAGTTATCCACACACAGTTCAATGGACAATAAATGGATATGACTTGAAAATAAAAGACGAAAATAAACAAACCAATAAGACAATTGGTTAAGACAATCAAGATAACAGGTCAGATGGCAGGGAGAGATAACAAAACCTACTCAATTCCACTTTACTACACACTTCAAACGTACACTAATGTACTCACTTCACCACACACACGTGCATTCAGGTGACAGAAAATGTAGAATCAAATCACTCAGTGAACAGGGGTAACCATTAACTTGGACTTAGAGTGGTCAGCGCTCCCTCATAGCCAGTCCAAGTTAACATAAGTAATCAAATTGTCTCAAATCAATAAACAAAAAAATACAAATCAATAAACAGAAAAATACAAAGTTGATCTCCAAAAAAACTGAAAAAGAAACAAAATAACAGATGCAATCACATTACACCTTCACCAACATCTAAGCTCATGATCCATTAACATCACACAAACACTAACTCTTTTTCTCACGCGAACACACGCGCGCACACACAGACACACACACACACACACACACACACTTCCACCGATAAACATACACTCAATACACAACTAACACACACACACACACACAGTCACTTCCAACGATAAACGAACACTCAACTAACTCACATCAACTTATGAGTTCATTCACACAACAATCAAGGTACCATACGAACGCACGGTCTTCCAGTTGAAACAGTGCGGGAGTGGCGGAACGGCCACACGGACGAATACTCGGGTCTCACAATCTCCCGACGTCAAGTTCACTGAACGTGGGGATTTGTCTGCAGGCGCAAATGAGGCAAGACGGGATGTCGCGGTATTGCGCAACACGGAGAGTATTCCGAAAAGGACAAACCCAAAAGGAAGGGGAAGCCAGGTCACGGTCCCAGTCAGCTGTCCGTATCACGCGGACATACAGTATTACCAGCTCTTGGTCTTTTCGGCTAAAACAGAGGGGAACACGATATAAACAGCAAGTCCTTTTGTGATTATTCACCCATTAAAATTAGCAGTTTACCCACCTGGTCATTGGCAAATCAGCCCTTCCAACATCAAACCACGGCCGATAAACACAGCCCGGGATGCATACTAAATAACAAACAGAGCGCTTACAGCCAACAGCTCACCCAAAATTAAATATTTATTTGTCCATAGTAACATACCCCGCTGCTGTATGGCTCAGCTCAAAGGTCCCAACGCGGGACCAGCTCAGAGAGTCAGCGTCCAAGTTTGCAGTAGTCAACACGCTCTAACAAACGCATGAAGATCCCTTATACACACACGCACCTATAGCGCACCTGGATCTAATTAGGTGATTGCCATTCAGCACTAACTAGGCAGCTATGCCTGCTACAATCCACCCCTGCCTTTTGTATCGTCGCCCCGACGATAAGAGCCTAACCATACTCAAATTGTCTACAGACAACAATGAATAAACATCATCATTCCTAAAATCAGCTACAAAGAACAATGAATAAACATCATCATTCCTAAGATCAGCTACAAAGAACAATGAATAAACATCATCATTCCTAAAATCAGCTACAAAGAACAATGAATAAACATCATCATTCCTAAAATCAGCTACAAAGAACAATGAATAAACATCATCATTCCTAAGATCAGCTACAAAGAACAATGAATAAACATCATCATTCCTAAAATCAGCTACAAAGAACAATGAATAGACATCGAACTCAACTCAGCTACCGAGAACTAACACAGTCTCACCCCAAAACGTCACATACTGACGCGTCTTGACCATTCGGCAACATACGACGAAAAAGGTACCCTTTAACGTCCATATGTGACGATTCGGGAATGGTTGGGTTTAGGTATGCGGTAGGGTACCGCTAGAAGGCGCTGCTGGTGCGCTTATGTCTGCGTCTCATATGGACGTTAAAGGGTACCTTTTTCGTCGTATGTTGCCGAATGGTCAAGACGCGTCAGTATGTGACGTTTTGGGGTGAGACCGGGCTGCGAGAACAATGGATCGGCATCATCGAACTCAAATTATTTACCGAGAACAATGGATCGGCATCATCGAACTCAAATTATTTACCGAGAACAATGGATGGGCATCATCGAACTCAAATTATTTACAGAGGACAATGGATCAGCATCATCGTTCCTAAATTAAAACCCCTGTCTGTGGGTGCCCCTGTATCCCATGCTGTACGCCATCAGCAAACAAAACTGAGTGGCCCCGAGCACGCATACGCCCAGGCGTTCCTCCCCACTCCCTGCAAATTGCCCCACTGCGGGCATCCAACCCATCTGGGTCTTCCCGCTCTATTGCTGGGCGATACCGAATTTCTTCCCGAGCTTCCCCTTCCAAATGATCAAATAAAAAGAATGCGCGATCGGCAATGGACATATGACGAACCCTCATACAGGCCTCTGCCTCGTCAACCCATTCGTTTATACCCGGTCCCGCTCTACCATTAAATTTGGGACACTTACGATCTCGTGGTATAAACACAAACCTCTCCGCAGCCGGAACACTAGCATTTGCAGGCGGAGGGTCAACAGGCAGTGCTGAGGACGCATTAGACGGGCCAGGTGTGGGTTCAACTGCATCGGTCCGATCTTGTCTCAACTTCTCATTTTCAGCCCGCAACTGTAACACTAAATCTCGCAGTTCACGTAATTCCTCATCCATCATTAAGAAATCAGTGAAACTTACCAACAAAACAGATAGGACGTTCCGTGCACACCACCGCTCTGTTTCAACACAAAAATTGAAAGAAAAACAAAGAATCACAACATTCAGCCCACACAATATGGAACAAACAAATTCACGTCTCAGCCCAAAAATCAATGTGGGATCCTGCCGACTGCGCCAAGAATGTGGCAACCAAGGGGTGGTTTTCGTTATTTTGGACAATTAACACCGACTACGCCACCCTGGGAATTTCACCCAGGGAAATAATGGTCCAATAAGGACACAAGTTTGTTCCCACAAAGATACGGCAGAGACGTGAATATAGAAAAATAATATAACAATGATACTTTATTTATAAATAGCATAAAAAGTGTTCCACACACAGTTCAATGGACAATAAATGGATATGACTTGAAAATAAAAGACGAAAATAAACAAACCAATAAGACAATTGGTTAAGACAATCAAGATAACAGGTCAGATGGCAGGGAGAGATAACAAAACCTACTCAATTCCACTTTACTACACACTTCAAACGTACACTAATGTACTCGCTTCACCACACACACGTGCATTCAGGTGACAGAAAATGTAGAATCAAATCACTCAGTGAACAGGGGTAACCATTAACTTTTACTTAGAGTGGTCAGCGCTCCCTCATAGCCAGTCCAAGTTAACATAAGTAATCAAATTGTCTCAAATCAATAAACAAAAAAATACAAATCAATAAACAGTGTAGCGGACCCCCGCCCGAATGATGGCCAAAACTTTACTGATGTTAATGAAGTTTATTGAGTCCTTTTTTCACTCCACAAATCACCGTAAGACTCCAAAAATCACCGTAAGAGCTAAACAAACAAAGTACAAGAAGCGCGAATTACCAACTAGTTCAAAACTATCATTAACATTAACAAACAGCGAATTACACAAAACAGTCATAACAACAAACAGTTATCAAATATATATTATACAGACCTTATGCCTTTTCGGGGGGTGCTTAAAGTTCCAAACGTTATAGCTGCAAAACAACTCTGAAGCACAACTCTGCGTGCTCTCCCTTTCCTACCCCGTAGACGACAATATCCGTCAAAATAAAAGTCCCTCCTTAGTAAGACAGATACTGATTGCTTAAACCCATCTAAACAATATAAACATATAAAAAATGTGTTCAAAAACTAATTCGAATATTTATCAAACCGAAGTCTGTTACACTCCCACCAAATTATAAATGTTATTTCAACATGCATAATTTTCAAACATAAGTAATTTTAACTTATTATAAACATTGTGTGTATGAGTGTAAAGCAAAGTCCTTTTGAAGATTTGTTCACTCCGCTTCCAATAATAAGACCAACTTCTGAGCTGGGGTCCGTTCTTCGTACGTTGCTTAAAACATCCGAGATCAAACGAGACATCCAAGATGATATAATCGGCCTAATCATGATCTGGCTAATTGGGTTCTTCGAACACACCTGCCGGTTATGATTAGTATAGCTAGATTGAGTTATCTGAGATAAATGCGCGTGCATGCGCTGGTTTAAAAGGGGATATGTATCGATAGCAGAAACATTGATCAGCAACGCTGCTATTGGCTGTCCACCGTGGCCAAAGAGCACGCACAGTTTTTCTCCGCAGCAGAGCAAAAGCTAGTAGTCGAAATTTATGCGGAATTTTAATGTTAAATGAAAACGCCAGGGAACACATCAAAGTCTGTAAAAGCCAGGAGATGGGGCTGGCAAATAGTAGCAAACAAATTAAATTCAATAATGGGGACCATGTTAAATGTTTCCATCACTTGTTACAGTATATACATTTTTGTATTTTAATTTAATTTCATAATTACTTTGTTCATTGTAATGTCAGAGCCACCACCCACTAGAACATTGGAACAAGTAAAAGTGAAAATGGTAATCTTTACTAAGCTACTTATACTGTTCTTGGTCTCTTTTAAAAATACACCGTTAAATGATGTGCATGTGTTGTTCATGTGCAGCAACCAAGAAAAAGGCTATAAAAATTAATAAAAAAAACAGGTGGTGGTCACTTACTCCCCGACAGAAGGGCCTTGGGTTGAATGTGAATTGACCCTATTCTGGGGGGCATCTCTGGGGGCATCTCTTCCTTAGACCCACGGCAGGGACCAGTAGCAGCAACAGCTTCATTACTGGTAAATTAACTTTTAATTATCTTAGTACACTGTAAAATAATTTGTTGCTGCATTAAATTAAGTAGGCCTATTATCCAAATGGCTGGTCTAAAGCCTGAATTGCTTTACTTTATGAAAGTGAACACTGCATGTAGGCTAATGTAAAAATATCTCTCTAAAAGAACACACAGAGTACTAATTGCTGACCTTGCATAATATCTCTTATTGCAGGCAAAAGATGGCTTGATCACTGGCTTTTCTTTACAAAGAATAATTGAAATAAAAAAGGAACTAAGCATATTTGTCTTGTCTTTTATTAAACATTTAGTGAATTTTAAAAATGGTGTCCCACAATTCTGTCCCGTGCCGCTCTGCTACTAGGTCCGTCCAAGTGCACTGGTGGAGGTCATCATCAGGCTGGAGGTCATTAGGCTGGAGGTCATCATCAGGCTGCACCTCCACCACAGGGATCCTCTCCTTTCTGATGTGTAATGATGTGTAATACAGCACATGTAACAATAATGTCACAGTCCCTGTCAGCCTTTTCAAACACTGAAATTTTCCCTTTAGTTGCCCATGCTCAATTTAAAACTGTGCCCTTGTCCTGGCTAGAGCTCCATTGTCCGGGTTGTGGGTCAGGGAATGGGGTCATCAAATACTGCCTGCAGGTATAGCCCCTGTGTCTCCAAGCATGTTGTAATCACCTACATAATGAATAAAATATAGTTATGTTAGGCTCAGAATACGTGTAGCCTATATACAGTGTGCTTGATATTTATATTTTCCGTTTCCATGTTCAAATAATGTGCTACATGTGACAATGTGACTGATATGGTATAGTGTCACACACTGCCAAGACATTTTAGTCAGTCAACTGCATACTTTTTGATTCCATTCCTTTTTTTTTTTTATATATATATAATAATATTACTAATATGATATATTTAGAATTGTAATAGTAACTTACCTGCACATCTACACTGTTCACAAAATCCTCTTCATTGAGGCCTTGATGGGAACGTGTGTACAGTCTCGTTAGTGAATCACGTTAGTGAAGCCTGACACAAAGGCTACTGTAAATCATACTTATTGGCTAAGTCATGATTGCATGATCTTCATTAAAAAATATAATGTACCTGCATTGGCAAAAAAACAAAACAAAAAAAAAACAAATCTGCTTTACAACCTTGGGTCTGGAAAAACCATAAAAACCCCTAAAAAAAAGCTTGAGCGCGAGGTAAACTTTGTGAATGGCACGACAGGCAGCACTTTTCACCAAGTTCACCGTAGCCTATCACTCGCAAATAATCTCAGGGAAATGCACACAGTTTGTGCTGTTGTTAAAGCCCGACTCCGACATTAAATGTGTTGTTCCAACAAATTAATGATACAAATGACACTCACGAGTCACGAGAAAAACTATATCTCTCTAAAAGTACGCTATCGCGCTGCGCTAAAGGACTTCCCGGATCACCTCCGCTTATAAAGCCGGGATCTAATCCTGTTAACATGAAATAAGCCTGCTCGCGAGCAGGTCTAAGATTGCGCACCTGTTGCTATGACAGCAAGTCCAGGATGAGCGTCGAAGAACCAAACAATCCAAGATCATGCCAAATCGCCAACAATCAAATCCAGCTAAGTGAGTTAGCGACGTACGAAGAACGAACCCCTGGTCTCTCTACAACTGAGACCTTGTTTAACCGTTCACCTTTCTTGTTTAGTTTTTTGTCACCAAGTGCTATTGTGACTTTCCTTACTAGTCCATCTTGGCTAGTTACAGTGTCTACAATCCGTCCTAGTCTCCACTCATTTCTTGGAAGGTTCTCATCTGTATCCATGACCACATCACCAATCTGAAAATTCCTTTTTGGAGCATGCCAGCATTGTCTAGCCGTAATGTTGTAGAGATACTCTTTTTTCCATCTACTCCAAAACTGTTCAGTAAGGTACTGCACCCGTCTCCATCTCTTTCTCCCATAGAGATCTTCTCTTATGAACTTTCCTGGTGGTGGTAGGACTGTGGTGGCTTTCATGGTAATCAGATGGTTAGGTGTGAGCGGTTCTAAGCTCTTGGGGTCGTTCAGGTTATCCACTGTAAGGGGGCGACTGTTGACTATTGCCATGGCTTCATAAAATAAAGTGCGCAGTGAAGCATCGTTGAGCCTGCCTGATGAGAGGGAAACTGTAGCATTAAGAACACTCCGTACAGTTTTGATTTGACGCTCCCATACACCACCTGCATGACTGGAATGAGGGGGATTCATTACAAAATCACACTGTTTATCTGCAAGGAAAGCAGAGAGCCTTTCTGGGTCAAGTTGCTGTAATGCCGAGTTGAGTTCATTTTTTGCGCCAACGAAATTGGTACCTTGGTCACATCTGATCTGCCTCACTGTGCCTCGAATTGCAACAAAGCATCGTAAACTGTTGATGAAAGCATCTGTGGACATATCTTCTAACATTTCTATATGAATGGCTCTTGAACAAAAGCAAGTTAGAAGCAGACCATACCTTTTGTGCTGTTTTCTTCCTTCTTTAGTCATGAATGGACCAAAGCAATCCATACCACAATACACAAACGGTGGGGAAGGCTCTACACGTTCTGTGGGAAGATCACTCATCCGCTGGCCTTCCACAGGTTTTCTCAACCTTCTTAATCATACCATCCGTATCTATGAAGGCGTCCAGGTGATGAAGTTTATTATAACCTGGAAGTTGTTTTCCTTGACTCAGGACATCCATTTCTTTCTGATACACTTGTTTTTGAACTCCTTTTAGAATCAAGCCTTTTGCATGTTCCTGTTCACCTACAGAAGCTGGCAAATTATTTTTATCCTTCTTAATCCGTCTCACAAGGGTTGCAATGGCTTTGACAGCATTAGACCAAGATGAGAACTTTGATAAATGGTCTACAAGATCTTTACTTTCTGTGGTTTCTGTTTGAAACGTCTGAATCTTTTTAACTTCTGGATCTCCTACTGGAAGTTCCGGTACAACATTTGAGGTCTCTATTTCTTTCTTCCACAGGAATGAAGGACCCGAGAACCAGTTGGATGAGAGCAATTCATTTATTGTGCTTCCTCTTGAAGCATTGTCTGCTGGGTTATCATCCGTTGGGACGTACAGCCATTGTTTGGGTGTTGTGCTTTGGCGTATTTTTTGGACTCTGTTGGATACAAACGTATGAAAACGACGGGCGTCGTTATTGATGTAACCCAAGACCACCTTTGAGTCAGTCCAAAAGAATTCGTTGACATTGGTGAGGTCAAGCTCTTCTCTGAGCATATTGCTCATTTTGACTGATACCACTGCTGCCGTCAACTCTAACCTTGGAATTGTAGTAATCTTTACAGGAGCAACCCGGGCTTTGCCAATGAGGAAAGTGCAATGAATCTCATCCTTCTCATTGATTACTCTCAGATAAGAACACTGACCATAACCACAGGTACTTGCATCAGAGAAATGATGTATTTCCGTTTTTACAATTCTACCGAAATCAGCAGGCACATAACATCGTGGTATGTCCACCTTTTCAAGATTGACAAAGTCATTCTGCCATTTCTCCCACCACGGGCTAAGAGCAAGGGAAAGTGGATCATCCCAGCCTGTACCTTGGCGACACATTTCTTGTAGGATCCTCTTACCATTGAGAACATAGGGAGCTACAAAGCCCAAAGGATCATATATGGAGGCAACCGTTGACAATATGCCACGACGTGTTGAAGGTTGACCTTTCAGTGTGATATGGAATTGGAAGCTATCACTCTGTATGTTCCAATGAATTCCCAACGCTCTTTCAAGTGGCATGTCACTGAAGGTAAGATCCTTGGTTTCAAAGTTTACAGCACGTTCTGATGCTGGTATGCTCTGCAGAACAGTGTTGTCATTTGACACAAACTTGTGAAGTCGAAGACCTGCCTTTATGCACAACTCCCGTGCTTCCTTTGCCAGCTGAATGGCCTTTTCCACCGTCTCTACACTTGTGACTCCATCATCAACATAGAAGTCTCTTAAGATGAACTGAGCGGCTAATGAGTGCGATTGACTATGCTCACTGGCTAGATATCTCAGTCCATAGTTTGCACAACCAGGCGAAGAAACCGCACCGAAAAGATGCACTTTCATTCGGTAATCTTGAAGCAATGAATTTGTGTCTCCGTTTTTCCACCATAAGAAGCGCAGGTAATCTCGGTCATTTTCCTGGACATGAAACTGGTGAAACATTTTTTCGATGTCACATATTACAGCTATAGGATGCCTTCTGAACCTAACAAGGACTCCGGTGAGATTGTTTATCATGTCTGGTCCTGGTAACAAATATTCATTGAGACTTTTGCCTTTGAATTTTGCAGAACAATCAAAAACGACACGTAGCTTGTCTGGCTTTTTTGGATGGTAAATGCCATGATGAGGTATGTACCACTTTTCGCCATCAGTTCCATCATCATTCACTGTTTCTACATCACCTCTTTCAATGATGTCATTCATGTAAGTAATGTAGTCTGTCTTATATTTCTCGTTTCTACAGAATTTCTTGTTCAAATGATTGAGTCTGACCTTGGCAAGCTCTCTGTTATCAGGTAAGTATGGCCGTTGTTTGAACGGAAGAGGCATTTCATAATGTCCTTGAGCATTTTTCTTAATACCTTCTTTGAGTTTTTCTAGGAACACAATATCATCCTGAGAAATTGTCTTTTCGTCTGCTGTGACATCCTTAAAGTCCGACTCGAGTACACGGATGGCATCCATAGGTGTCAAAGCTGGAATCTCCTTTGTGGCTATTCTGTGACAAAGACTGACTGATGTTGATCCGTTGATACCAGGTGTGGAGCAGCCCACAACACTCCATCCTAAGTCAGTTAGAATAGCATAAGGTTCATCATCTTTACCTAGTATGACTTGCCTGGGAGCTAGCACTCTGTGGCAGTTGTAGCCAATAAGTAAACCTACTTCACAGCTGAGAAGAGGTGACATTTCGTCTGTGATTACCTTCAAGTGACTCCAGTTCTTTGCCGTTTCCTGCGTTGGAATGTGATCACGATTGACAGGAATACACTCTTTGGTGTATACTGGAGGCAGATTGATATGTACTGATGAATTGTATCCTCTCACACGAAGATCAGACGCTCTTTTACTTTTAATTATCATATTGTCTCCCATCATGGTGGTAAGTTTGAGTTTTATTGGCTGAGTATCCACTTGCAGTGCATTACTCACGTCTTCATCAATGAAAGTGGTGTCACTCTGAGTGTCTAACAAAGCATAGACAAGCTGTTCATTGGATGGATTTTTGATGGACGACACCCATACAGGCACAATCATGGATGTAATGACTGAACGACCTTCTCTTGTGATATTAAGCGACATGGCATCTGTAATCTCACTCTCACGTGCACGCTCATTGCTTACCGTTGGTTGCTTTCTGTTTCCGTTATTCTCATAGTTGTAATCATGAAGACATGTGGGATGTCGCAGTTTGCACACATCACATGTGTGGCGACGCCAACAATCCTTAGCACAGTGACCTGGTTTCATACACCCAAAACAGAGTTTGTTGTCTTTGACATAGGACCTTCTGTCTTTCAGAGACTTTACCATGAATTCTGGGCACTTACAGAGTTGATGGCTGTCATCTTGACACAACATGCATGGTGTTTTTAACTGTCCTTTAGCCATTGTCTGTTTATCACGGTTCACTGTTGTTTGTGTTTTGAAGACAATTGCCTTGTTTCTTTTGGTTTCATTTGAGATTCTTCTCTCATGGGGTGACTCGCTTGAATGAAGAGCATGTAGAGAAGTGATAGGATTACACACTATTTCTGCTTCAGTAGACATGAATTTTACAAAGTCTTGAAAGCTTGGAAATTCCTTGCCGTCCATAAGTGATGTTGTGACTTGGCGGTTCCACCTGGAGGCTGCCCAGTCAGGAAGTTTCTGTACCAGCTTTTGATTCTCTTCACAGTCGTTTAATATTTCCAGGCCTTTAACATGAGGTATAGCTTGCAGGCAGGCATTTAAGAAGTCTGAAAATGTTCTCAGACCTTCTGCGTCTTTGGATGGTATTCTTGGCCATTTTGACAGCTTTTCACGGAATGCTCTTTGAATGACAAATGGCTGCCCGTATCTTTGGTTAAGCTTGTTCCAAGCATCTTTGTACGCTTCTTCATCATTACGATAAAAGGTGCCTTCAAGATATTTGTGTGCTGAGCCACTGACATACTTTTTCAAATAATAGAGTTTATCAGCTGCAGAGATGCCTTTTCTATCTATAAGTGACATAAATGAGGCTTTCCAGTCCACAAACTGAATTGGGTCTCCATTGAACACTGAAGGCTCGGGTATGGGTAACCTGTTGATGGCTATGCTGTCCTGAACTGCCTGAGCAAGATGCGACACTTCACTAAGAGATGTTGACTGGACAACATTGTATTGCTGTTGTGTCGTTGGGAAGATTTTGTTTTTCTGACTTTCACGTTCATTCTGTATAGACTGACTCTTTGTCTCTTGCTTTATTCCTTCATCATATGATTTTACTCTGGCTCGAGCAACCTCTAAATCCTTTTCTATCTGCAGCTGTTCTAATTCAAACCTGTGTGTCTCTAGCTCTTGTCTGAGCTGCTCTTCTAGAGTTCTTATTTTTTCCTTTTGTTGTCTTTCCTTTTGCAATATTTTGTATTCAGCCTCTTTCGCAGCCAGCTCTGCCGCCGCATCTGCTCGCTTGCTTGACGTACAAGAAGGTCTAGAATGGTTGCTGACTGTTTGTGAAGCACTGGAACCATATATAGAACGAGCATAACTATGAGCTAAAAGTTCATGTAGACGGCCCTTTTCCTGTTCTGCATCAAACTCGCCATCTACTGTTGTCAACCTTTCCAGCACAATTTTGACGATGTCATTGGTCACGGCTTCACATGCATCAATTTTACGTCTTAAATCAGCAGCTGGTGTGATATGTTCCCTTATTTCACTGAAGATTTTTATGATACAGTTCTTTTTATCATCAAGAGAGTCAGCAATGTCAGCAAGCTGCTTATCAGAGATCTCTGATTTTAAGTCATGTCTTGCTTTACGAGCATCTAATTTCCATTGGTCATACAAAGCCGTTAACCTTCTTTCTTTCTTACAGCACTCATCTTTCTGGTAAGCAAGCATTTTCTCAGTAGGAATATGTGGACGTTCTGAACGTCGAGGGAGCTCTGCACTGTCTTGTACATGACACTGAAGTTCAGATGCATTTTTATCTTTACATTTAACTGCTTTTCCATCATCTTCCTTTTTACCTTCTGATTCCATCTGCAGCAGGCTTTCAGATTCTGGATCGTCAGTATCATTTTCCATAGTCAACTCACTTTTATAGCGTTCCAGCTCTTTAGACCATCACGCTGATTCCATCGTGTTGCAATCCGTTCACGATCGTCACGTTGCTCCCATGAACAAGCACGTGCAGCGGGGATGTGAACCAGCGAAGGTAAAGCTCTTACTGTAGCGGACCCCCGCCCGAATGATGGCCAAAACTTTACTGATGTTAATGAAGTTTATTGAGTCCTTTTTTCACTCCACAAATCACCGCAAGACTCCAAAAATCACCGTAAGAGCTAAACAAACAAAGTACAAGAAGCGCGAATTACCAACTAGTTCAAAACTATCATTAACATTAACCCTCTAGGCGCCACGGTCGAGTTTACTCGACAAGATGCGGCACTGAATAAAACGGCCGATTTTGTCAAATAGGGTGTCAAATTTCCTTCAACCTCCCATCCACTAGTTGGCAGACATGTTATACTTCATCCCAGACTCAAAAAAACGTCATGCTTTTATACAAAATCTTCGAGCTAGAGCGCATTGAATCAGCGCGAACAAAAGCGGAGCTAGTGTGCGAGTGAGCCATTTTATCAAAGCAATATTGTCAACGTCAGCGAGTATTTGCATTAGATTATAATTATAATTATTATTATTATCTAATTGCATCAATAAAGCTTACCCACAATGAAGTGTTGGGTCATCTATTCGCGGACCCTGGTTCTGAAGGGAAATATCTGCCTTCAGAAGTTGACGGTGATTATGAAAGTGAAAGTATAGCCCGTACGTTACACCAAGCACAAACAGTGAATCCTTTGCCCAATGTAGATGGTCCTTTGCCCGATGTCAGTGGTGGGAACAATGTTTCCCGGGGTCGGAGTGTTCATCGCGAAGTTAGCAGGTGTGTTATTGTTGTGGGGAACGAGGCGGGAGATTTTTTACCGCGCTAGCCATGTAGTTTGTCTTCTGACCGTGTGCCTCTCCGCAATCGCGGCGACATTATTGTGGTGGAGACTTTGTCTAAAGCTACTGGGTATGTTAGACGAGGTCAAAGTATTCATAGGACAGTTATGGGGCAACGTGGAGGCAGGGTGGGGAGTCGCAATGACAATGACAGTAGTCCGAGCTGTGCGCACTCGGCGCGCGCGAGAGAGAGATCTGGCCGCGCCCGCGCTGCTCGTTGCAGGAGCAGAGGTGGTGTGGACACGGGGCAACTAAGCAGGTCTTGTCTACTTGTGTTTGTGTGTCATATGAATAATATATATATGTAATATATATATATATATAATCAGAGTGCCTACTGTATGTAGTAAATGGAAAATCCACTACATGCATTCGGTTTGTTTCTACCATTTATTAGTAATGATTTACACAGTTTGTTTACTACTTACTATTTACCTGAGCATTCAGTATTGTGCAATATAGCATACAGAAGGTGAGGGACATTTTGGGGGGAAAGAAGTGCTGCATTTTATCATTTAAATTTGTGAATTTTCATGAAAATACTATAATCCAAGATGACCGCCACCATATGACGTCATAATATGCAAATTAGATGGGAAAATGTAATCCCTACATAAACTTTGGGTCATCCTTAATATTTCTCTAATTTACAGAAAGTCTCTATCTTTTATCACTTTTAAGATATAGCCTTTTGAAATTAAGATGTACAAATCAAAAGTTTTAGGAAAAAACCTCTGGCGCCTAAAGGGTTAACAAACAGCGAATTACACAAAACAGTCATAACAACAAACAGTTATCAAATATATATTATACAGACCTTATGCCTTTTCGGGGGGTGCTTAAAGTTCCAAACGTTATAGCTGCAAAACAACTCTGAAGCACAACTCTGCGTGCTCTCCCTTTCCTACCCCGTAGACGACAATACCCGTCAAAATAAAAGTCCCTCCTTAGTAAGACAGATACTGATTGCTTAAACCCATCTAAACAATATAAACATATAAAAAATGTGTTCAAAAACTAATTCGAATATTTATCAAACCGAAGTCTGTTACAAACAGAAAAATACAAAGTTGATCTCCAAAAAAACTGAAAAAGAAACAAAATAACAGATGCAATCACATTACACCTTCACCAACATCTAAGCTCATGATCCATTAACATCACACAAACACTAACTCTTTTTCTCACGCGAACACACGCGCGCACACACACAGACACACACACACACACACACACACACACACACACACACACACACACTCACTTCCACCGATAAACATACACTCAATACACAACTAACACACACACACACACACACACACACACACACACACACACACACACACACACACACACACACACACACACACAGTCACTTCCAACGATAAACGAACACTCAACTAACTCACATCAACTTATGAGTTCATTCACACAACAATCAAGGTACCATACGAACGCACGGTCTTCCAGTTGAAACAGTGCGGGAGTGGCGGAACGGCCACACGGACGAATACTCGGGTCTCACAATCTCCCGACGTCAAGTTCACTGAACGTGGGGATTTGTCTGCAGGCGCAAATGAGGCGAGACGGGATGTCGCGGTATTGCGCAACACGGAGAGTATTCCGAAAAGGACAAACCCAAAAGGAAGGGGAAGCCAGGTCACGGTCCCAGTCAGCTGTCCGTATCACGCGGACATATTACCAGCTCTTGGTCTTTTCGGCTAAAACAGAGGGGAACACGATATAAACAGCAAGTCCTTTTGTGATTATTCACCCATTAAAATTAGCAGTTTACCCACCTGGTCATTGGCAAATCAGCCCTTCCAACATCAAACCACGGCCGATAAACACAGCCCGGGATGCATACTAAATAACAAACAGAGCGCTTACAGCCAACAGCTCACCCAAAATTAAATATTTATTTGTCCATAGTAACATACCCCGCTGCTGTATGGCTCAGCTCAAAGGTCCCAACGCGGGACCAGCTCAGAGAGTCAGCGTCCAAGTTTGCAGTAGTCAACACGCTCTAACAAACGCATGAAGATCCCTTATACACACACGCACCTATAGCGCACCTGGATCTAATTAGGTGATTGCCATTCAGCACTAACTAGGCAGCTATGCCTGCTACACGATATTTATCCTTGTTTTCGCATGGGCCGGTTGCAGTCTCTTTATTTCTGTAGCCACTCCGAAGTATTTTGCATTTTACATCGAGTGAATCTCGTCACTGGTGATTGTCGTTTGAACCTTTCTGGATCCGCCATCAAATTGATAAGTTTAATTATATCAAGTGCTGTGAGAAAAGGCTATAAATCTCCACCTCCAGCATCCTCACACTCACACTCAATATAGCCTACTAGCCGAGACTCTTCTTCATGTGTACAGATGACGCAAAGACATGCTCGATTTTCCCACGGAAATCCACCAGTACCACTGGAATTAAAAACATTATAACAAGCTAACCGTTTTGAATTGAGCTAAGGCAAGCAGATAGTTTTGAAGACTACGGACTGAAGCTTTAAACAATGCAATAATTTAATGCAGAAACTATGAGCTCATTGAAGTAATGAATACTAGTTTGTTAACAAATTAAGAAAAATTTAGCATTGCATAGCAATTTCAGCACAAGTCCTCATCCTTGAAGTGCATGCAAAGTGGATTTACAGTGCAGAAAACAGCGTCTTCTCGACATGTCGACAACACAAGCTAAACTCTTCCAAGCCTCAGCTACAGTGTTTGAGGACGGGTCAATGTGGGCAGTGTTCACGAGTCGCCAATGAAGCTGGCATATTACATGTAAAGGACTGATCAGTCTGCGCCATCTAGAGTTTCAAGACCAGTGGTAACACATTACAAGTAACCCTATGTGGTGAGCAGGACGAGGTCGGGGGACGTGGGAGGACGGCGCGAGGCCGGTGGCGTGATTAATAATGAGCGACACGTGCGCGACGCACCGGTCTCGTATCTCTCACGGAGGAGTGTGAGCATAAAGGAGGAGCGACGACAGTGAAGGACGAGAGAGGACCAGGCCTGATTTTATGTAGCAAGGTTCGTTGTTATGGGAAGAAGGAGGCGGGAACCGGCGAACATTCAAAGATTTTAATAAACAAATAAAACAATTACAAAAAAAAATATTTTTACAATAAAGTATAAGCCAGCAGCCCCTCGCGGACGACTGCTGGACACACAAAACAGAAACACAAAACACACAAAACACAACATAAAATCAGGCCTGTTCCTCTCTCGATCTCCACTGTCGTCGCTCCTCCTTTTATGCTTCCGCTCCTCCGTGAGAGATACGAGACCGGTGCGTCGCGCAGATGTCGTTCATCAGTAATCACGCCAGCGGTCTCGGGCCATCCTCCCACGGTCCTCGACCTCGTCCTGCTCGCCACACCCTAGTTACGTAATCAGATATTTTTTTTGAAGTAACAAGGAAAGTAACACATTACTTTTAAAGTTACTACAAGTTACAAGTTACTTTGTTTTCCCATTTATTGACTGACATCTCTCCTGTCCTCATGTTGAGACAAATCAGAAGTAAAGGTGCGTTGTGTGTGAACATGATGCTTATTGTAGTTCTAGCATTTACTCATCTCACGTGCGCAAAAGTAGATTCAGTATTCCTCAAAATGAATACAATAGTGAAATGCAAACTCAGAATACTTAGCAAATTTGCAATAATTAAATGTTAAATTACAGAAATACACTTTATGTATTTAATCTTAATTTATTAACCAATGTTTTTGTTTATACAAATAAGCAAAAATGACTTTAGATAATCATCTAATTTGTGTTAAAAAAAAAAATTTTTTGCTGAAGTGTTGAACTTTCGTCTCCTGCATCTTATTCTTCCGTGATCCAGAAGTGTCAACACAGCTGAAGGTTTGTTTGAGCTGCGTCCTCTACTTCTACACTCCTTTTAATATATATATTGATTTATTAAATAAGGTGTTGCTCTGGCCTCTATTTATTGCAGGTGTAGCTTTTGATGAATGTGAAGTGAAGTGGAGCATCCTCTTCAGGGAAGCAAGTCCCAGGGCAATGTTTTCTTGGCAATGCAAGAGTGCTCAATTAGAGGACATTAAATGGTAAGAGCTCTCGCCTCATGAAAAGGTCAACAGTTAGACCTTGGCAAAATGTCAGCCTTGTGTAACTAGCGCAGGCCAGAAGATCCTTGGCCTGAACAAGCGAGGAGTTCATGAGAGATCGCTCTCATTTGTTCAGCTGTCTAACCGGGAATGAATGGATGTTATAAATGATAGCTGTATTTCAGAGGAACATAAGAGGAGTGATTGACAAATTAAACGAGTTAATGGTGAAGTCAGGACCTCCGAACATGTAGAAAGAAATGTACAGGCTTGGATTATAGATGCTTTTCATACAAGCAGTTTCCTTATAGTTGAACACATTTGCAGGTCTAAAGGCGATAAAAGTAATGTTTATTGATACAAGGTGAAACTCGAAAAATTAGAATATGGTGCAAAAGTTCCTTTATTTCAGTAATTCAACTTAAAATGTGAAACTAATATATTATATAGACTCATTACATGCAAAGTGAGATATTTCAAGCCTTTATTTATTATAATTTTGATGATTATGGCTTACAGCTTATGAAAACCCCAAATTCAAAATTAGAATATTGTGAAAAGTTTTCATAAGCTGTAAGCCATAATCATCACAATTATAACAAATAAAGGCTTGAAATATCTCACTTCGCTTGTAGTGAGTCTATATCATATATTAGTTTCACCTTTTAAGTTGAATTACTGAAATTAATGAACTTTAATGAACACGATATACATTTTTTTTGAGTTTCATCTGTAGTAGCAATGAGTAACCTGATTTGACTGCATGACAACGACTGTATAATGCTGTGATATTGAGGTCAGGCTCAACAAATCCTTCAGACATGGCAAATGGCGTGGGATTAAGGCTGTTGTTGATGCAGTCGGAGCACTAGCACTTTTCATGCCATATCAGCAGAGCAGCTCAGTGTGTTTGATACATCTCAAATACAACGGCAGCTGACCTTTGCAATCTATTAAACACAAGCCTGTTCAGCTCAGTAAATGTTAGGCTATTTGTGCAATTTTGTGTATTAAGTCTGAAGTCAACTTTAAATTCGAAGACGTGCTCTCATTCATTACATAGTTATCTGTGGATTCATTTTGAGAAAGCGGTAACACTTTACAATAAGGTTCATTAGTTAACATTAGTTAACTTCATTAGATAACATTAACTAATAATGAACTGCACTTATACAGCATTTATTCATCTTTGTTAATGTTAATTTCAACATTTACTAATACTTTATTAAAATCTTGTTAACATGAGTTAATGCACTGTGAACTAACATGAACAAACAATGAACAGCTTTATTCATATTAACTAACATTAACAAATATTAATAAAGACTGTAACAAATGTATTGCTCATTGTTGGTTCATGTTAGTTAATACATTAACTAATGTTTAATAAATGAACCTTATTGTAAAGTGTTACCGAGAAAGCCTTACGAAAAAGTACCGTGTTAGTCTGGCAGAATCACACACGGTGACACTAGCTATGTTTCCATCCACACGTTTTTATCTGAATTAAGTGATAACAAATGAAAAATGCCTTATGGAAACAGTAAAATTCGATTGAATTTAATGAATATCGACTCAAATTAAATACGTTCGGTCTCATCGGATTTTATCTTGATTGATATACGGCTTATGCGATAAACGCTGATGGAAACGTTATTTGCCGAATAAATAATGAATTGCATTTTGTCTAGCAAAACATTGTTCGCAAATGTTGGCTTGAATGTTGTGCGATTCAGTGCGACAGTGAATGGAAACACCTTAAAATGTCTCAAATCAATTCGATATACCAATTTGATCGCAAAACAGCATGTGGCATCATTACGCACAGGTTTTTATCCGCTTTAAAGCCGTTGGATGGAAACACACTTTCACCAGCTTTATTCGCATGAGTTTTTTTTTCCGAACTTCAGATAATTCGATTGACAAGTGGATGGAAACTTGGCTTGTATCACACTGCTGCCAACGCACTGTATGTGCAGCACATTTTACAAGCACACTAGAAAAGGATTAAAGGGATAGTTCACCCAAAAGTGAAAATTATCCCATAATTTACTCACACTCAAGCCATTTCAGCAGCCATATCACCCTGTAGCCCAAGACTGGTTTCCCACTGAAGCTAAGCGGGGCTGAGCCTGGTTAGTACCTGGATGGGAGACCTCCTGGGAAAACCAGGTTGCTGCTGGTAGAGGTGTTAGTGAGGCCAGCAGGGGGCGCTCACCCTGTGGTCTGTGTGGGTCCTAATGCCCCAGTGTAGTGACGGGGACACTATACTGCCAAAAGAGCGCCGTCTTTCGGATGAGACGTTAAAACCGAGGTCCTGACTCTCTGTGGTCATTAAAAATCCCAGGATGTCCTTCGAAAAAGAGTAGGGGTGTAACCCCGGCATCCTGGCCAAATTAGCCCCTTGGCCTCTGTCTATCATGGCCTCCTAATCATCCTCATATACTGATTGGCTTCATCACTGTCTCCTCTCCACCAGTAAGCTGGTGTGTGGTGGGCGTTCTGGCGCAATATGGCTGCCGTCGCATCATCCAAGTGGATGCTGCACATTGGTGGTGGTTGAGGAGATTCCCCCCTTCTATGTAAAGCGCTTTGAGGTCTCAGATAAAGCGCTATATAAATGTAACAAATTATTATTATTATTATTATCTAGGTGTGTGTGACTTTCTTCTTTCAGCCAAACACAATCGGAGTTATATAAAATAATATCCTGGCTCTTCCCAGCTTTGTAATGGCATTATAGTGTTACCAATAAATACTTGGTAACACTATAATAACCGCATGTTATGAATCATTAGTTCAGCATTAGTAAATATTTAATTCATAATTTATAAAGCATTAATAGACATTAATAAGCAGTTTATAAATACAGCTACACATGCTTTATTCTTGATAAAATAAAATTAAATTCTTTATAAGCAAATTTATAATGTTTAAAACACTGTAACAAAAATATTTTCATGATTTGTTATCACATTTTTTTATCTTTTGTCAAATCAACTTTGATAACTAATGTGTGAAGATAACAACAAACTCAAAATGTTAAGGCAACAAGGTAACTTGCTTTTTTAAGTTAAAGGGACAGACACAAAAACTGCGTTTTTTGCTCACCCTCAAAAAGTGCCACCTTTAACATGATATATAAAAATATCTGTGGGGTATTTTGAGCTAAAACTTCACACACACACACACACACACACTCTGGGGATATCAAAGACTTATTTTACATCCTGTGAGAATGGCATTATACCACCCCTTTAACAATCCATGAGAAATTGCTGTTTTTCTCTGCTTGCTTCTCGACAACTGTTCTTTATGGTTGCTAGATGGTTTTGTTTTGGAACCTTCAGAAAACTTTAAGTAGATTTTTCTCGAAATTGACTATCGATTTTAAACAGGTATACTGTAGCTCATTCATTTTTTGTCATTCATCATTTTGAAAGTTCTTTTTTTTATATGAAGGATGTTTAAATAACAAGAACTAGCCTAATTTATGAAAATTTGCTAATTCCGACTGATTTTGCCAGCACGGTTCACATTTGTTCCTAATGTATTTTTTGAGGTAGTATTTTTTTTTGTTACATTATATTAGTGTTGAAAAGAAGATGCTACCGAAATGTTTTTATTTCGTTACATGGTTGAAACATTTATGCATATATGCTTTATAAGTCGTGGTTGTGGCAAATAAAGTTTAAGTACTTGGAATTTCCACAGTTATAGTTGACAGGATAACTTATAGTGTTTTATGCAAATTATTTATGAATGAATGTACCATTGTTTATTGCACTGTCATTCTTATATTAATCGTTCATAATTTTTTTAGTAAAATGTGTGCATATAAAATGATCTGTAACAGACAAAGCAATAGTCACACATGGTAAAAACATTGTTTGTGTGTTGTGACATTACTGTCAGATCCAATAGTCAGCAAGCACCTCCATTTTATTTACAGTCTCTTTGAAAAGCATGTGTCAAACTGTCTTTAATCGAATCCTCAGTAAAATGAAGTGGACAAACAAACAATGCCTAGCTGATGTGATTTGGAACTTTGTTAATAAATAAACTTCATGCACGCTTATGATCAGATGGAAGGCAATGCAAAGACTGCCGCATTGTCAAACAATTGCTGACTGTCTGATTAGGTAAATTTGAATTTAAACTTACTTTGTGTTAAAAAGTATTTTTGGTATACTATGAATGTGTGATGTATGAATGAAATTCGGACATACTACATCTGTCATGTTGTTACTGTCACATGACCTACCAACCTCAGTTGCGTCACTTCACTGGCTTTCATAATCGCATCGCATGCGCACTTCAGAATCTCGCCGGAAGTAGTAGGTAACCTGGGGACTTTTCACATAGGCCTACTAGGGAAGTATTCAATATTCAGACACAACTTGGCACTGCACAATGTCTTGTAATCCTCGGAATCATCTCTATCATTTTCGTTGCTTGAGCAATCCAGTTTGCGTCTCTCTTGTATTTGCTACCACTTGACATGCACAAATTGGTGGGCGGAGCTAAAGAGGCAATGATGTAGAAGTGGGTGTTGAACTTCTGAAGAGGCGATCTTTCGGTGCATTATTACGTCATACTGAGACAAAAAAAAAAAAAAAGACTAATTTTGGGAGCTTGGTTTCAATAAAATCTGCATTTGGACTAACAAGAGTTAGGGAAGTTCTTTTTATAGTACAATGACTTCTTATATGACAAACAATCAAGGACAATTCGATTTCTCAATTCATGACCCCTTTAATATTGTGTGAACTAAACCTTTAAATAACCAATTTAAATGCTTTCGCTGAGCTCTATAGATTGTTTCATTTGTGAAAAGCCTGTGTGTGTGACTGGGTGGTAAACGTTGTGGTGACAAAATGTCCCAATGAGGGAAACTGCTTATAATTCATACTAAATTATGTTTGTTTTTTTAAAATGTATGAATGCAGAAAGTTTTCTGTGATGGGTAGATTTGGGGGATCAACTATACAGTTTGTACAGTACAAAAATCATTATGTCATATCATAAAGTCACCATAAAACATGGAAACCTAACGTGTGTGTGTGTGTGTGTGTGTGTGGGTGTGTGTGTGTGTGTGAACCCCCAATGCCTCTCTGCATTCATACAGTTGAGACAGGCCTTCCATCTTTGACAGCTATGACAGATACAATACTTAGCACAGTGGAAGATAAATGCCATGTTTGTCCCCCACTGACCATTCCTGCTATTTTCTGACTGAAATATGACCACAGATATGACACAGGGGTCTGATGGCTCTTCTTGCCTTCAAGGGCAATTGGGCTTGGCAAGTGATTTATGCTTTAAGGATAGCCAGGTATACTTCGTTTTTGAATGGATAAATATTAGTATAGGATAATATAGAGGTTTTGGTTTTGGTTATGGTTGGGGACTCATTAGCGTAGCAGGCACTACGTGGGCATCTTTTGTGAATGGACCTTCTGCATGTACAAGAAACTGTGTGGGTTGAAGAATAGTTTGGCCAAAAATGATTTCATTATTTACTTACACTCAAGTCATTCCAAACCTGACTTTCTTTCTTCTGTGATACACACAGATATTTAGTGTCTCAGTGTTTTGTCCATTCAATGAAAGTCTATGGTGTCCAATGTTGTTTGGAACCCAATGACTTTTAAAATATCTTCTTTTGTATTCAAATCATGATAACTGGTGCAGATTATCGATTAATAAACACTTATTTTTGAGCAGTTCCCTGCAGAATACCATGCAATACCTCAAAACATGTTTACCCTCATACAGCGTGATTTGTAAACTAATACATTTAGATGTTTTCATCACATAACCAGCTCCATATATATGTATTTTCAGCATTTCACTTATGATGTAGAGCACTCAGGTGCGAGTCCTGTGATACACACGTCTGTCAGGTTTCATGAAGGGATGAGGTGAGGACTCAAGATGCAGAGTTATGGCCTTTATTTTACAATACCCTGTGTGGGAAAACACGACCGGCAACTAGACTGGGCAGGACAAGGCAGGGCAGAAACGGACAAAGGCAACACACGGCGTTAACATTAGATGATGACCTGTCATAGGACTGCAAACACAAAGGAGAATAAATAGGAGAGCAAACAAAGTATGCAACGAGGAAGGGCAGGTGGGACAAATAAAAAAATAATCAGATAGCAAGAAAGGCAGGGTTAGACAATAGACAGGAGAGCACATGGCACATAGAAACAAACATGATTTGCTCACACCAAACATAACAAAAACAAGAGCATGTGGCCACACTAAACAAACACAAACACACTAAATTATGTTTTATTAACAAAGTTCAGGAGGAGCACTTTCAGATAATTAACCTAATTTACACAGGAGGAGCACATTCTGTTAATCAACTCAATTAACGAGATCTAACTTCCGGCCGTGCCACCGATTCCACCTATTGGAAAGTGGACAGTATTGAGTCTGAGGCAAGCGCTGAATAATTCTGACGTTCAGTCCTCGCGGAGGATGAACAAAGTGGAACTATACGATCTATATGTTATATGGCCTTACAATCGGCCGACCTCCAGCTCCTGTACCATACGCTAGTGTGAGACTGCCTCCGCTAGCAGCTCAGGCACAGGCATTTCAACATCTTTCTTCGACTGTCGCTAACCCCTCCCCTTTAAAGTGGCCTAACAGCTCCAGCAGCCGGAACAAGCGTGAGGCTGCCTTCGCTTGCAACACAGGCACTCACGACCCAGTTTTTAACAGAGTGAAAGGTCCATCAAAGGTTACCTGAGAGATGTCCAATTCTTCAACTGATATACGCTGCTCCCTCCCCCGAGATAATTAATTCACAAACCTCCCTCATGATTAAAGGGAGAGATCCCTACAGGTCAAACAACTATGCTTTTCACCGTTCGTTGGCCGGCGAGGCTTAACCGTCTGATGCCGTGAGTATTGAACTCTCATCTGATGCTGTGAGAGACTCCCGGTCTAGCGGCTACGCTTCTATATGATTTTTTTTTCAACTACTGGCGAGGCTTACCCATCCGATGCCGTGAGTATTGAACTCCCGTTGGAGGCTGCGAGAGCACTCCCGGCCGGGCGCTTCAAATTACACCGTTGGCCAGTAGGACCCACTCACCCAACGCCATGAGCTGCTCCCATCAGTGGCTACGTGGGCCCTCCTGATCGGTCGGTTGTTTTGAATAACGCTGCATCCCGTCCATCGGCCCTCCCGGTCAGGTGGCTCAAATCAGGCACCTCGTCGTAAAACATTTTAGTCTGGCGGCTGTCCTTTGGTAAATTTGCTTTTTGGGAGAGCGAGCTCAGAGCCCTCCCCTTAGACAGCATGCCAAATATGCATAACTCTTTTTAATTATAAGTAAGTGAAATTATGTTTTATTAACAAAGTTTGGGAGGAGCACGTTCAGATAATTAACCTAATTAACACAGGAGGAGCGCATTCTGTTAATCAACTCAATTAACGGGATAAGATTTATACATACAACAGACTTACATCCGTTCCATAACAGTTTTCCAGCATCCCTCCGTCACCCCATCTCCTCACTTCCAACTATTCCTATCTTAACCTGGGATGGAGTCAGTCTCTGGGTTTGGGCCAAATTCCGAGATTGGAGCCCGCCTCTCCAATAGCACACCAAATATGTTAGAGTCACAAATGATTTGCTCTTATCATTCGATCGTGGTTGTATCTCTCTATTAGTATTACTTGATCTTAGTGCTGCATTTGACACCATTGACCACAACATCCTTTTAAATAGACTCGAACATTATGTTGGCATTAGTGGAATTGCACTAGCATGGTTTAAATCATACTTATCTGACCGTTATCAGTTTGTAGCAGTAAATGAAGAGATGTCTTATCAATCACAAGTTCAGTATGGCGTACCACAAGGCTCAGTACTAGGACCGCTGCTGTTCACTCTGTATATGCTACCATTAGGAGATATCATTAGGAAACATGGAATTAGCTTTCACTGTTATGCCGACGATACTCAGCTGTATATTTCTTCAAAACCTAACGAAACCTACCAATTCACAAAATTAACGGAATGCATAGCTGATATAAAAAATTGGATGACTAGTAATTTCCTACTACTAAATTCAGAAAAAACAGAGATTCTAATTATTGAACAAAAAACTTCCACACGTAATAACCTAGAGTACTGTCTAACACTTGATGGCTGCTCTGTTAAGTCTTCGTCGTCGGTTAGGAACCTGGGTGTGCTCTTTGATACCGATCTTTCATTTGAAAGTCATGTGTCTAGTATCTGTAAAACCGCTTTCTTCCATCTTAAAAAATATATCTAAATTACGTCATATGCTCTCAATGAATAATGCAGAACAATTAGTTCATGCGTTTATGACCTCAAGGCTAGATTATTGTAATGCTCTACTGGGTGGTTGCCCTGCACGCTTAATAAACAAACTACAGCTGGTCCAAAACGCAGCAGCTCGAGTTCTTACCAGAACCAGGAAGTATGACCATATTAGCCCCGTTCTGTCAACACTGCATTGGCTGCCTATTAAACATCGTATAGATTTTAAAATATTGCTGATCACTTTCCAAAGCACTAAATGGTTTAGCTCCGCAGTACTTGAGCGAGCTCTTAACGCATTATAGTCCTTCACGTCTACTGCGATCTCAAAATTCCGGCCAGTTGATAATACCTAGAATATCAAAATCGACTGCTGGCGGTAGATCCTTTTCCTATTTAGCACCAAAACTTTGGAACAGTCTTCCTAACATTGTCCGGGAAGCAGACACACTCTGTCAGTTCAAATTTAGACTTTAAAACACATCTCTTCGGCCTAGCATACACATAACACATTATAGACTTCTATAATTCCATGTTAGGCTGCATAGTTTAGAACAGCGGGACCGGGAACACTTTCCGTAAATCCTGATGTACTTGGTACATCATAAGAAGGATGGCGTCTACGCTAATATTAGTCTCTCTGTCTATCCCGAGGTTTACCGCTGTCCACCGGAACCAGGCCGTATCCAGATCTGATGAAGGACCAGCACCAGGACACGACGACGCCGCTGACCTGAAGTGTCAACCAGTCTCTCCTCCTCTCCACTCCGACTTCAACCAACCGGAACTGGACAATTCTCTGATTCATTCTGACTTCTGACCTGTAATGCTCCTGAATCATAATCATACACTGTTCACTCATTGGCCAGAGGAGAACTGGCCCCCGACTGAGCCTGGGTTCTCCCAAGGTTTTTTTCTCCATTCTGTCAACTGATGGAGTTTTGGTTCCTTGCCGCTGTTGCCTTGCCTTCTGGCTTGCTTAGTTGGGGACATTTGATATTCAACAATATTATAGATCTGCCTTAAAGGTGGACGATGATGACATTTTTTTTGTATTATTTTCATGTTATCACTGTGAAGCTGCTTTGATACAAACTGTATTGTAAAAAGCGCTATATAAATAAAGGTGACTTGACTTGACTTGACTTGACTCTCACCGACTGTGTCCACACTCCCCACAGAACATAACAACATGAAGAAACACACAAGCTGCGTGCACATCACAAGACAACAAGAAAGCACACGGACAATATAAACATGAACCGCATGCTACACAGAACTGTTGTATTGGTTGTGCAAGTCAATAAAGAGACATTTTTGTAAAACAGATTCCACTTTACTGGAATGTTAGAAACTCGTGCGCACTCTCTTTTTACCCACACACATTTCTTAAAGGGCTAGTGTAATAAACAGAAAATACCCCCCCGCCCCCTGCTTTTAAAAAAATCATATCCTATGAACACATCAAAACCACCTTTAAAGAAGAAAGAAAACGGGCATTTGCTTGGCAGACAATCTCACCACCCGGAGGCCAGCTCTGTTATTACCTTTTGTGGTCAGGAGAGTTGTGAGAGCTTGACGGTCTGTTCGGAGTATGAACATTCCTCCCCATAGCCAGGTTCTCCACTTCTCTCCAGCCCAGACGCAGGCTAAGACCTCCTTTTCTCTCGGCTTCCGACAGGCTTCACGATGGAAATGCAACAATCTGTTCTGTTCCCTGCTTGGTGACTTGTGTGAGGACTGTTCCCAAGCCATAGTGTGAGGCATCTGTGAAAAGAATAGTCTGCAATCTGAGGTCAAAAAGAGCTAAAGCAGAACTGTTTATGATCATGTGCTTTACTTTATCAAAACTGACTTGAGCAGTGGTGGGCCATGAGAATGCATTGTCTTTACGCAAAAGTGCTCGGAGTGGCTCAACCGCTGTTAGCACAAATTTACTGTACCATGCAGTGAGGCCTAGGGAAGAACCCAGACTCGGTGCATCATTTGGTACTGGCGCCTTCAGAAGTGCTGTTATGTGAGTATCGTCAGCGAGAAGACATTCTGGGTAAACATATAAATTGTAGTTTAGTCTGATTGGATAGTCAATTTGAACGTGTTCCTCCTGAACTTTGTTAATAAAACATCCTTTGTTTGGAGGACAGCATTGGGCAGGATGTGGTATCATGTTGTTTAAAATAATGAATTTAGTTGAATTTTTAATTATGTTAAATATGTTGTGCAGTTATTTCAACTAGCTCGCATAGAGCAGCTATGTATTGATTCGTCGACTCACCCACGTTGAGCTCATTGTTTGAACAAGTACCTTTCTGCTACTATATTTTAACCTTGGATTGGAAGAAGATTGTCAATGCAGTCACAGTCCCGCTGTATTCATTGTGTTTAAGTGGCAGTGTATTGTACAGGCATTGCAGTGCTTTGGCAACACTCTTTTTCCACTCATCCAGAAACTTGTCATCACCAATAGCCAGCAAATAATTGTCAAATTGCCGCTTCCAAGCACTAAATGTCAGCATTGGCTCACACATGCTTTCCAGGAACGATGATGGTGGATGTAGTGGAAAAAGAGCCAACCTCGTCGCCAATTTGTTGTATTGGTTGTGCAAGTCAATACAAAGACATTTTTGTAAAACAAAATCCACTTTACTGAACTTCTCTGCGCATGTCAGTAACTTGAGCAAACTTGGAAGCGGACACTCACAATGACGATACAGTAGGAGTGTCAGATCTCTGTCACCAAACAAGTATAAACCAGACCGAAGTGACAGAACCCTGAAAGAGTCATGATAAAATGGTTCAAATATATATACAGAAGCAAGCTAAAATCTCATGGTCAATCAACACTTTCGGTTAGGTTTAGGGTTGGGATTAGTGTAAGTCCTATATTATTTTACAGTGCATTATTAACCTTTTAGCTACTCTCACCAGACATTTTATTTCCATGCTGCTGCGATATGTACAGTAACCAAAGTAATAAAACAATGCCATATTGATGTTTCTCTGTTTCGGATAAAACTAAACACACTTTTAATGTCACTCACTGGATATTTCACAAGTGTTGTAGAAACAACGTAATATAATTTTGCAAATGTTGCCACATAGGCTACATGTTTTTCCCCCCCTGATGAGCCTGAGCTGGAAAGTTTTATAAGTTAGTAATGACATGAGGGTGAGTAAATGACAACATATTTTGTGGAGGTGAACTGTCCCTTTAAGGCCCATTTGAATGATACTTGTTGGAGACAAGAGGTCATTTTAAATGGCAATCAAGTTTTTTAGTCTGTATCTTGAATCCAATTCAACTTGACATCTCTCAGTTTGCAAGGAGGAATTGTCACACTGCAACTACTTTCACGTAATGCATTTCTCCAGTTGCAAGCTGAATTAGACGTGCATTTTATACAAATTCTCCAATCTTGGAAAACAATCTCGGATACAATCTACACTACAGTATTTTATATGTTTAACACACCAATGCAATATTGAAAATGGCTTTAAAATCTACAAAAATAACAGAATAAATAAAAAGCAATGCTGTTTGCAAAGAGCAATATTAAAGGAATAGTTCATCCGAATATGTAAACCGTTCACCATTACTGAGGGGAACCCTGCGATGAAGAGTGTAAATCAGTTGATGGCATCATCTCCATAACAAGGAACATGACCTTCTACAAACACTTCCACTTTATTTAATAATAATGAGATCCCATCATGACAGCATATCTGGAGTAGGACTCATACTGTCTCTTCTGCTGTTAGTATAGCCTTTATAACCACTGATGTGTGGTGAATGACAGGAGGATGAATAGCAGTTCCCTTTCAGACGAGAACGTCAGACGTAGTCGAAGTCGACTGAATGGGGATCCCGCTTTAGGGAGCCTGTCTTCTTCGTTCTACTATTTAATTAAGCCAATTCAACATTGGCGTTCGTGATTACACTCTCCGCCCGCAGCGCGGGTATAAACACGGAAGTGGACGCACGCTGCATGGACTCCCCAATTTCCCGGGTTGGGTTGTTCGGCGACGCGGTGGAAAGCGCAGCTCTCTGCCGGCCAGGCGCAGACGGAGGTCACCCGACACATCCTGCCCCGGCGGCCCGCTACTGCCTTTACCCGTCCAGATGTCTGACATCTGATGTTCTCGACTGAAAGGGAATGTCCTGGTTGCGTATGCAGCCCACCGTTCCCTGAAGGAGGACATAGTCCCCTCGCCACTACTGCTGGACCACCGCTGATTCCGGGGGCCGCTCGGCTCCTCAGGGAAAAAGCAACTGGTGCGTGCATCCACTTCCGTGTTTATACCCGCACTGCGGGGCGTAGCGTGTAATCACGCACGCCAATGTTGAATTGGCTTGATTAAATAGTACGAAGAAGACAGGCTCCCTAAGCGCGATCCCCATTCAGTCGACGTCGACTACATCCTGATGCGCAATGTAGTACGTAGGTTGCATACGCAACCAGGACGCTCTTTGATAATAGAGAAAAGACTGAAATTCTGGCAGACACTTACTGTAGATGCTCATGTTTTGGATATGATATATATTGAATGGGAATTGTGTCTATTGTTTAGCAGAGCATGAATGTGAATTACTATGCTTTGCAATGAACGCAAGCTCTGTGTGTTTGTCTCCAAAGATTGGTCAGCAAGAGATTTCAGCAGGAAGCTGCTTTCAAAGCTGTAAATGACGTACACAGCGGGAAACATGCTAGCAGTGCCATTTACCGACAGAGGGAAAGACAAAGTGAAAATGAGAAGGAGAGGTGGCCATAATTACCTCAGAGCCTCAGCGAGTCTCCTCATAATGGGTTTGACTCATAAAGATTGCATTAAGCCTCTCTGTGGAACAAAAAGAACAGCTCTCCTTTTTTACTTATGTTCTCAACCCCGGTACATTTGTGAATGAAACATTTTGGTGAATACAGCTTATAATGTTGTGCTTCAGTTATAAGTGAAGGGAGTTGCTTGCATGGACCATCTGTTGAACTCCAAATGTTTTATGAACATGTACTGCACTTTTCTTGATAGGATAATATCCATCCTAAATAGTATGTGAGATTAGAATAAGTGTCCTAGCATAGTACAGGTGAAACTTGAAAAATTTTAATATCGTGCAAAAGTTCATTCATTTCAGTAATTCAACTTAAAAGGTGAACATAATATAAAATATAGACCCATTACATGCAAAGTGAGATATTTCAAGCCTTTATTTGTTATAATTTTGATGATTATGGCTTACAGCTTATGAAACCTTTTCACAATATTCTCATTTTGAATTTGGGGTTTTCATAAACTGTAAGTCAGCTAAAGGGGGTTGCACACTGGATGAGAAATGTGCCGTGTCAGATGCACACTTTCAGTTTATGGCCAGCAATATTGTTATGTTTAAGGACATTATGGAATCAGGATAATGTCTGTACCATGTAATGATTGTACTGTACAATTAAATGCAATCGTTGCTAAGTCTGGAGTCTGATCACTCTACCTCAGAGCGATTTCTGTAAATGAATGTAAAACTAAATGTATATTGCAGCACAGGGTGAAGTCAGTATATACATTAACGACAATTTGAGACAAAGAAATGCAAATTTAATATAAAACTATATAAATGTGTGTGTACAGTCCTAGAGAATAATGTGTTAGAATTTTAAATACGCTGCGCTGCGCTTCTCGTCCGGTGTGTGACCCCCCTAACAGTAAATAATTATAATTAACACCTGCATGTAAAAATGACATACTGTAGAAGGTTACCTATTTTAAAAGGTTAACTTTTTAAAAACTGCACATAGTAATCAAATTGCACTTCCAAAAGTTATACATTTGTGAAAATAAATATACAAACACACAACAAAATAGTAAATAAAACATTAAAAGCAAAGGCAGATCAGAACATTTCATGAACAAAACCGGGTTCTGTACATGTCAGACGGGAGTGTAGTCGAAAGTCGGGTGATAAAGATCGGTAACCGGAATCAGTCCAGGAAACATCTGGAAATCCAGAGGAAAGATGCAAGCCCAGAAACCAGTAGGCAGGCATGAGTCCGGAACCAGGTAGACAATTTGGGACCAGAGAGGGTGGCACTCAGGAGGGATGCTGGAAAACTGTATTGGGAAAGAAGAAAGACTGCATATCTCTCTCGCTAGTTGATTAACTGAACATGCTCCTCCAGAACTCTGTTAATAAAACATAATGTAGAGATTCTGCACTGATGGTATGAAACATTCTTATATTCTTATATAGGTCAATCGTAAGAAATTAATGTGTATTTGACTGATCTATAGAAGAAACGCAATATAATGCAGAATGCACTTACTTGTTTCAAAAGATTGAATTGTTACACTTCATTAGTTTGCTCTAATTCAGCTGTAATCCTCACTCCATGTTTCCAGAGCAGAAAAACATTTTTAAGTTTAGTGTTCATTTTTGATGAAGCAGTTCATTCATTGCTGTTTTGTGAGCCAAAGATCTGGCCCAGGCCATTTGATCCCACTTCCAATTAAGCACAGTGAAAAGGTTTAATCTGTGAAGCACTAGAGTTTTTGTTATTAAAACCCTTAAAACCCAAATTTTCCTTGGAAGGCCTAATGTGAACCATTTTGTCACAGTGAATACATTTCAACAAGAGGAAGAAATAGTTAGAGACTTTCCAGCCAAATTGGGACAGTTGGGAACACTGAAGGTTTAGATCAAGTTTATTTAGTGTATTTGATAATAAACACTATAGCATCACATTTTTGTTGCAATCAATCAAAAGACTGAATGAATGAATTGATTAATAAAACAGCCATTTCTTCTGATGTTGGTTTCTGTATTAAAATGTGATTTTTTTCTAAGTGCTAATGTGCAAAATTCATAACATGAATCACAATAATTTAAATGGTGATTAAACGGTTTGTCACATATTCTTCCCATGTTTTTCGTACACAAAAAGTATTCTTTACGTGTGGAAGTCAGAGACTATGATTGCTGTTCTGTCAGTGAAGAGCTTTTCTCTTCCCATCATAAAATAAACAAATACATGTTTGACTCGATTTTTCTTTCCTCTCGAGCTGTGGCTGTTGTTCTTCTCCAAAGGGTTTTCCCCCGTAGTTTTTGATGAATGGACAGTGACAAGGTTCTGCTTGGCGATTAGATCTACACAGAGATTGTAACTGCAGGGAAAGACGAGTCTCAACTGCTATTGCTTCATTTACAAGCTGTTGAGTCTTTGAAGTGAGGTAAATAGGACTAAATCAGCTAACAAATAACTGTAAATGTGAAATCTTTATGATAATAAAACTACTCTATCTTCATTTGAATGGTAAAATGAAAAAAAAAATCTGGTAAACTAAAATAGGCAAAGGAAATTTAACAGCAACCAGGAATATAACACAAACCATTGAGAGAAAAAAAGCAATATTGTTGTCCGTAAGAAATACATTAATGCATACAAAAAACATGAATTAACCATTGCTTTGGCCAACTGAATTTGTAATAACTAGCCCCAATAAAAATGTGACAATGTGATTTGCCCTGATTTGCCATATGCCAGTTGTTTTATTGTGTACACTTGTTTACCTAATTATAAAAAATTACAAAGATATTCTGATTTGGGGATTTTTTTGACACAAAGTTTGAAATGCTTACTGTTTATAGGCAACCTATGACCTACAACATTGTCAGAACATAGTTATTGATTAATATAAACAAACAAACAAACAAATAAATACAATACAGTGACAATAACATACTTTTTTTCATTTAAAAATTAAAATGAGGGCTATAAATACACAGGGAAACACTAAGGACTAAACAAGACACAGGTATAACACACAAGGGCGAAAACCATGGCAACTAATGAACAGGGACAAAGGAAGCAGGAACTAACATATGAAACTGATCAGGAAACAGTGCAAATCAAACAAGAACACAACACAAACTCACATTTAGACATGACAAACATATAACATAAGTTATTTGAAAAGTTCTGTAGCAACAATAAATTATGAGGATATTATAAAAGTTTCCCAAGTCAACGTGACCTTTATATTACAACAAAGAAAAACAATAGTTTGGTTGTTTTAATAGAAATCAAACCCTGGGACATAAAAGTGTACTCTGTCTATTTCTCACAGTAATGACAGGTACAGGCATATACTGTAGACTTCACTGGCACCATTACCCTTTTCTCCCTTACGCCCTATGAAGACTCTAATCCACCTTTACAAAGAACATGGCACACGCACATCTGATTCCCACAGTACTGTGGCATTGCTGCTCCATACTTGCACCAGCAGGAACTCAATATTATCTTAGACAGACAATACAATACCATCTCCATTCATTTCCCCATAGCTTGGAGCGCGAGGAAAATGGTGAATCTACACAAACTGCATTAAAGTAGGCATGAAATTAAATATCCTCCTATCTATTTTCTAAACACGTTATTGATCTTACTTTGAACAATTCATTTTAGTTTTATTTTGACCTAATAATTCTTAATCAAAATGTCAGAACTTGATCTTCCTAGTGAAAAACCCTGCCCGATACAATTGACTGCAGGCTTGGATTCAGATCTGCCTCCATCCAATCAGCAACCGATGGATAGACCGCCCTGTTTCTTTTCTTTTTCGATAATCAGTTTCACTGGGATGTACAACACAGTACGAAAGAAAGATCTGTTGCTACTTTAGGCTTAACAAACTCAATCTCACAGGAAATATTGATATATTTACAATATGTAAATATTTAACATTGTGGTGATTTAATATGAACAGTATGATGATGTGAATCATAGGGAAATGTTTTTTTTTTTTTAAAGTAAGCATGAAGGTCAATCCCCAATCCCACCCCTAAACATAGGCTACCCGTTACATGGACGTAAGCAGACCATACAAAAATGTACGAATAATTCATATGAATTAGCCAACAATTTGCCAAAATGCAAAATAGTTATAAATTGCCACGAGATTGTGTTGGTTTAACTGCCGATATTCAAGACTTGAGACTGTTCTCTTTCACTCTGTGATCCAGTTAGTATGTCTCTATACATAGAGAGGTGCTGAGCCAATCACATGCTTATTCAACCCCCAAGCTTGTGTCGCTTGAAACCTGATTTAAAGGCACATTTAGTCCAATCACATTATTTGGGTGATGCAAAAATGACAGCAGCTTTTCTGGGAAAGGACTCAAGAAGATGTCTTGTAGAATTATTCTTCTCGATTGGATTTTTTTCTCTGTTGCTCAAGACAACCACTCATTAGTTGTGAATTTATAGAAGACTTTTAATATAATTTAGTATACAATTTATAGCAGACAATGATAGTAAATAATTAGTTTAAAAGATTACATAAAAACCAAAGAAACTGAAAGGCACCTCCCCCCCATTAACATGATAATTATGTTAATTAAAGCGTCATGAAACCCTAAACCAAATTTTCTGATATTATAACAGAGTGTGTTAACACCATTGAAGACAATGTTAGTATCTGTTAGATTTAATAGTAGGGGGGAAATTGTATAATTAGAGTTTTTATCCACTATTGTGGTCTTCCGGGTTTAAAATCTTCATCGTGTCGTGGCAGTGCACTGTACATGCTTTGATGACTCATCGGTCTCTCATAATTATTAATGAGACTGAGCTTCCATATCCTATGAGAAGATACTGTCTCTTAATTATTCATGACACCATGTGGATCTTTCCAATGACAGGACATGTCAAACTGTGATATTGCGTAGTAGATGAGCGAGGCAATAATTTGACGAAAGTGTTTGTATTCGTCGCGCAATAGTTCAAGTGCGTTGCATATCTTCCCCCGCGATGCTGCCAGAGCTAGACTCTGGCTCCGGGCAGTTGGTTGGCCATCCACCACGGACACATCTGTTGCAAAATTAGACGTTTATGAATAAAAACGTTATGCTAATTTCAGGTCAGACTTTTGCCTGCAGACGGGTTTTTTGTTCTTCTCTGATTAGTTACCTACCATTCTGACACTTCTCCCATCCGTGCGGCCTCCGGTTCATCCATGTTTTCCTCCACAGTCACGCCAGTGGCTAATGGTTCAAATAGATAGGGCAGAGGACCTGCACCGCCATCTATTATGTCTCTATTTAGTAAATTTATATGTCACTGTCCATCTTTATTATTGGGGTTCAGGGGGCGCGTAGATCGAGGCATGGAACGTTTTTTTTAAGCGGAAAATTTATTATTTTCAAATATGCATTTATAGTGTGTATATAAACAACTATATATTTTATAATGACATTATAATTATACATGTACATTTCATATTTTATTCAATAGAATTTGATTACAGGGCGTTCAGTTACTTTTGAAAGGACAGAAATAAGGTGTCAGTGTATTTCAATAGACTTTAACTTTGCCAGCTATAAAAAAAAAATCAAGCATTTTTTACTCACGTTTTACCACAGATTTTTAATGACAGTCGATATGCATGGACCACTGGCCAATGACAGTTATCCCTGCCGTGCCATACCACACCCACTCCACTCCCTTCTCACAGCCAACCACGCCCATTTAGGTTGCATTTTTCAAAAATATTGTGAGCTAGACTTGAGCTAAAAGAGGGTGGTTTCATGACCCTTTAAACTTAATTTGTGTTGGACCATGAACAGACCTTCAACTTCAAATTCAAGGTTTTCAAATTTTGAAGCACATATACTCAAAATGTGAACACTCATCTTTTTAGCTGATCTTGGTTTTGACTTTATAAGGCATTATAATCCTCTGAGACAAAGATTTGTGATGGTATCATTTGTCAACCTCACATCTCCCAAGAACCAGGGAGGCCACAACCATCAAATCTCTGGAGACTGAACAACATAGAGAAGGCCATCATTCTTCATTGATATGTCTTAACAGTTTTTTTTTTAATCCAGAAAGCCATAGCGTCACATTTCAGTGGATGTTTTTTTTTCTGCAAAATATATATTTTTAAAACAGTTACACAAGTCAGTCTATAAAGGAATACCTGACAAATATAAAAGGTCACACTTTATATTAAGTGGCTTTAAGTACTATGTACTTACATAAAAAATAAGTACAATGTACTTATTGTGCTCATGTTGTATTGTAAAACACTTTTGCTGCTATTGAGGTGTGACACGGGTAAGGTTAGGGACAGGTGTGGAGGTATGGGTCGGTATAAGGTTGGGTTAAGGTGTAAGGGAAGGTAATTACAAATGTAATTACATAAATTAAATACAGCTCTAATTACATGCTGGTATTTTTACAAGTACAATGTAAACATGTACACAATAAGTACATTGTATCAAATTATTAATTTCAATGTAAGTACATAGTACTTAAAGCCACTTATATAAAGTGGGACCTTATAAAAAATGCAATTTGCTAATTTTCCAAATCTGTAGTTGCTATTTTTCCATGGAACACAAATGTAGACACTTTGATTCATCTTTATGCATCTTTATGCTTTATGCACCACATAAAAATAACTGCTTACAGGTTTGGAATGTGATGAGGGTGAGTGAGTAATGACATCATTTTATTTAGGTGAATTACTCCTTTAACAAAAGGGAAACGCAAGTCTTTCAACATTTTCCACCTGTCAGTCTGGCAGTTCCTATATCAAACTACCATTAAAAATGTTTTTCCTCATGACTGATCATCCACTTATTACAGTTTAGCAGGCCTACATCAGATTATATGCACACTTCGTGAATGAGTTATTTTATGCTTCTCCTGGAGACACCCACGGCTTCCCTTATACTGAGTCAAATAAAATCCCCGATCTCTGAAAGGATATTACATTCATCTTCAACTAAGTGTCTCCTAGATATAAGAAGACTATCAGCTTTTCGCCAGAGATAAATTGACCTCTATTTTCCAGGTGTCAGCCTGTCTTCCAGACTCATTACACATCTGCCAGCTCCTTCACCCCCGTCTGTCAAACCTCCATCAGTGATTTGTGAAAATTACCACCCACCAACGGTTTCAGTCTCCCTGACTGAACACTGCGCTATACCGTATAATTAACCTTAACAATATAAATAGTAAATCATTGAAAAAATACATGCAAAGCATTTATTCATCTTATTTCATGTTAATTGCAACATTTAATATTGATGCAATATTAAAATCAAAAGCTCTCTATTTTCTCCACGTCAGATCTTGAGGTTAATGGGGGAAAAGATACTGGGAATTGCCCACTTGATTTGAGCAAATCAGGTAAAGAGGTTGAAAAACACCTATCTGAAAATGGCCAATAATTGGGAAACATCTAGGTTACTAATGTAACCCCTGTTCCCTGAAGGAGTGAACGGAGACGTTACGTCAGAACTGAACTGGAGAATTGGGATCTCGCCTGAGAGCCCAATCACCTTCGAGTGTAAACAAAACAAGCCAATTGACATTGGCGAGCGAGATTGGCACCGCTATTCCTGCCTTCTCCCATTTCCTATAGTGTAAAATATCAGCACTCCTGGAAGGCCTCTCTTAGCAATCAGATTTGAGCCAATCAAATACCAGGTGTGCTGTCCAAACAGGCAACCAAATCCCAAACACAAATCCACGAGAATAATCAAGAATGCAAGGCAAAAAGATCAACTCAGAAATTGCAGCCAGAGCAAAAAATAATTTGAAAAGTACAAAAGGAATGGAGTGGCCTAAATAGGAAGTCAGGGCGTGTAATAGGAACATGGGCAGAAGTTCAATATTCTGGAAAGGGCGCCCTCTGGTGATTCGGAGGGAAAGTCCCAGATGAGGACGTTACAATATGTTCAGTCAGAGATGGGCATTATTATTGGGAGATACGCGGGTCTGTGGCTCTACCATTGGAGGAAGAGTAACAGGTAACTTGGATCATGTGCGCCTTGGTGACCAATCACATTAAAGCCTTGACGACATTGCAAAAACAATCCAAAAGTAATGTTTAAGAGAAAACATGTTGATGATTAGACTATGGGCTGTCAATTCATTAAATGATAAGCTATTTCCTCACTTAAGATATTTCCTTTAGCACAGTGAAGACTCTCCTCCATTGACATTCAAAAAAGGTATTACTATGTTTACCACTGACATATTTAGGCTAACCATTGTAGGCTAGTGTAGTAACCTGAGTATTTAATATGATAGGCTAGTCAGTTAACGGTATGCTAAATTAGTTAGATAAATGGCTAACAGGATTTTAATCTAATATGCTAAACCTTAACTTGCGATTACACTTAATGTTTTCTATTGGCTGTGTTACAATAATTGAGAACAAATCTTCATCCATGTGATACACGTCCTTCCATGTGATTCCCGTGTGCATATGCCACATTCATGGTCCAATTTCAGAATCACCCAAACGCCCCAAGCACGCAGAAAAGAGGAACTGCACACAAAGCAAGAAGAATCTCAAAAATCCTATTTAATACCACGTTAATGGACCATGGCTTATGCATCTTAGCAGAGAAGAAAGTGGAGAAGAACAATATTAAGTGTTCTGTCTCTTCAAAAATAATACCCTTAGTTGTCAGAGTAAAAAATATTTTCATTTCATCTGTATGGCAAACTCATAATCCACTTTAATGTAATGCCTCTCTTTGCTGACCCCTCTCTGTCTTATTCTAGTAATTAGCCTGCCAATGCCAGATCCTGAGGAATTTCTTGAAGACAATTATGTATAATGCTACCAGATCTGAAATGAGAAAGAACAGAGACTATCATCATTAGCTTGGCATAATCCAAGATGAATAAGTGCTGTCACTAATTCCCGTCACTTTGACAGATCCGAGCCCCCTGCTGGGACAGATAGAGCTGTGGGAAAGAAGAGACGCAAAACCGTTGAGCTTTAGCCGGAGATTGCCAAACAACATCATTGCAAAATCCAGGCTTCCCTCATGAGGAATTCACAGAGACATCCAGAGCATTCCTGCAAATACAAAACGAGGCAAAAAGGATAGTTCACTCAAATTGGAAAATGCTGTCATCATTTACTTACCATTTTATTCTAAACCAAAGGGAGATGTTTTGAGGATGTTCATTTCCAAACACAATTCGACTGTTAAAAGGGTAATAATTTACCCAGCATTCATTTACTCACTGTCATGTTGTTCTAAACCTGCTTGACTTCCTTTTTCTGTAGAACATAAAATAAAATATATTTTTTTTTCTCTCAATACAATGGAAGTCAATGGCCACTAAAATTGTTTAGTTACCAACATTCTTCAAAATATATTTTGTGTTCCACAGAAGAAAGTCATTTTGGAACGACCTGAGGGTGAATAAATGACACAATTAGATTTGTGTGTGTGTGTGTAAATATTCTGGATGAGAACCTTGAACCTCACATTGCTAAAACATTCAAAGATTCCTAAAAACATATTATTTTGTGTTCCACAGAGGAAAGCAAACAGGTTTAGAATGACATGAGGGTAAGTAAACAATGACTGTATTCATTCATTTTTAGGTTGATTATCAATTTAAAGAATAAGGACGTCATTTGGTAAATAAAATAATAAGAACTTAATAATAAGGGGAAAGTGCCAGTGCAAAATGTTAAGCACATGCTCTGAATTTGAACTCTGGCCCTTCAACGGACTAGATGCCAAAATTGTGGTAAGAAACGGTCATATTGTTCAGTGATGCGTATTGCAGCACAAACGACAAAGCTATGTGCTCCAACCGATATACAATATGAAAGATATGAAGCAAACACTTGTATAATACTCTTAAGGCACTAAGCACCTGTTCTGAAGATGTGTGGTCTGCAAAAGCCAGTCATAATGTGATCACTATAGTGATGTTAATCCACCCACACTTCCACGTGTCTCTGTGTGTGTGTGTGTGTGTGTGTGTGTGTGTGTGCACATACTGAAAAACATGGCACTTACAGTACGCTCCATTTCAACAACACGTCTGTGATTACAATACAATGTAAATGTAAATCTAAAAGCCCAATTTGTATGGGAGGACAGAGTATTGCTCTCCTCTGTTTGTATTCTTGGAAAGCTTTAATGCAGAAGGGATTTTTTTCCCCGAGCCTCTTAACAATAGGAAACAAAGTGACTTTGAATTTGCATCAGAGTATGCTGCTAGGCAACTGAGAGTGGAGGCAAACCAACTACAATTCCCCTAATTTACACTTGTCATGCTTAAGAGAATCAAGTTCGATGTATTCCCCAAAGTAATTTGTGGCGGGTGTGCAGATAGGTGACTTATGATATCTGACATTTAACTAATGCTGTGTCATCTTATCCCTTGCTGATGCACTAGTTCATTTCATATACGGTTTTGCATCTTGTGACATTTCCTCCCAAGGAGGTAATCACGGGTAAGTAAGATTCGCAACACACACACACACACACACACACACACACACACACACACACACACACATACTGGTACGGGTGCTTTATAAGGACTTTTCCCCCTAAAAAGATCCATCCTGGTTTATGGGGACCCACCTTTCCCTTTGTCATAGAGATTAATAAAAAATATTAAACTGCTCCTTATGGCATGGGGTAAAAATCTGACTGCTCAGAATTTAATTCTAATGAAACAGTCTGGTAATATGAAGACCTGACAAACTAAAGCACTGTAAGGACAGGGCAGGAGTGGGCGTTTCCTGATTCAATTATGATTTATGAGGACTACCCTGGTTTATCTGGACATCACTCACATACACACACACATCTGACCATTAATTATGAGGACTAACCTGGTATAACCTGGACTAACTTTACCCATGAGAGTGCCACATCACTTAAGTTTGTTTCAATACCAGCATATAGAAAAACAAAACAAGAAATTATCATCAAATTGTTCACACTGGCTTAAACTTTAAGAGAGATTTCAGAAAACTAACCTGAGTTTGTAATGTGAGATTTAACAGGTGTGAAGTGAGTGAAGAGCAAAGAGAGAAGAGGGAAAGTGAAATACGGAAATATTTTAGCTTTAAAAATTAAGAAAATAAAAAACCAAAAGGAGTTTACACTATTTAACCATCACTGACAAATGCATTCACCCACAAGTATTTTTCATATTTGAACCTTGAATGTCAGTCTTAATTTATTCATTAGATTTTAAGAAGTTTTGTCTAAAGATAGTTTTGAATAAAGCTAAATATTTCCAGTTGATTGGGTTTGGGTTTTGTTAATGTGAAAAGAGAAGATTGTTCAAGACTTGGTATTAGTATCTAAATGAACATTGCTGACCATTTGGGTTTAACTGTACATCTGTAACCATATGAATCATGCATACACACACAACCCTAACTAACCCTTGATTATGAGGACATTTTGGGTTTAACTGGACCTCTCACACACACACTCTCAAACACCTGACTAACCCTTGATTATGAGGACATTTTGGGTTTAACTGGACTTCACTCACACACACACTCAAACACCTGACTAACCCTTGATTATGAGGACATTTTGGGTTTAACTGGACCTCTCACACACACACTCTCAAACACACACAAACACCTGACTAACCCTTGATTATGAGGACATTTTGGGTTTAACTGGACCGCTCACACACACACTCTCAAACACCTGACTAACCCTTGATTATGAGGACATTTTGGGTTTAACTGGACCTCTCACACACACACTCAAACACACAAACACCTGACTAACCCTTGATTATGAGGACATTTTGGGTTTAACTGGACCTCTCACACACGAACACCTAACTAACCCTTGATTATGAGGACATTTTGGATTTAACTGGACCTCTCTCTCACACACACACACACTCTCAAACACCCGACTAACCCTTGATTATGAGGACATTTTGGGTTTAACTGGACCTCACTCACACACTCTCAAACACCTGACTAACCCTTGATTATGAGGACATTTTGGATTTAACTGGACCTCTCTCACACACACACACTCTCAAACACCCGACTAACCCTTGATTATGAGGACATTTTGGGTTTAACTGGACCTCACTCACACACTCTCAAACACACACAAACACCTGACTAACCCTTGATTATGAGGACAAACTGGGTTTAAATGGACATCACAATTAACTCCACACATAGCAGGAGTACCTGTATTAGAGTTAACCATACTAAACCAAATCAACTATTCTACGTTAAAGAGTGAATTCACAAATGATTGTGCATCTTTTTGCTGCCACTAAACCTGTAAAAGTAATACGCACACCTAAGGAAATAGTGCTACAATGTGCTGTTGCTATATCAACCAACATATACACATGTGGTGCAAAATGAACCTGGTTGGAGAAAAGGATTAAAGATCAGCAAGTTTTACACTTCATAGAAGACTAGTTAAAGGACAATTAGATGAAGAAATGCAACTAGACAGCCAATAAAAACTAACAAAATTAAATTGAAAGGGCAATTTTTATTTTGCAAATGGTAAAAAAAAGGCTCAACAACTGAGGTCTAATAAGGCCATTATTAGAGATGCACCGATTGATCGGCTTGGGACCGGAATTGGACGATTTTCACGTGAACGGCCATGACCGGCGATCGGCCAGTCAGTCTGACATATACCGGTCAAACGCACTCTGGCGCCGCATGATTAACATCGCGCAACATCAGCATCACACGTGCACACGTAACGCACATGTAGAAAACCTCATGAATTACGTCAGTTTCACACCGCAAGCGTGAGAGGCGCGTATTTTTTTCGGCGTGCATGTTAATCAATGAGTGCATCACACCGGGAGCAGGACAAGCAGGAGCGTCGCGTGAGCAGCAGTGAAGCGCAGAGTCTATTTTTGCTGCGTTGCTCACACTCAATTAAAGTGAAAGCACACTTTTTTTGATGTGCAAAATAAATATGATTTCACACAAAAAGTGCCAAAAATGCACTGAATTTGCATGTCTAGTGTGTTTTAACAAGAACTGGAATAGGCTATGTCAGAAAAGAAAATGAAATGACTCAAAAATATTTATAGAAAATTCACCCATTTAAACTTGTTTTTATTATTCAGTTTGGGTAGAAGTATATGGTGTTTTATATAAAAAAAAAAACATATAGAAAATAAATGTGTGTGCTGTTCAGTGGTTAGAAAAAATGAAATCGGAATCGGCTAAAATCGGTATCGGCGGGTCAACCTCGGAAAAAATCGGAATTGGATTACAATACAAAATTGTAATCGGTACATCTCTAACCATTATGGGACTAAAGTGCATGAGGGAGTGTGCCTCAAAATGACCACAGCAACACACTGGAAATAAAACCAAATTAAATTGCCTTCCAGTAAATGCATGTATTTGTAAATTTCTTTCAAAACAGTGTTTTAATAAAAGTAAATAAAAGGATGTCTTGAACACTCTTCTGGCCCAAAAACACTTTAGAGAACAAAACCCACAGACATTAAAGGTTGTATCAGCGATTTCAGGCCCAAACATAAATGATCACATTCATCTAATCTTTCCTAACAATCCGCTAGCTGCCCGCCCCATAAGCATGCCGTCCAAAAACCGCGTCTCTGTAGGCAGCCTAGGCTCTGAGATCTGCACACAAAAACAATGGGTTTCACCAACCACCAAAACCAAAATAAACAGTGTTCCAACCAATCACCGACAGTTCCAACCAATCACCGCAAAATCTCAAACCACAACACCCCCACCTTTTGTGTGCAGATCTGAGAGCCTAGGCTGCCTACAGAGACGCGGTTTTTGGACGGCATACTTATGGGGCGGGCAGCTAGCGGATCGTTAGGAAAAATTAGATGAATGTGATCATTTATATTTGGGCCTATTTTTGGGCCTGAAATCGCTGATACAACCTTTAATGGAAGGCAACACTGATCTCTCGAAGAACTCTAAGATGATTTCTTTTTCAACATCAAACCTCGGTTCCTCACGAAATCCCTTATATTTTGGGCCGTTCTTTCTCTCAGAACAGGGTCCTCTGCAGTCTTGCACTGCTCACACTCTGCCTTTGTTGCAAGGTGTCCCTTTGAAATATGGACTCTGAAATGTTTCATGACAGCATTCACTTCATTTGGGCTCCATGGCCTTTTCACTATTCTCCTCAATTTGGTCTCTGTAAAACAAACAAACAAACAAACATACATATGTATACCTATACACCTATATGTATATACATGGAATAACTTTAATATACCCAAATGTTTAAATACCTCTGGTGTTCTCAGTTTCATCCTGATTCATTTGGCTTTTTCCTGAGGGGTAAAAAGCAACAATTAAAATGTATTCCAGCCCTACAATCTAAACAGTTTCGGACCATGTGAAATATCAGCAGATAAGCACACAGGGAAAACTAGTCTCTGGTCCTGTGTAACACGAAAAGGACCACTTTACACTGAAATGTTTTTTGGTGAACGGAGTAGTATTGGATGAGTTGATCAGAAAGATCAACACCTCCCATATTCTTGCTGTATTCAGTGACCGGGGTTGGGCATGGAATGGATTTGGTGTTCCAGCCTCCATCCTGAGTTCTTACCCTCCTCTGAACTGTGTTGCCAGAGAAGGCCGGGTGAATTGTGGAGCAGACAGAGACTTCCCGAGTGTCCATCCACTAAACGAAAACCAGAGGGCCGTCACGGATCCACCTGATGGTGCCCCTAGGATCCTTTTTGTTCATGGCATTTGTGGTTGTGCGGGGGCATCCTCGTCTCTGTTGTCCCTGTAGGTGCCACATGCTCCAAAGTTCATGCTGTAGAGATCCATGAATAGCTTTGGACTTGTGTAGAAGTTGTCTACATACACATTGTAGCCACTCCCTAGGAATGATTTGCTCATGAGGGACATAACCGAGTCGTATGCCAGTCCTACACCAGAAGCAAACACAGACTTCCCCGTGTATACAGCAAAGTCTAAAGTGTACCCAATGCTGCTGTCTGCCAGCACAAAAAGTTTGAAGCCCCACTTAGTTGGCTTCGCCTTCATATATTGCGTCATGCCAGTGTGAGCCTTTGTTGGCACCATCCTCTCGTCCACTGAAAGGTTCTGCCGTGGGCGATAAAATGCTCTGCATGCATGTTTGATGTCATCTAAAAGGGGCTTCAGACGAAACAGCCGGTCATAAGCTGGTGTCCCTCTCTTCCGGTCGTTGTGGACATCTTCATCAGGGTTGCTCATGTGGATGTTCCAGGAAATTACCTGCTACCTGTCACGTGCCATCACTGAGTGGGGAAACTGTTGGCTGAAAATGGTGTTTGTCCTCCAGTAGTCCCGGATATTTGTCAGTCTCACCAGTGCAAAAAAGAAAGTCAGTCCTAAATATTGGAAAAATTCTTCAACAGTTAATTTTTTCCAGGAATATTTTTTGCCAGTGGCAATGTTTTTTTTGCAGCGTCTGTGTATGTGTTATTACACAAAGTGGTTGCTGCACTGTCACTGACAAAAAGTTTGAAAAGGTCCAATGGTGTGTATATGGATGATGTCCTGGCTTTATTGTTGGGACGAACCTTTTGGGCACTGGAGGGATGTCTGGCTGACTCTTACTGTTCCATGATGGAGTTGGGGCTGCTGGCTGAGGTGATCTAGATCTCGACCTTGTGGATTCAGGACTCTGTCGACCCCTCAAGCTGCCGGATCTGGATCTGGATCTGGATCTTGACCTTGACCGCGCTCTCCCTCTAGACCGTGACTGCAGCCGTTCATGGCCTATTCTAGAGTGCGGATCGGGCCGAATTTTTCTGTCCGAGCCCGGCCCGCGTCCGACAGAGCAGTAAACCGAACCCGACCCGAGCCCGACAGGCATACAGATATTTATGTTCGAGCCCGACCCGAGACCGAAAGTTAAAATCCCGTTTTTTTTTATTCTCATACTAATGACACATGTACGTTTGTTTGTGTGGAAAGCCCGCTTTTATTAAGCAACTGAAAGGAAGAGATTCAGAAATGTCAATAGATGAGCGTTTCAGCGCCACGGCTACATAAACAAATTTCCGCACACAGGAAGACAGATGTTATGGTAATATTTTACATATTTTTTAATCACAAAAACGAACATTTGCATCAAGTGAAAGCATCAGGCACATTGGCTACCTACATTATAACCTGTTTTAAATTTAAAATGTTCAATGCCTTCGCGCTGATGTGACCGAGCCCGACCCGAACCCGAACATCATTTCTAAATATCTGTCCGAACCCGGCCCAGCCCGTCGGGTACCGGCGGGTCCCGTCGGGCTTGGGTCGGGTATCCATCCTCTAGCCTATTCCTGGCAGCTGCTGGGATGCTGCAGCAGAAGTGGGAGGCTGGGATGCTGCAGCAGAAGTGGGAGGCTGGGATGCTGCAGCAGAAGTGGGAGGCTGCGATGCTGCAGCAGAAGTGGGAGGCTGCGATGCTGCAGCAGAAGTGGAAGGCTGGGATGCTGCAGCAGAAGTGGAAGGCTGCGATGCTGCAGCAGAAGTGGAAGGCTGCGATGCTGCAGCAGAAGTGGAAGGCTGCGATGCTGCAGCAGAAGTGGAAGGCTGCGATGCTGCAGCAGAAGTGGAAGGCTGCGATGCTGCAGCAGAAGTGGAAGGCTGCGATGCTGCAGCAGAAGTGGAAGGCTGCGATGCTGCAGCAGAAGTGGAAGGCTGCGATGCTGCAGCAGAAGTGGAAGGCTGGGATGCTGCAGCAGAAGTGGAAGGCTGGGATGCTGCAGCAGAAGTGGAAGGCTGGGATGCTGCAGCAGAAGTGGAAGGCTGGGATGCTGCAGCAGAAGTGGAAGGCTGCGATGCTGCAGCAGAAGTGGAAGGCTGCGATGCTGCAGCAGAAGTGGAAGGCTGCGATGCTGCAGCAGAAGTGGAAGGCTGCGATGCTGCAGCAGAAGTGGAAGGCTGGGATGCTGCAGCAGAAGTGGAAGGCTGGGATGCTGCAGCAGAAGTGGAAGGCTGGGATGCTGCAGCAGAAGTGGAAGGCTGGGATGCTGCAGCAGAAGTGGAAGGCTGCGATGCTGCAGCAGAAGTGGAAGGCTGGGATGCTGCAGCAGAAGTGGAAGGCTGCGATGCTGCAGCAGAAGTGGAAGGCTGGGATGCTGCAGCAGAAGTGGAAGGCTGCGATGCTGCAGCAGAAGTGGAAGGCTGGGATGCTGCAGCAGAAGTGGAAGGCTGGGATGCTGCAGCAGAAGTGGAAGGCTGGGATGCTGCAGCAGAAGTGGAAGGCTGGGATGCTGCAGCAGAAGTGGAAGGCTGGGATGCTGCAGCAGAAGTGGAAGGCTGGGATGCTGCAGCAGAAGTGGAAGGCTGGGATGCTGCAGCAGAAGTGGAAGGCTGGGATGCTGCAGCAGAAGTGGAAGGCTGGGATGCTGCAGCAGAAGTGGAAGGCTGGGATGCTGCAGCAGAAGTGGAAGGCTGCGATGCTGCAGCAGAAGTGGAAGGCTGCGATGCTGCAGCAGAAGTGGAAGGCTGCGATGCTGCAGCAGAAGTGGAAGGCTGGGATGCTGCAGCAGAAGTGGAAGGCTGGGATGCTGCAGCAGAAGTGGAAGGCTGGGATGCTGCAGCAGAAGTGGAAGGCTGGGATGCTGCAGCAGAAGTGGAAGGCTGCGATGCTGCAGCAGAAGTGGAAGGCTGGGATGCTGCAGCAGAAGTGGAAGGCTGCGATGCTGCAGCAGAAGTGGAAGGCTGGGATGCTGCAGCAGAAGTGGAAGGCTGCGATGCTGCAGCAGAAGTGGAAGGCTGGGATGCTGCAGCAGAAGTGGAAGGCTGGGATGCTGCAGCAGAAGTGGAAGGCTGGGATGCTGCAGCAGAAGTGGAAGGCTGCGATGCTGCAGCAGAAGTGGAAGGCTGGGATGCTGCAGCAGAAGTGGAAGGCTGGGATGCTGCAGCAGAAGTGGAAGGCTGGGATGCTGCAGCAGAAGTGGAAGGCTGCGATGCTGCAGCAGAAGTGGAAGGCTGGGATGCTGCAGCAGAAGTGGAAGGCTGGGATGCTGCAGCAGAAGTGGAAGGCTGGGATGCTGCAGCAGAAGTGGAAGGCTGGGATGCTGCAGCAGAAGTGGAAGGCTGGGATGCTGCAGCAGAAGTGGAAGGCTGGGATGCTGCAGCAGAAGTGGAAGGCTGGGATGCTGCAGCAGAAGTGGAAGGCTGGGATGCTGCAGCAGAAGTGGAAGGCTGGGATGCTGCAGCAGAAGTGGAAGGCTGGGATGCTGCAGCAGAAGTGGAAGGCTGGGATGCTGCAGCAGAAGTGGGAGGACCCTCCTCAGCGGAAGAATGGGAGCTTTCCTGTCTGGCTCGGGTGGGTGGGCTGGTGTCTTCATTATCATGACTGTAAAACAAATAAAGCAAAATATTAGATCATACATATCAGATCAATTAGTGTTTTTGTATTTGATTTCTCACATAAGATAACAATGGCTGAGATTGCTACTGTACCCCCCAACCCACCACAGCTATAATATGAGCACTCTCTCCCCAGCCAAAAGGTGTGACCAACCCCCCACTACAACATCCTTGAGACATTCTCTCCACAGCTAAAAGGTGTGACCAACCCCCCACTATCCTTTGTTTGTCTGAGTTTACCTAGAGATACAAACAATGGCTGAGAGACAAAGTGTAATCCACAACTCTTACTACTCTGTAACAAACATAGAAAACGAAATACTACTTTTACAGAACTTATTATTACATATTTAGAAAATTTATATTTTATAATATTCGTTTTTTTTATATACTTTTACAGTAAATAAATAAATGGAACTTACTCTTCAGCAGTGTCTAGACCATCCTGGTAATCGAGTTCCTCATCAGTCAAATAGCTCTCTTCTCCAGAAAATCCATCATCCTCCATGGCATCAAAAAAGGCCAGCGCTTGATTTAGATCCATGTTTCTCAATCTCTGACGATCCATTATTCTCCGTGTATTCTTCAAAACTTGCGTCTCTCTGTGCGTCTCTCTCTCCCCTCGAAACCACTGTGCCGTGCGTCTCTCTCTCTCTCTCTCTCTCTCCACAATATCAGCCTTGGTTCATGCGTAATGACGCACACCAACGTGGACGACGGATCAGCCTGTCATTGGTCAACAACCTCACGCAAAGAATCACGTGATATCCAAAATGGCAGCTAGCATCGAGCTAGCGGCAAAAATGACAGAAAATGTATAAATTATGGACATCAAGTGGATAAAACTTGGATATAAGCGTTTGGATTTATTGCTGAAACACTCTAAAAGGACGCATAAGTTCCAGGCTGGATAGAAAAACTTCTGTAAAGGCTAGAAAGACACCAAAGACACCCCCGTGACGGCTAGCTCGTTAGCTTTCTGCTGCAAAAAAACGGTAAGAAAATCAATCAAATAATATAAATATTTATCGGAGGAGTCGTGTGGCGTCGTGGACGATGCCGTCGGGCTCAAAGGGTTAATGCAAATGGGTGGAGTGTCTGTTCCGGATGGCTCCTGGACGCCTTCCCGGGAAGGTGTTCCGGGCGCGTCCCACCGGGAGGAGACCCCGGGGAAGACCTAGGACACGCTGGAGAGACTGTCTCCCGGCTGGCCTGGGAACGCCTCGGTGTCCCCCCGGAAGAGCTAGAGGAAGTGGCTAGGGAGAGGGAAGTCTGGGCATCTCTGCTTAGACTGCTGCCCCCGCGACATGGCCCCGGATAAGCAAAAGAAGATGGATGGATGGATTTGTTTTAGACAAATATGCTTGCACTCTGTCACCAACTAGATATATTTAAATTAATGAAGGCCACTTTTCACTGGTAACAAAAGACATTTAGCATTATCAGGACCCACAAATATTCCCCCACTGCATTATATATATATAGTAGTTTAATGTAGTATTGACACTAAAACTCTGTAAACTTGATTGTTTCCCCTCAAACAGTAACTTTTATTTTTGGGTGTCCTATACACAATACATATTGTCACTATCCACAATATATATTGTTGCATTTTTGTATTGCGATACATTGCTTAATTGACAGCCAATCGGAATCAATTCTGCTATAACATGCTTCAATATATAAGCGGCAGTCAAAGATGCGATCACAATAAACAGAACGTTACCGTCTGCTGGTTGGACCCTAACACAGTTATGGTTAGTGTGAATGGGCCTTAACAGTTTACATCTCTGTGACTGAAAGTCACAAAGCATATCCAGATTGAAAAGTGTGCATATTGGGTCTACAGCTTATCCACAATAAAGAAGCAGCCGACACATACCCAAAGCAACATCTTTTCCTCAAACCCTATCCCTGACATGACGGTCCTCGTAGTGGAGAACTGTCCTTACATTTCAGGTCAGTGTCATGCCCATCCCCCAACGCACGAGTTATGAAAATGAATGAACCGAGCAAGGTACATTTTACTCGAATTTGAGACGTCACAACAGGGTCTTTAAGACGACAGTCCACGTCAACCAGTCTAGTATGGTGCCCAACCATCCTACACTTAACATTGCCTGTGTCAAAGAGAAGAAAACAATGAAGGAACATGCGCTCACTTACTTTCTGTTTCACTGATGAGGAAGGATTCACACTGCATTCAGTCACAGCCACTGATGTCTCGTCACACAATTCCTGTAATTATGAGAAAGACAGGTACAACACTGAGGCAAGGATGTTTGCCAATTGGTCACCGCAACTAATTCTAGTATCAGTCTAAATATCTAGTGTCCCTTTCATTGCTCCGTCGTGCACAAAGCAGACATGCAGAATTTAAAAAAAATAATCTGCATCATATAAAAAACTAACATTCATGAAATACAGAACATGGTTGACTTTCAGTGATAAATTATTTAAGAGACTCACCCTTAAACGCCAAGGCCAAGAGGAATCCCCATAGTTGTATGTGACCTCCTCATCTGGAAAGATATGTCTTATACTAAACAGACACAGGTGTGGCCTTCCGTCAACAATGACTGTCTTGACTTTGCAATTTGGATCATTCACCAGTCGTCCAAGTGAATGTCCACCGTACTCTTTTGTTGCATCTATGCTGTGATAAAAATAGTGCAGTAAGAAACTTAAAACATAGACACACACTGAAACATACGGTTCTAACTGAACATTTGGGTTAGGCTAACCTTGGCCTATTTAACCTATATTCAAATACACATGGTTAAAGTTAACTTGACTTCCTAAGAATTTAATAGGTCAGATGATCCACTTAAGGTAAAAAAATAATACCCCAGTTGAAAAATAACCATGTTATTGATTATCACTAACTAATAAGTTCCTCATGTTATGAGAACCATAGCAAATCTGCTATTGTAATAGTGCTGCACGATTAATCTTATCGCAATCGTAATCGCGATGTCAAGCCTGTGCGATTATATGACGCAAAATGCTGCGATTTTGTGTAAAATAAACAATGGGCTGGTACGCAATTAACGCAGCATCTGTTATTTTTTGTCATCCTTTGGCTAGTGTTACATGATAATGCTCTCATGCGATTGCTTAAAACCATTAATGCGAGACAAGTCAAAAGAGAGCGCGCTGATTCGCTGAATGTCCGACTGTGACTCATAGAAAGACATGCGCCAGAAATACAGTTCTCTTTCGCGCTTGAACGAACAATAACACACAATTATGCCAAAATGTCGTTTGTCGAGTATCTTCATAACATAAGAGCAGTCTTATGATGGACGTATAGAGTTGTGAGAGAATGAGGCGCATGTGAGATCCGCGTCTCTGTCAGCAGCGGCTGCTCTTAAAGGGCCAGCAGCCAAAGCTTCCTGTCAGTAAAGTAAATCAAAGAACAAAGGGGACAGAGAAAATTACTCACTGCTCTTGACTAAAGAACTTATGTAGCTTTAATAAGGATTAGTCTATTTATTATGTTTGATAACTTTATTAAATTTCTGTATACCTGAAAGAAAGGGAGGGCACAGGTAAATATGACATTTATTATGGGTTTATGTGAGGATTATTTGAAGTTCACTTAAATTAAAAGCTGTTATATTTAATGAAGTCTAATAAATGTTTTTTTTATTTTTTATTATAGCTTTCAATTGTAATGATGGAATCACTGTAATGTTGGATGGCTATAATTAATGTTTTTAATGGGGGTGGATTAATTTATATCCAGACATCAATGGCTTCGATGTTATCAATCATTTAGTTGTTGTTGCTAGTTTGAGTTGAGAAATACACATTTCAGAATTATCACTAATCTGTGTGTGCATTTTGCTTTAGATCCAAGCAAGTAGACTCATGAAACCATTTGTTTATTATATCGCAATTGCATATTCCAATTGCAATATTGACCTCAATCGCAATATGACATTTCCCCCAAATCGTGCAGCCCTATATTGTAATAATAATAATCATCATCATAATCATAACTGTTTTTATTAGAATGACATGCAACTAGTTTGCTCTGAATATGAACCAAAAATAAATAAATAAACCAAAAAAGAAACAGCCAGCTTACCAATAACTGGTTCCATTCCATGTGAAGTCAAACAAGTAGTTGCCTTGAACATCTTTAACATGTTTACTTTGAGAGAGAATCCCACGGTATTCAACAACAAAGGTGGATGGTTCAATGTGCTCAAGTGCAAACACACCTCTCCCTAAAAGAGCAAAATAATATATAATAATACAAATAAAACATGAATCCAAGTGCACCTATATGTTACACAGCTAACCAACCTATCCTTTTAAAGAGTTAAATCCTGTAAAACTGTGTAATGTATAAATGTAATATGAGGTGCAAGAAAAAAAAAAAAAAAATAAAGAAAAAAAAAAAAAAATCAAGCATTGGTTTTCACTGTGATATAGTCTACTAGTTGAATTTGGTTGTAACCAAATTAGGTACAACAAATAAAATAAAAATAAATACTTAACTATGTATACAGAGAATAATGTTTACATTATTCTCTGTATACATAGTTAAGTATTTATTTTAAAATAATAATAATAAAAAAATTGTTTAAAGTTTTTTTTTTTCCATCTCTTAACCTTTATGAAAAAATTAGCGGCTTACCCAAGGGTAAAATGTGTGAATTTGAAAGATCATGTCCAGACTGCCAGCAATAGGCCTACTTTTCATTCTTACAAGTGCATGCCTACTTTATGATTTGATTTGCCTGCAGTCTGAACATAGTCAAATTGCCTTGTGGTGCACAATTTACCTTTGAATGTGTTGATTTGTCGTCCCTCAATGAAGGCTTTGTCTTTGCCCGACAATATGTGTTCTTTTGCATCCTGCTCAGGTTTTATTCTCTTCTTTCTTAACATGTTGACTGAAAACATTCCAGACAACATAATTAGTATGTGTGTATATATATAAATATATATATATATATATATATATTAGATAGATAGATAGATGCTTTATATACAGTACATTATTGTCAGACTGTAGTCTATATCAATAAATACAACATTTTACACATAAATAGTTGATAAGTGAGGTTTTGAGGCTTGCTACTTATGATAAGAAACAGTCTCCGATTTCAAATTCAGTCCATTTTAATACCATTTTATCACTCTTTAATGTGGCGCCTCAGATCAAACGAAGCTAACTAAACTCGTTACTTAGAAAAATTAACTATAGAGAGAAAGTTTTAGAAAATGTTACATGTATTACACCTGATTTACATTAAAATAATACATGTAAAATCAAATTGGAAATAGAATCGAAAGAATGTGAATTAAAATTGAATCATAAAATGTCTGCTAATATCCAGCCCTAAAATGAATAAACTAAATATTTTTTCAAGTCATTCTAATGACAGTAACATTACATTAATGAAAGTATACTTTTACATTAATGAAAGTATACTTTTACATTAGTTTCGTTTCTGTTTATTTAATAGATTTCTGTATCTTACTGTATTAAACTGTAAATTCATCCACTCAACTTTACCAGTCATCATGATGACATGACAACATAGATTTGATTTATTTCAAAATGTAAATTAATTCTCTCATAGCATCCATGGAGATGTATCTTTCATCAACTAATACTAATACTTGTATGTGTCTATGAACAACAAGAGAATTTCGTTTAAGTACCAAACAAAACAAAAAACGTGAATAGCATGTTCAAGTTGTTTGGAGACGCCATTTTAACTGCTTATGGACTTATATTAGCCCGATTAATGGCCACGTTTAAAGTAATGTAACTAACGTTATTCAAAACTGTCTGACTCATGACACTTAACTCCACAAAGGTAGAATATATAAATAAACGCACTTACCTTCCTCGTGATTTAAAGTGAAAATCTCCCACTATAGCTCGTCAACTTCGCTCGAATTCTGCTAATTAATCTTTCATGATGATGATTAACCTTCAGATTAATCCATAGACAGTGGATTAATCACACCGTCACACCACACGTCTGCGATAGAAGATCAGAGGCGCAGGCGCGCTGACTTTGACGGATGTGAAATGCAGCCAATCACTGACGAGGATTCCAGCAGCCAATCACTGACGAGGATTCCAGCGTTCCACCAATGAATCGCGCTTGAGCGTGGTCTGGGTGTATTAGCGTCGAATTTCACATAGACAATCACTGACGAGGATTCCAGCGTTCCACCAATGAATCGCGCTTGGGCGTGGTCTGGGTGTGTGAAATGTGTATGATACTGCAGTAGCGTCGACTTTCACATAGAGGGAGATTATACACTCTGAGCATACACTGGCACACACTGAAAAACGGGTACAACGGATTTATAAGGACATATTGAGAAAAAGCGGGAGGTGGTTAGGCGCAGCCTGATAAGCCTTTCTACACTGCTCGACTTATGAGGACATTAGTGCTGTCCTCGTAGTTACGGTATGTCCTCATAGAGTCGGTATGTATCCATGGTTTTTGTCCTCATAATCCGGTCGCACCAACGCACACACACACACACACACACACACACACACACACACACACACACACACACACACACACACACACACACACACACACCTTTCGGCACCTGTCTTGGGAACCGGTACACCCTGTTTTTGAACAAACATTTGACAGCTAGCATGACAGTATAGATGCGCTTGTCAAGTTCTCCTCAAAGAACCTGTTCACTCCCCAAAATGTATCTGACATGTTGAAGAGGAACATAAACATGTCAGATCAATAGTTTTCCACAGTCACTTTGTGATTTCTAAAATCATTGAATAGCATAATAGTGCCCATATTTTGCTGTGTTAAAGGTTCCTAATTTTGATTTGGTGGTTTCCTACAATACGTTTACTTGCATCCAAGGTGAAAAACAAGGATTCAAGGATTCGGTCTCTCTAAACCCCTCCTTTCTGAGAGCCTACTCTGCTCTAATTGGTCAGATGACCGGTCTACTTATTACAGCACATGTTGAAAACAAAACATCCATTACTATATCTGAATTTCAGCTCTTCCTCAGCACTTCTATACACATACATTATGAATGGTAACAATGGCATCAGTTTTACATTATCAATTTGAGCCAAAGTCCAAGTCCTCATCCTTTAGAAGAGCATGCAAACTGCATTTGCTTTAAGTTTTAAATATTATATCTTACACAAACGCATGGCTTCTCTTCAGAAGGCCTTTATTAACCCCTGGAGCCGTATGGATTACTTTAATAATGGGTGGATGCACTTTTTGTGGCTTCAAATTTTTTCCCATACACTGCCATTATAAAGCATGGATTAGCCAGGACATTTTTTTTTATATAACTCTGATTGTATTCGTCTCAAAGAAGAATGTCATATACACCTAGGATGGCTTGATGGTGAGTAAATCATGGGGCAATTTTCATTTTGGGTGAACAATCCCTTTAATATGCAGAGACAACTACAGTATAAGTCATTTTTTGGTAGCTTGATCGAGCAGAATATTTTTAATCCACCCACAAATAAAAATTATGTCCATTTACTCTTACAGTTTCAAAACTATATGCATTTTTTTCTATGGTGCACAAAAATAAGGTATTTTGAAGAGAGTTGGCAACCAAACAACACTGTAGCCCATTTACTTCCATTGTATAGAAAAAAAGAGACATTTCTCAAAATATCTTCCCTAAAGGTACACTGTGTAGGAATTTCTCCCATCTAGCAGTGAAATTGTATTTTGCATTCAAACGAATTGTGCTCTCTAGCAACTCGCTTTTTCAAATGCATGTTGCAACTACAGTAGCCGTTATGTACAGTACCAAGAAGCTATGACAACGTGTCTTCCAATAGCACTTCATCGAGTTTAACTACATGTTCTACTGTTATGCTGCCTATATAATGAATTACACAACCAAGCAATGAAAAAAAGCTTGTAATTTGGACCGTAACATTGACTTACCCGTCTAGAAGAAAGCAGACAACTTCAGCGTGCCTTTCAAAGTCTTTCTCCTTCATTAGCTCTTTCCACCTGGGAAAAGCTATCCCGATATTTACCCTAATTTTTTGAATTCGGCGGTCACGTTTCCTTTTAAATAATTTTTTTTGCTTTTTTGGCGATGAGGATTCCTTCTCCCGTGGCTCGGCATAAGTATAATCCTGCATTATGAAGTACCGTGCAGTGCAGCCTTTAAAATTTGCCGGGGCACTGACAAGCGCCTCTCACTGATCTCCTTGTCCATTTAATTTCAGTCACGTGACGCTGGCTCTGAACGAAAACGCGTTTAGGTAGGCTAGTGCTTTTTGTCCCTCTCTGCTATTATAGTTTTTCAAGATGGCGGAGCAACATGGAAGGCTCCATGGACTTACCCGTCCCATGTAAATAAAGATAAGAAATTCTTCGCTTACGATGAGAAGTAAGATCATTGGAAGAGGTAATTTTACACTAATGAGGACATATTTATGAATAAAGACATTGATTTTAGCTAATAAAATACTTAAAAAACTACACAGTGTACCTTTAATGTTCCACTAAGGAAAGAAAGTCATACAGTTTTGGAATGGCAAGAGGGTAATGGGTGTACAATCCCTTTAAATAGTTTTTTTCTCAAAAGAAAAAAACAACTTTGCTCTGTTTATTATTTGATCAACCCAAGCAGCGCAACACAGCACCACTGACTACACTGATGTTTGGGGTCATGTGATATCTGTTTCACTGACCTTTGGCAGATTTATTTGGATTTTGAAGCTTATATAAACTAGCATATAAACATATCACATTCTGTTCATGTTGAAAGACACTTATTTTGATAGATATTTATATTCCATTGCTTCTGTTTTATTTTCCTGTGTTTGTATTTGTTTCCGTAGTTACTAATTATGTTTCCATAGTTCCTGACTAATGATTATGTACACCTGTTTTATGTTTAGTTCATTTTCACCCAGTGAATACATTTCCCGGAGTTTCATTCTAGTTTGTAGGAGATTGTCTATTCATTGTGTATTTTAGCTGTTTTGGTTGTAGTGTTTCTGGTTGTTTTTGGTAGATATAAGGACTGCTAGTATTTGTTTCCATGCCTCACTTTGCCTTTGCCTTGGAAAGTGCTAATGCACAATTTTTAAAATGCATCTAGCCATATAATCATTCAGAGATAGGAGAGAAAAAAGAAATAGGCTCACTGACATTTAAAAGAGAGGAGAAAATGCTTCTCTTTTGTGGTTGACATTAAAGGCCATGCATCAACCTTTATGGTATTTTGGAGCAATTCGCCTGTTACTTGGTAATATTGCCTAAACTAATACAGGATTATGTATTAGGGTTTGTTCCGTGTGTTAGATGGGTAAATTACACTTCTACGCCGTCAGTTTTCTTATTCCTCCTATGTTTTATGAATAATTTAGCATAATTGTTAGACCTACTGCATGTAATTCATGGTAACTTCAATAAATATTAATGTTTACTTTTGTATAAACAAGATTACCCAGTAGGACTGTGTTGGGTCGCCACTTGATGTCTAATATTCCATATAAATGTGGTAAATAAACAGTACTATTGTATAATGTATATCAAAATATCATGCTATTACCATCTGATCAGTGGAAGTGACCATGGAGCCACTGCATTTCTTTTTTCAGTAACTGCAGCCTATCTAATTAATCTCTCTCGGATAGATTACAAGCTTGTTTATCTTAATTTTGCAAATCTATCAATGAGCTCTTTAGTATATTTTGTCAAATGGATGTATCAGAGTTCTCACCCCAATATCTCGCCCATTTGGGACAGGTTGCCACGGTGACCATAACCTGTTATTGTTCAGCTCCGAGTCAAAGCAGTACAAATCAAGAAAATGTAAGATCCACCATAACACATCTGTGTAATATATTGTGAAAACATTTGCAGATTACAAGCTGATTAAATGTTGTTGTTTTCTAGCATGGTGTACATACAAATCCAAATTTCAATGGATATAAAGATAAATCTATAGTCATATTCATTTTCCATTGTAGACTACTCTAATCATACATATAATACTCTAATCTAATCAAAAGAGCTGCTGCTGTCCTTATCTTCTCCTGCATGCAACAGATGCACACACACACACACTCTCGTTTGAGCTCAGCCAGACGGCAGAGAGAGAGAATGTGAAAAGAGGAATCTATGCTGATCTAGGGAAAGATGTCAATCTTCTATCCTCTGAATAGGTGGACAGTTATCAAAGCCCCGAGCAGAGCCAAGATTAAGGTCAACCCGCTCGTCTGTTGTTATAAAGGCTGACACGATTCCTCTCATGGCCGCCGGGCAAAAAAACCGAATTCTTGCTCATCTCTGCAGAGTGTGATACACTGGATCGACACGTTCTCAGTAAGCGCTTGTATCACAGACTAGATCCATCTGCAGAAACATAGGAAAAACAGAGACTCATGCTTTTAGAGACTATGTGGTCATGTTTCTCAACTGGTGGGTCGCAGGACCATTTTGAGAGGGTCAAGGAGTGTGTAGTCAAAGATGCAGTTTAAATTCCCAAAAATTAGGTCGTGGTTTAATGACCATGGACAATTGTGGGTCCCATGGCTAAACCAGTTGAGAACAACTGATGATTGGCATGTTATAACTTTATGGTTTTTTATTTGCGTGCTATGCATTAACTAAATGTCTCTGCTATCTTCAAGGCTGAAGCATGTATTTTCTGCACCAGTACTGTCATTACGGGGACCTGTTATCAAACAGGTTTCCCAAAACTCCCCTGGTCTGCTATTGGTCAATCAAAACAGATATTTCTGCCCTGAACTCATGGCATTGGTTGAGCCAATGTTGCTGTCAATTGAAGTTGAGAACACACAGAGAAATCTTTTGATAGCAAAATCGTGTTCAACAGAATCGTGTTCAACTTTCAACTTTCATGTTCAACTTTGACTGAATTGAATTGATTGGCGAGACTACGAGAGGGAGGAGTTGAAAACAGAGCTTTGCTTCCCATGGTGACACTTGTGGGGTGTTTGCGAACTTTGTAGAGCTTAGAATCATCTTTTTCCCCCTTCAAATAGAGATTACAATTTCCCCACGATTCTGAACAGACAACTAAATAAAATCAGTAATTTACTAGAGATTTTGACAAAATGTTGCTGCAGTCTGTTTAAAAATGTTGAAATATTTTTTTTAAATCGATTTGAATGTATGATTCAAAGATTCACTCATAAATACTTGTTTCATTACTGGAAGAACGAATCTCTTGAATTGATTAATTGACAATGACTTTTTTTTACAGTCAGTTCTCTCCAACTGGTGTGACAATGTAATGATACAATTGTTTTTTGAAGCGCCAAGTTACTTTCAAAAGGTGATTTGCTCTATTGTTACCACCATAGACATCAGTGTTTTTATCTGAAGTGTAAACTTATCTTACTTTTGTGATAATTAGAATTTTTGTAACAGAAATAACAATACTGTGGTGTTGAAAAGACTGTTTGTGAAGCTGTTTCGTACCTATACATGATAACTACTGCTTTCTCTGGGTCAGCAAACACAGATTTAAATGTTCCGGTATGGTTTTGTCAAAGGTTTAGACACAGGAGAACAGCTGTCATTTAGGAATAAGATCGCGTCAGTGTTTGAAGGGTTAATTCAATCAAAAATTCTGTCATAATTTACTCACCCTCATGTTGTTCCAAACTCTTAAGACTTTCGTTCATCTTCGGAACACAAATTAAGATATTTTTTATGAAATCTGAGAGATTTCTGTGCCTCCATTGACAGCTACGCAACCGAAACTTTGACACTTCAGAAAGTTAAAGCAAAACCAAGGAACTTTTCCTCTGCCGTCGCCCTACAGGTTGGAAGTGGAATTGTCCATTACCGCTGTCGTAAATAATTAAGTAAATAAGTCCATGCCTACCGCCGCACGCACGCTCGCTTTTTTTAGCTGGAAAGTAACATTATTCAAGAACCGCTATAAAGCCAAAACAATCTGTTACCTTAAATTATACGTTTATCTCTGTAAAGCAGCTTTGAAACAATCTACATTGTTAAAAGCGCTATATAAATGAAGATGACTTGACTTGACTTGACTCGCTGTTTATCCAGCACCGGCTTTGGGATGAACGATGTCCACAGACAAGGTAGAGTATGATGCATGATTTTATGAAAGTAAGATGTATTGCGACATCATCAGAAACTAAGAAAAACAAAATAATGACTATTGTAACGCTTGACGTAAAGCAAGTCAAATTTGTAGTTTTGTTATGTCTCAGTAGAACTACAGAAACGCACCCTGATCTGGCAATCTTACAAAGTGTGGTTATAGCAGATGAAGAACCGCAAAGTGGAGGTAGAAGTGCCTTTCACCCGGTTACGACCTGATGAACCACTGAAATGTTTTTGGAAACATTATTTTAAGGTAAAAAATCTTCCTTAGTGTTGCTTTAATAAAGATATGGTAAAACTGATCCATGATTTGAGCGGTTTAGTCCAAATTTTCTGAAGAGACACTATTGCTTTAAATGATGAACCGATTGAATTTAGACTTTTATTACATTTAAAAAATATATATAATTAATACATATAATTGCGAAACCTGTAATAATTGTATATAAACAATTTTGTCCTGCAGAAAAAAGAAAAGCAGGGTTAGGACAACATGAGGGTGAGTAAATTACACAATTTCCATTTTGGGTAAAGTATCATTTTAACATAGTAGTTAGCACATTAATATAGTATTGCAGTATTTAGTAACTTGAAGAAGTAGAAGAAGAAGAAACGCACATCACCATTAAGAAATGCAAAAATAGTGTTTCTTAAAAGTCACCAGAAATTTCAGTTTATAATGCCATGCAATTTGTATTAACCATTTTAAAAGGTCAGGTAATGCAATTTGATTTGTTCCCACAATGCCCCGATGCTTCAAAAAGAAACTCTTTGTCACAGAAACAGGGTGGAGGATTACTTATAGCAGATTTATATCTAAAGACATCTCTCCTTCACACAAAACTAATAATGGTGCTTCCCGGAAAACTGCACCCAAACGGTCCCGGAGAGACCTGTTTACTGAGAGAAAACCTAATCATTTTTTTATGATTGAGTGAGCTTACTCATAAAAATTCTGTCTCTCCCAACTATCTAAATGATGAATCATCCGTCTTTGGTGAAACAAACTCTTAATATTCCAGAAAGAAAAAAGAACAAAAATCTAATATTTGAAAATGAAAATGCATGCTCACCTGACTCCATATACATTTAATGAAGGTTGTGTATAGTGAATTCTTGTAATTCAGCCCAGTGTTTGATGGAAGATCAGTGTGAACTTGTGATGGACGCAGAGCAGAGCAGTCGTCAGGTTCTCAACATGAAAGTGAGAAGAGAAGATGGGGCTGGAAACAGCAGAATGAGGACTCTCGAATGACAACACGCTTTTCGAATTAACAATTTTCTGGTCTTTTTTAAGAGAGATTTTCTGCATTTAATAATTTAGGTTTGGCTTGATGCGATGTTAATGTTTACCACAGCAATTGAAGTGTCTGTATTTAATTTACTAGATCATTTCCTAACAGTCTGGTGAATGTATTTTGATAAACTACATTTTTCTAAAACCAGCTTCCGCAATATGATGATGTGGTTGGTTGGCAGGGTGGCGCTATGGGGTTGCTAAGGTGTTGATGAGTGTATTTAGTATGTTGCTATGAGGTTCTGGGTAGTTGATAGAACGTTTTAGGTGGTTGATTTCAAATCCCCAACCCTAAGTATAAGTTAGCAAACACTGCGAATGGAAGTATTTAGCCATTTTGTGCTACGTAAGAAATGCATTATTATTTTGAGAATACTTTAAGTTAGCATTATATATTATATTATTATACTTCACAGAAGATCAGCTAAGATTACATTATTATGCCCTAAAACTTTATAGGTGTAGCATTTCTGCAGTCCACAATTGTATCCCTTAAAACTCATCTTTGATAATAAAAATGACATATTTAAACGTTTTCTGAAAAAAAAATGTCTTCATGCCTCAAAATCGCTTGAATATAACTACACCTATATAATATACACCCTTGCTTCATTTAGTATATGCAGACCTATACATATGAAAATTAGTCCCGCCTCCACTCACTCACACCAGCTGGGACCACCTGATCCACTCGCTTATGTAGTACACGCTATGACACGTGGAAATGTTGTTTGCTTGACTGTTATCAAACGGCTAATAATGTTTTGCTAATGTTACACAAACCATGTTCCTGTTCACCATCCTACAGTCAGACTTCAATCAGCATCCTTAGAAACGCTTTGGTCATCATAGAAAGTTAGTGAAGACATATAGTTAATCATAATATACATCATATACATAAATCCCCTGCAGTGACCCGCTGTACCCTATCCCTTCTAAGGGTATGTTCACGCAACACCATATTCAACTAAACTGTTTATGTATTTTGGCCGTTCATTTACATGACAATGGCATTTTTCAGGGCCTGAAAACATAAGCTTTTGTAAATGGCTTTCAAAGTGCAAGGTTTTGAAAACAATGCCTTTACCCTCTCCATGTAAACGACAAAAACGTGAATTTGTGAAAACCGTTACGTCACGCACATGCGTATTACATGTTCACACATGTGTATTATGTGTTTGCGGGGTGTTTCTTGACAAAGTGACAACTACTTAGCCTTAGGCTATTTAGACCATTATGTTCAATATAAACAAAACTTTCTAATTTTTGCATCCTCATCCCAAATTAACTAGACAATAGTGTCCCAAAATAAACAATAGTAATGGTTTATTATCTATGCACAGAGTGTATCCATAGTTCATTTGCAGCGTGATTCGCTCATGGCCGTAAGTTTTAAGGAGCACAGATATTGGAAAAGAAGGTTCTTATGATACATTCCCACAGCGATTACAGGTCTCACAATGATGACCAGTCTGGTTTGGGAAACCGTGCGCTTGATTGTAACGTAGCTGCTTTATTTAAAAATTCAAACTATAATTTTGATGCTGGGCGGATTGAGTCATATGAAATATTCTCTTGTCTTGACAAATAAAACCTTAACCCTTGTTATGTTGCGGGTCAATTTGACCCGTTTCGATTTTCTAGTTGTTGGAAATACTGGTTAATAACCTATGTTTTTTTCTTGATATTTTGTGACTTTTTCTCATTTATCATCATGAACATGCATGCACAGTTTCAACATGATGATGTGTTTTGACATAAAAACAAAATTACTATTACGTTCGTGATGTTCGCGGGTCAATTTGACCCACATATTTTAACGCTCTAAGGCAACTGTACCGACCCAAAATAATAACATTTATTGGTTATATTTTGTTATTGTGGCTTTTTACTACCTAATGAACCTAAAAAAATAGCTTTTCCATACTTATTTCAATACAGAAAAATTTTTGGTCAGCCACAGATTGTAAAAATTAGCTATCATTTAATTTTTCAAGCTACCTGAAATAAAATTAAATATATAACTATAGAAACTGATCGAGATAAGAGGTTCACAGTTTAATTTGGTTACATTGCAAACACAGACAACTTGAATAGCCTACTTAAAGTGTCAAAATCAGCAATAGGCAATATCGTCCAGTGAATGTGAAACAATGGGGACCACTGAATATTCCGTGGTAACGTCACGGAATTCGGGGTGACCAGAAGTTATCCTAGCGATCAAACGACGACAGAACAATGCAATATCAAGTTAAAATCACTTTAAAACTAAATATTTAAAGTACTTTAATTAAACTCAGAATATTTAAAGCGATACCTTTCCAAATGATAAAACGATGTTAATTGGGGGAGCGCAGGTGCGTGTGTGGACCACGGATGCTGCTGTGATTGGCTTACACATAGGCATCACTTCCGTGGACACATCACAGAATTTTCGTCGATTCCGTGAAACTGCACAGATTTTGAGTTAAAGGAGAACTCCAGCGCAAAATGAACCTTTGGTCTAATTACACATTGTTACCTAGTCAATCGTTATCTGAGATTTGTTTTCATGATTATCGAATGTAAATAGTTTTATCTCTAAAAACAGTTTAGCCTATAACGCTAGTATATTGGGCATAGAGTAATGACAAATAAAAATCGCTTGTTAATACCACTAACAAGGCTCAAAATAGCCCCACACTAACACGGCAGCATAATGAGGGTCCCTACATGCAAACCGAAGCATTGAGAACTGTGTAAGTGTCCAGACAGTTTAATAAGAAGATATTTTATACATACAGTCAACTTCGCGAATACAGGCAGAAGCCATCTTTGAAAAACAGTCTCTATCAGTCGATCTACGAACGCATATAGAATCTCATATGGTCTCGTTCACATCTCACCAGTTGGATCGGCGTTCATAGATCGACTGATAGAGACTGTTTTTCAAAGATGGCTTCTGCCTGTATACGCGAAGTTGACTGTATGTATAAAATATCTTCTTATTAAACTGTCTGGACACTGTCAAAGTTCTCAATGCTTCGGTTTGAAGGTAGGGACCCTCATTATGCTACCGTGTTAGTGTGGGGCTATTTTGAGCCTTGTTAGTGGTCTTAACAAGCGATTTTTATCTGTCATTACTCTATGCCCAATATACTAGCGTTATACTAGCGTTATAGGCTAAACTGTTTTTAGAGATAAAACTATTTACATTCGATAATCATGAAAACAAATCTCAGATAACGATTGACTAACAATGTGTAATTAGACCAAAGGTTCATTTTGCGCTGGAGTTCTCCTTTAAGGGGCCGTGTTCATTTCACGGAATTCTGTGAGATCAGGTTGATGCTGAATTAATGTTTGTCATGTTACAACACTGGCTATTACATGCACAACTTTTGTTTTAATCGGACTGAATTCATTCCGATTGATGAATCTTGAACGTATTAGCCTACATGAACGCTAAACATGTGATCGGGTTTATATGTCACAAGCTTCAAATAGGGATAGATTTTTTGACATGCGCACACTGCACAAATATAATAGTTTCCCGCTGTTTGCCCATAATAAACATTCTCCTACGTAGGTTCTTTATTTGTTTTAAACAACAGACTTAATATTTTACCATTTCTGGTCATAATTTGGAGACAATGAGCATGAACAGTTGTGCTGTGCTGCTTATATATTTATCACGCAGTAAAAATGCCCCTCCCCGCACCCAAAACCAGTCGTCTGTGGATGAGAATCCTGGTGGGACGCTGAGGGAAATGAGAATTTTAGAATGACGGACACTCATACAACACTTTATTTACCAGGAAGAACAGCTCGTTCAGCGCGTCATATGTCATTACGCTATTGCCACGTCAATGCACATGCGCAGTCCGTTCAGTTTCAGTTTTCAAATCGATCAAGTGTTTACATGTTCTCTCGATCGGATTAAAAAAGGAATAAAACGCCCCTTTCAATCCAATTGAAATTTAATTACACCGTAAAAAAATTTTTTGTTTTAAAGTCCGCGTGAACCGGAAGTTGCAAACGACTTTTCTCAAGTGTTGTGACGCATTTCCGAGTGAAAGGGAATATTGAAAAGGGCAGGGTTTTACTTCAGCGCTCCTCCTCTCCATCTCTCGCCCACAGCAGAGTAACGGTTTGAGGGGAGTTGTTAAGCGTTTAAGCAACCCAAGCCGTCAAACCTACGTCATCAGAAAAAGACTCATTCCAGACCGGAAGTAACTTTTCAGACTTTGATTAAAGATTACCACGGCAAATCATTTTTTTCTGTGTGTTAACTTGTACGGATTAATTGTTCACCACAAGACTAGTAATATCCGCTAACAAAGTAAATGGGGTCAATTTTGATTTCATGCCGACTTTAACTTAAAAGAGCAAGTTACCTTGTTGCCTTAACATTTTGAGTTCATTGTAATTAAAAGTGTGAGTTAATACAATGAAGAATAATGGTTTAATAAGCAGAAACTCAAAATAGTATGTTATCTTCACACATTGGTTATCGAAGTTGATTTGACAAAAGATAAAAAGTTGTGATAACAAATCTGTTTTTTTACAGTGGAATCGAGCTCAATCAGATCGATTTATGTGTTTACATGAAGGCTTTCAATCTGATTATTATTATTTGGTTGCATGTAAGAGTAGCATGAACACACGATTTGGCAGAGTATCAGAGGCACAAGCTGTACAGGCTCCGCCCTCTTCTGGAAAGGGGGGGGGGGAGCAGCAGCTCATTTGCATTTAAAGACACATGCGCAAAAACATCATGTTTTCCCTTCCACTCAAAAATGGGCATTCACAACATGGTATAATAAATGATCTGTGGGGTATTTTGAGCTGAAACTTCACAGGCACATTCTGGGGACACCTGAGACTGAGACTTATATCTGTCCCGAGATAACTCAAATAGAGTTCGTCAGCTCCAGTTATGTATCCAGCCTCTCATGGAGACTTCAGATGCCCCAACCCCTGTGATGAGACGACTCGACGCCTGTGAAGAGACGACCCAACGCCGGCGATATGTTATGCCCTAAATTTTATGATTAACTAACTGTATTTTTGTATGTATATTTTTGAAATGCATTTTCTGTAAAGCTGCTTTGAAACAATATGTATTGTGAAAAGCGCTATACAAATAAACTTGAATTGAAATTGAATTATATTACATTTTGGAAAATGGGGCATAAAAGCTCCCCTTTAAGCAGATACTGTGGTTCACAGTGTTGTTTGTATATTTTTGTGCCTGCGTATTAATGGTTGAAAGTATTGATTAAACGACAAATATTAATTGATTAGGCGTCTGCTTCATTTAGGTTGGACAAAATTCTACCTGACCAATGTCTCCCAATATTGTCTAACAACTAATGACATTTTCCACAGCAAAGAATCCTATTAATCCTAGCCAAAATTTAATCAAAACTGTATCATAATAAAAGGGTTTGTTCAATTAAAATGCAAATGGGTCTTTGTTTCTGCATGGTCTGGCTGATCAGGAAAAAGGTTTAGGCATAATGTGTTTGTGTTGGAAATAACACTGCGCTATTCAAACGGATGGGACAATATTGTTGATATCATTTCATGCAAGAGTACCAAGATAAATATTAATATGAAATCTGTAATTTAACCCCTTATATACACAATCCTTTCCTTGTGTTAGGGCGAGGTGTTCGGTACACTTATAAGCTGTCTTTGCAGAAAAGTACTGAATAGGTTCCACGACCATGAACCATGAACGCCTGAGGATGTCGAGATCAATAACCTTTGAATACTAATGTGGACCTCGGTTCTTAAACAATGTGTTTAAAATGGGGTTATTGAGTATGATAGCTGTGTGTACATGGCTGGATAGCTTGTGGGGTGAAGGGGATGACAGCAAATTTGAAGAAAAAGATTAATGACTGGACTTTATGTTTTCTGCGTGTGTGGTACTGTTAATATGGAAATGCATCCCTTGTGAGAGAGTTTGTCGTATGGTATATTGCTTATTCAGTAAAAGAAAATGATTTGGAAATGTAGTGGAAAAACCTGATTCCCTCACATACATATACGCTGATACATTACTGACTGCCTTCAGTATGGTGTTGTTCTGATTCTAAATGCAGTGTCATCTGATGTGGATAAAGATATAGGATGTTACGACAAAGACCAAATGAAAAGCAAAAGGAGAGCAACATCTGGTGGATATGATGGGAACTGCAATGAATGACAAATGAACAGAAATACCTACAGTAGGCCTGCTTTGTGTTAGGGTTCATTTAATGAACAAACGTAATTTGTTAAAGGGATAGTTCATCCAAAAAAAAAAAGAAAAAAAAAATGTTTTGGTGAACAATCCCTGTATACTATCGTTCATTGCAAAATATCTCAGGATTGTTAAAGTCTGCATTAAACAAAAGTTGCAACAGTCTTTTCTTCCCTGTGACGTATATCCGAGAGAAAAGGCTTTTGGAATGAGAACAAAAATGGAGGATATATTGCATATATTGCAACCAATGAAGCTAAACTTTAAAATAGTTCGAAAAATAAATAAATAAATACATAAAATGCTAATAAGGTAAAGAAAATAAAAATAAAATTCTGAATATATTCTCTAATAAAAAGTCTTTATATTTTAGTATTAGATGAATCCTGATTAATGGTACTTAAGATACATTTTAAGGGGGAACAAATACTTATTAAGAACAACATTCATATTAAGAAAAAAAAATTGAAATTATTTTTAATTCAGTATATATATTCTCCTGTTTTATGTGTAAATGTGTATTGCAATTTTAGGGTATTTTCTCTTTGTGATAGTTGCCTAACATTAGGGGGGGGGAAAGATCCATGTGCATGATGTCAGCGTTTTTTTACAAATTCGTGTTTTGTAGTTTACGAAGATCACTTTATCGTTTTCAAAAACCTGCAGTTTGAAACCCGTTTTCAAAAAGTTTCAAGCCCCCAAAACGACATTGTTGTGTAAATGAACGACTAAAAAACATAGGCTAAATGGTTTTCCGTGTTTAGTTGAAAATGGTGTTGTGTAAACGGTTGAAATGATTTTACTACAGCAAAGCAGCTTGGAAGTGACAGCTGGTTAACTCAGTGGGCCATGTTTCATATTTGAAATATGTAAAGTTTTATTGTTACTTTCTTTTATATTCACTCCGTTTATGGACAACAGAAATGGAAACAGATATAAATGTGAATGGTTTTATTGACAATTCAGCTGTAAAAGAAAGGGCTGACAGAAGACAGAATGCTAATATGACATAATTCCCATCACGGATATGCTTTAGCTAATTTTTAGCTTAAATTAAAGTTAGCAACAGTGGCGATGTATGAAGTAGCCTTCACACAGCTACCAAGCAGATTTCTGTTGGCCAATGACCAACTTGAACATGAGCTAAATCTGTGGGGAACTTTTGAGTGCGAAAATGGCTTTGAAATTGGTAATGGCAGAGCCCGTCTACGGAGAGCCTGGCCACTCCCTATTAAGTCCTATTGTACAGATTTTTGGTTGTAGTTCCACCAGAGTTCCACTGGGGGCGATCACCCATGAGTGCAAAATCAATGGGATTCTATGGAGCTAGACCAAGCGGCATCCTCCCTGTCTCTCTCTTGAAACCAACACGGAAGTGAATTAAACGGCAATTCATCGACTGGCCGCTTGAGGCTGGCTGCAGAAGGGAGTCAAATCTGTATCTCCCCCATGTTAAAATGCCCAACTTTACAGCAGAAAAAAAAACATGTTTACAGCCTGGTTCTCTATGTGGCTTTGGTCTATACAGCTAATTTTGCCCTTCATAACAACTGTGAGGGGGGTGATTTTTTTTATAACTCATCCGTTTAGTTGATTAATATTTAAAGTTTTGCAAAATTAAGGGTGTGTCCACTTTTGAGTGACAGGTGGATTCCCGATGATGGCAATGCTAGCCGGTTAGCCGTCACTTCACCTCAGCAAATTCCAGCTGCTGAACTTGCCATCTCTGCTGTGTTTGTGCTTTTTTTGGGGATTATTTCATATAATTTAATACACCCATTACCTCGCCCATGCCTTTGGATTCCGTCGTTGTCTAGGTATCGTTCGAGAGAACAACCAGCGCTGTATTCCAGTTGTTTTCCTCGGTGAACATGCACTAATGGATGTCTGACAATTTCGTTGCTTTTTGGAGTTTTCAGATTTAAAAACGTCTATAGATATAAAGGCTACACTCGTTCTGCACCGTTGCTCTGGAACAGATTATAACATGCTTATGTACCGTCATGAAATCCTGCAGGTGTCGGTGCTTTCTCCGCCTATGCAATAAATGCACATCCTTGAATGAGCGCGGATTTCTACGGCCAAAATCAGAATTTAAAATGGACTGAATAATAAAGCTCTCTACGAACTTGACGAGCGATGCCGCGCTGATGGACCATAGACTGTAATAAAGAGTGACTGACATGTATGCACATAAATCACGGTCACACACACTCTCAATCACGGTCACAAACACTCTCAGAGTAATATTGTAAGTTACTGCATAATACATTTTCAACTAGCAGAATAGCTGTACAGAATCACAATACACAGTCTCACTTGTAGCTATGTCTTTTAACTATTATAATATTTCAAAGGGCAAAAACAGGACCTTTTAATTGGCATTCTGATTTTAATCATCAACTGTCACTTTAGCGCGAGCCCCTGTGCAGTCTCAGACTTGGTACTGTGAGTAGTATATAGCATTAGCTCCCAAGCCTGAGCTAACCATGGAGCTAACTGCATAACGTCGCGCTAGGTGGGCGTGGTTTCAGATAGCCAGGCTCCTCAGCTCCGCCTCTTTGCCCATATTCTGTTTTCCGGGAGTGACGAGCGGTGACGCGAGGCCAAGATGGCGATGGCCGGCTCCGCCCACTTTAGGCTTCAAAAATGCTCTTCAGAAACCTAGGGGTGACGTCACGGACACTACGTCCATATTTTTTTACAGTCTATGATCTAGACAGCTAAATTGGTCTCTTTCACCCGATTGCCGTTGAGAAATCTCAGATTTGATTGTAGGTTTTGCAAGTTCAACATGGGTTATAGGTCGAAAGTTGAATGAACGAGTACTTATGTCCTTTCAATTTCTTACAGGTTGAGTTGTTGTTGCCCATAACACGCTAGCATTCTGCTAATGAACGCTGATTGGTCAGTGAAGGACTGATTACGACCAGTGATACCGCTTGATGGCATCGTGGCATCCGAAGCGGGAACAGAATGTCTTCTAGAAAAAACTCTTCTAGCACGTGTATTTACCTGTGTCAGCTGTGTTGTGTGTTTACCTGTGTCCGCTGTGTTGTGTGTTTACCTGTGTCCGCTGTGTTGTGTGTTTACCTGTGTCCGCTGTGTTGTGTGTTTACCTGTGTCAGCTGTGTTGTGTGTTTACCTGTGTCCGCTGTGTTGTGTGTTTACCTGTGTCCGCTGTGTTGTGTGTTTACCTGTGTCCGCTGTGTTGTGTGTTTACCTGTGTCAGCTGTGTTGTGTGTTTACCTGTGTCCGCTGTGTTGTGTGTTTACCTGTGTCCGCTGTGTTGTGTGTTTACCTGTGTCCGCTGTGTTGTGTGTTTACCTGTGTCCGCTGTGTTGTGTGTTTACCTGTGTCCGCTGTGTTGTGTGTTTACCTGTGTCAGCTGTGTTGTGTGTTTACCGGTGTCGGCTGTGTTGTGTGTTTACCTGTGTCCGCTGTGTTGTGTTTACCGGTGTCAGCTGTGTTGTGTGTTTACCTGTGTCCGCTGTGTTGTGTGTTTACCTGTGTCGGCTGTGTTGTGTGTTTACCTGTGTCGGATGTGTTGTGTATTTACCTGTGTCCGCTGTGTTGTGTGTTTACCTGTGTCCGCTGTGTTGTGTGTTTACCTGTGTCCGCTGTGTTGTGTGTTTACCTGTGTCAGCTGTGTTGTGTGTTTACCTGTGTCCGCTGTGTTTTGTGTTTACCTGTGTCCGCTGTGTTGTGTATTTACCTGTGTCCGCTGTGCTGTGTGTTTACCTGTGTCCGCTCTGTTGTGTGTTTACCTGTGTCCGCTGTGTTGTGTGTTTACCTGTGTCGGCTGTGTTGTGTATTTACCTGTGTCCGCTGTGCTGTGTGTTTACCTGTGTCCGCTCTGTTGTGTGTTTACCTGTGTCCGCTGTGTTGTGTGTTTACCTGTGTCAGCTGTGTTGTGTATTTACCTGTGTCCGCTGTGTTGTGTGTTTACCTGTGTCAGCTGTGTTGTGTGTTTACCTGTGTCCGCTGTGTTGTGTGTTTACCTGTGTCAGCTGTGTTGTGTATTTACCTGTGTCAGCTGTGTTGTATATTTACCTGTGTCCGCTGTGTTGTGTGTTTACCTGTGTCCGCTGTGTTGTGTATTTACCGGTGTCAGCTGTGTTGTGTGTTTACCTGTGTCCGCTGTGTTGTGTGTTTACCGGTGTCGGCTGTGTTGTGTGTTTACCTGTGTCGGCTGTGTTGTGTGTTTACCTGTGTCGGCTGTGTTGTGTGTTTACCTGTGTCGGCTGTGTTGTGTGTTTACCTGTGTCCGCTGTGTTGTGTGTTTACCTGTGTCAGCTGTGTTGTGTGTTTACCTGTGTCGGCTGTGTTGTGTGTTTACCTGTGTCGGCTGTGTTGTGTGTTTACCTGTGTCCGCTGTGTTGTGTGTTTACCTGTGTCCGCTGTGTTGTGTGTTTACCTGTGTCCGCTGTGTTGTGTGTTTACCTGTGTCAGCTGTGTTGTGTGTTTACCTGTGTCCGCTGTGTTGTGTGTTTACCTGTGTCCGCTGTGTTGTGTGTTTACCTGTGTCCGCTGTGTTGTGTGTTTACCTGTGTCAGCTGTGTTGTGTGTTTACCTGTGTCCGCTGTGTTGTGTGTTTACCTGTGTCAGCTGTGTTGTGTGTTTACCTGTGTCCGCTGTGTTGTGTGTTTACCTGTGTCAGCTGTGTTGTGTGTTTACCTGTGTCCGCTGTGTTGTGTGTTTACCTGTGTCCGCTGTGTTGTGTGTTTACCTGTGTCCGCTGTGATGTGTGTTTACCTGTGTCCGCTGTGTTGTGTGTTTACCTGTGTCCGCTGTATTGCGTGTTTACCTGTGTCCGCTGTGTTGTGTGTTTACCTGTGTCCGCTGTGTTGTGTGTTTACCTGTGTCCGCTGTATTGCGTGTTTACCTGTGTCAGCTGTGTTGTGTGTTTACCTGTGTCCGCTGTGTTGTGTGTTTACCTGTGTCCGCTGTATTGTGTGTTTACCTGTGTCCGCTGTATTGCGTGTTTACCTGTGTCCGCTGTGTTGTGTTTACCTGTGTCCGCTTGTTGTGTGTTTACCTGTGTCCGCTGTATTGCGTGTTTACCTGTGTCAGCTGTGTTGTGTGTTTACCTGTGTCCGCTGTGTTGTGTGTTTACCTGTGTCCGCTGTATTGTGTGTTTACCTGTGTTGTCGATGCCTCGAGAGAAAAGAAAGTGCAGAGCGTGAAAGCACCACAGTGACTGAAGGATTGCCGTAAAGCAGTATCTCTGGTCGTACGATGTGTATGACGTCATTGAAATTTTAAAATAATTTTTAAAGCAAATAAGTGACTCTAAAAAATCTAACACCCAGCAATGTGTAATTTCTTTGCATCTCCTTTCAAATACAACATTCAAATTACTAGACAAAAAATTATATCCTGAGAAAAGTGGATTTTGAGGGGTATAGCTCCATAGACCACCTTTCATTCTGCACTAGTCCTGTGAGCGCCCTCATGTGGAATCAGAGTGGAACTGCAACCAGTTCAGAAGCCGGAAGTTTACTGAGAGTGGCAGTTCTCCCCTTATTAGACATTCTCTGGTAATAGTGAGATCTCTGCAATATTTTGCAGGCAAAAAAAGTCCATAAACTCTCTTGTCAATAGCATAGCAACGCGTAAGGCACAGCTCATAACTCACTTTCAAACCAAGCCGGGGTTTTTTTTAACTTTATTTCATTCAAGTGACTAATGAATGAAAATTTGTGAAATATGTGTGGGAAACTTTTTCACCCTCAAGCGTAACTCCAGATCGTGTGGATTGCTATTGGAATGACTAATTTCCACCCACAAAAAAAACAAAAAAAAAAAACAACAGTGAATTTGACAGGCACCAGCTTGTCCACTGGCGCAGAGCAGAGCAGGCATTTCAATTAATTCTTATTCGAGCTGAGCTTCAGGACCACGCAATGGATTGTGACAGCAGGTCGGAGAAAGCATTGAGAGTGTTCAAAAGTTGAGAGAAGCTCAGTTTAATGCAAATATAAAGATAAAAATCCAGCGCAAATCCTCGTTTGGGGTTTAAAAAATACTGCCAGGATTTATTAAAGACATGCAGTTAAAAAATTGTGCTGAAAAGTCGTGTTCAATTGTTGTTGAAGTTATTTTTGTGGCTGACCTTCAGAGATGGCAAAAGTACTCACTTCCCGTACTCAAGTAGAAGTACAGATACTTGTGTTAAAAAATACTCTGGTAAAAGTAGAAGTACTGATTTAACTTCTTTACTTAAAGGTATAGCGCAGGATCTTTCCTAATGTTAGAAAAGACCTGCCCTCTCCAATTTTTAAAAAAATTCACATGCGCAACACTATTTGCTCCCGAGAGGGAACGCCTACTAGCAGTGATTTTAAATGGATTTCTCCAAATAGCATGACAAACTTTACCTGTCTAGTAGAATCTTCGCGACTGTGGCATCAGTGGGAAGCCCAACCTGTGCTTTTAGCGCACGCCAGCGTGTGAACGGCCTTACGTAAACATATCACCAGAATGATTGACACTTAGGTGGACCAATAGTATAGGCTACCCACCCGGAAAAAGAAAATCCTCCGCTATACCTTTAAGTAAAAGTAACAAAGTACTGGCTTGGAAATGTACTTAAAATATAAAAGTAAAAGTAGCCCTGTGAATGACAACCATTTTTTTTTAATGCAAAGCTACCTGGACCACACAAATGTTACTAGAGTGCAAGCTGAGAAACTGAAGTGGATATGGAAAAAAAGGTTCTTTATATGCCATTGCCTACATTTTAAATGGATGTCTGCCAATAGGCCTAAAACATCACATATATGATTATTGTGAAAGAGACTCCAGGTTAATAAGATTCTGACTGAGTAGCAAGATATGAATTCAATTGTGATTCTGTGAGAATTCACAGATCCAGTTTCTCTTTTTTCATCTTCCCCTTAACATTAAAAGGAATCTACACATATGCGTGTGTGCTCAAATATGGCTTCTGGAAGGAAAGGAAAGGATAAAATATGAATTATTAAACATGTCTTGCTGCTTGTCTGCCCAATCTCTGGGATCTCCGTTTTCTTCATTTTCAATAATGTCGCCATGCATACTACTATGTGCTAACGTTACCGCCATCAATGATTTGCCGAGAATGAATGCCGCCGAATGTAGTGGTGCGTCAAGTTCAACGTATATTCCCATCCAATTAGATTGAATTCGGTATTGATGACATGAAAAATAATAACGGTAACCCCACTGAAATTATTTTAAACTAAAGTAATGAGCCAATTTTGTATAATGTAAAAAAGTAGGCACAAAAATAAATAGTAAAGTCAAGTCATCTTCATTTATATAGCGCTTTTAACAATGTAGATTGTTTCAAAGCAGCTTTACAGAGATAAACGTATAATTAAAAAAGTTAAAATATCAGTAATGTATTTGTACTTCCCATCTCTGCTGACCTTATGCATTCGTAAGAGTTTCCCTTTCAGATGCAAAATGTATGGGAGGAGAGTATTTAAATGAATCATGCAAAGTGACTTACTAATGTTTGTGCTAGTCAATTTACGGTAACACTTTACAATAAGGTTCATTAATTAACATTAGTTAACATGAACTAATAGTGAACTGCACTTATATATCATTTATTAATCTTTGTTCATGTTAATTCCAACATTTACTAATACATTATTAAACTTAAAAGTTGTATTAGTTAACATTAGTTAATGGACTGTGAACTAACATGAACAAAGAATGTTATTAACTAACGATAACAAAGATGAATAAAAACAGTAACAAATGTATTGCTCATTGTTAGTTCATGTTAATTAACTAATGTTAACAAATGAACCTTATTGTAAAGTGTTAACCAATTTACTGGTATTTGTGCCATATTTACCTCCCCCCCCAAAAAAAACATGTCTTGAACCAGATGCTAATTTGCGCTGCTCTTGGTGGATAACATTGGTCATCATGGAAATTTGTTCTGTAATAATGCGTCGTCAGTAGATAACATCACACAGTGAATTTTCCACTTTTCCACGTTTTTTTTGGAATGCCGCTTTCATGCAAATTTGCCCTGTTTAGTAAATGTGGCCCTTGGTGCACAAATCATATTATTGCACATATTTAATTCTGATTTGTAATGATGAAATTACAAAATTATAAATTTGAATTTGAATTTGATGATGACTGGCTGGATTGAGTGTATTAAACTGAGAGTGTATCTTTACTGTGGGCAAAAAAAGTTAGCTCCTTTCCAACCGTTTATCTATGATAATTATATTGGTCGCATGCTGAAAGAAAAGTACATTAACCACTCGCTACAGATACATAAAGTGGAGACCTAGCATAGTGTTGTGAAGTGTAGTGGACACACACAAAATATTTTGTGTGTGTATATGGCCTGCGTACGGCATCAAGTACCAAGGTGGGCACCAGTCGCGTCTCACTGGGAGCAACACCCACACATAGTCTCGGGTCTCTTCTGATTTATCATCTGTCCAGCAAAAGTCTGAAGACTATCATAGCATAGCTCTACTCATTTGTGGCATCATTCATGTTCGTGAATCACAAGCAATGCAGGACGAGTTATGTGCCAGAAATTGAAGTACGAGTAATATTAATAGTGATGATTGCTTTGGCAAACACCCATAATAACAGGAGAATTCTCCTGAAAATAAACTCCATGAAGCCATTCTGTTTTTCTTTGATAAGTGGTGCTATGTTCCTGCACTAGAGGGGGCTATTTTCAAACTTTATTGAGCACACTACACACAGAAGCTGGGATGAAATCCCAACAATACACTTTCTGTAGGATTAACCAACAGCTTTTAAAAGCCCATTTATTTATATACGGGTATTTAAACTCAACATACTCTATCTTAAGCTCATTTGTGATCATATATACAATACGCATCTCGAACGGTCTGGGACATCTGCCAGGATATGAAGAGCGCAGATTAAGGCAAGCCATTGAAGGTCAAAAAAGGTTTTTAAAGACCCTCCCTTTTCAAAGGCTCATAAGTCGGCCTGTCAGCACACCATACAGCCGGCCCTACGATGATGTGCTCGAGAACTATTTACACGATCAGGTGTTTCCTCGGGCTGAAGCGGAACACAATGAAAATAATAGCAGTCTTGAATTTAAAGTCCCTCCATTGCCGCAAGAGAGATCCCTAATGGAGACGGGCAATGAGGTTAGGTGACAGCCACACAAAAGGACAAAACTGGTCCGTTTGAAACTGAGAAGAGCAGTTATGACTTCGGGAATAATGAGAGATTCTAATGAGAGACGTTTGGATGGCGATTCGTGAATGAAACCGCTCCGCTGGCAGTTCCCTTCTTTTACGACATAGATGAGATCGACATCTTGGAGTCCTTCCATTTGATATTTGATCTAGGTGTACACATTGCTGTCACAGTGTTGATAGATATAATGAGAATATAATTAGGAATGATTGCTTGAATTCTCATGCTGAGATGAAAATCGACACTTATTATATCTTATTAGATGGTCCTTGAGAGATAAACGTCAAATAATGTCAGGCATGTCATGGAAGTAATGCTAAAATCCAACCAGCTCCATTTTCTTTATGAAAAATACATGACCCGGACATGTTTTCCTGAGATTCACGCGTACATCTTTGAACGGCGCTCTCATTTCTCCATGTTGTAGTCTAAAAGACTTTCTCTTTCCTGAAAACTCTTGCCTGTCCCACTGTGGTCGCGTCTCCGGATCCACATTACTGATAGACTCCAAACAAGAGGGCCTCTCCCAATTACATAAGAGCCCATCGCTTTCATCACAGACAATTGACTTAATTACAGCTCTGACATGACCACGGTATTAATCATTTTGCCATATCTTTGATTTTCAAGCTTTGTTCCAATAAGGGCACCGGGGCCACATGAACATGCAATTTACATTGAGGTAAGCAGTATAAACAAAATTTACACCAATTGTGATTACAACTAAATGGCTCTTTTTTTTTAATTACACTTGTGGTCTGAAATAAGCCCATGAAGAACTGTTTCCACCTCAAGAACTCGCGGCTCCGTTGTTGTTTACGCATGGACTTCTTCACGCATGGCTGACCGGCAATAGGAAAGTGTTTGGGGCCTGTTCTGGAAAGTCTCTATTATAGCTTTTCTGAAGAAAGCAGACCTAAATAAGGGTGGTGCTGTGGCGAAACATCTAAAAGTATCAAAATGTAATGGTGAGTGACAAACAAGGTTAATGTTAGATGCCGATTAAAGAGCTCTAGGAGAGCTAGGCTATATACGAAAAGATTCGAGAGGTTTGCTTACTAAACCATCACAAATGGCTTCGTGGTGCTTGTCTTAACACGGCCCATAAACAGACCGTAATGAACACTGAGTTGGAAGAGACCGTAATTGTGTCTCGGTTCTTTATCCATCCGTAAACAAATAGATTAGATGTCTTTGTACCTGATTATTCCTTTCTGCAAACAGGACACGGTTCCATCTTTGAAGACAGAGTTGAAGGGGAATCAAATCCACTTAACATCTAAGCAAACTAATCTAAGAACAAGTCAAATTTTAATAATAAAAGATTAAAAGAAATAATAAAAATAAAATACATTTTCTTCAAGTACCGAATGATAGTAGCTTGTTTCCTCCACGGAATAATGAACATGTAAAAGATAATTGTTACGAGATCTATAGTCGCAATTGCAAGTTATAATGTCAGAATTGCTGTCACAAACTGCCTGTTTTTGTTTCATTTTCATGAACTTTCTATTAGTTTTTATCAGTCACCTGTTTTCCTTTGTTCCAGATTCCCCGCTCCTCATTTGTAACTATGGTTTCTGTTTAATGAGTCACCACCTGTTTATCATTTGAGTTCAATCACCCTGTGTATTTAAGTTCCTCCTTTTCATTCAGTTGTTGTCTAGCATTGTTTGTGGAAACTTGTTTGAACCGTTTTAATCATCTTCATTTGAACCTGACCGTGACAATTGTGAAATATAAACATTCAATTCTGACTTTTTTTCTCTCTCTTTTGTGAGTTTTAATCTTGCGATTCTATCTTTTCTCAGAATTGTGAGATATAAAGTCAGTTTCTGAGGAAAATAAATATATTTTTTTTTCCCCTCAAAAGTGTAAGTTTATATCCCACAATTCTGACGTAATAATTTGCAATTGTGACTTTATATATCGCAATTTTGACTTTATAAATCACAATTTTTATTTTATTCAGTGGTGGAAACTTCCATAGGCACTTTTGACCATGTGGCTTTTTAGAAAAGTTTATTTTTTATCATTATTATTCCCTTCACAGTGTCATTTCCACCACATCTATGTATTGATGGAAATGACAGTGGTGAAAGTGGCATTTTAAAATGCACACCCCTGTAGTCTTGATAAGGCTAATTCTACAGCTATAGTCAAGTCAATTTGATCTGTACAGGATGATAATGTGTATAATACCTAATTGTCCAGATTTAGCAGTTTAGAGCTGGGCGATAGTGTTGCATATGGCAGTGATATAAACAATCAATCAAAGATTTAAATAAATAAAATATTATATTTATATATATATATATATATATATATATATATATATATATATATATATATATATATATATAGCTGAATATGTTTATTATAGTTGCAAGCTGGAGTTAATAATAATGTGTGTGAAATCTGTAAGGTTTGAAAGGTATGGAATCTGTAAGAATTATGTGCTTAATTATCTGTAACAAGCCTAATTATGTGTGAAGAGCATTTTATGTATCCTAAATACACACAATTAAAAAAAGTTATTTGACAAAATTACAGCCTGATTGGAAATTATGCAAAATGGCATGATTGTCTCCTTGGCTTCATTTCCACCGTAGGTTTTTTTTAAGTGTACTTGATTACCAACTTATCAGGCATAATCTTTGCTATAAATCATTTCCATCTCTTTTTTTTTTTTGTAAGACACTCTGCTGAAGACATCGAGTACAGTCATAAACACTACCTGCGAGCAGCTGGCAGCGGCTGATGCACAGTAACGTGACACCAATCTGTCTTTGTGACGGAGCTCAGGCTGTAAAGCTGCACACCACAACAGGCTTGTCAATGTCATCCTCAGATGAACTGTCTCCAGTAAATGCTGACTGACCCAAAACACTTAGTGCTCATTATCTGGTCAAAACCGCTGAATGCAGCTGAAATATTAGGATTTCAGGAAGTTTGCACGGGACTGTACAAAAGATGAATCTCCTTATGTTATATCTTCAGTCTAGCTTTCACGGAGAGAGCTTTCTGTAGCATTTCTATTGTCAGTTGCTCAGTTGGATACATTATCTGAGCTATAATCTCCACATGAATTTGTCTCACAGCAGCATGAAAAACAACATTAGTATTTGATCCTAAACTCCTATTGTCTCTATTTAGACAACCTACACCGACAACAGTTCTGACAACAACAAATGCATGTAAATGTGATTTATACAGAAGACAGAAGCTTTGTTTGACAAGACTGATTCATGAATCAACTCATAAAGCTTTTTAGTTGTCTCGACATCTTTAGTCCGCTACTGTACACAAGGAACAGAATTAATCAAAGCGGGACCTGCCCAGTGGAACAAAAGGGCATCCATGACATTAAAGGGCATCCGATGCGATTACATATTTGTACAGGATTTCTGTGGGATTGTACAAATTTTGGAATTAAATCAGCTTTGTACTAAAAGTACTTCATAGATACACACTGCACAGAGAACAGAGAACTGGTCAGGAGAATGTTACGTATCTACAACACAGGCAAGTTGTGCACAGTCACACAATAACAATAGCCTTCTTTAAATTGACAGACACACTTTCTCATGACTTTGTCCAGACTGTCCAATGCCACAACATCACATTACTTTAACTAAATTGAGGCAACAGAGAACAACAGAGGATACTTAAGGGGTCAGCTAGGGTCAAGTTGTTGACTAGGCTCACGTTTCAAGACTAAATGTGTCCATGGCCAGTTGGACAGGATACTGAGAAAAACAGCATTTGGGCAATTGACACGGCAGGCTTTTTTGTGTTTCTAAGATGTAATACTTGCTAGGTTACACTTTATTTTGATGGTCCACTTTTGACATTTTACTAACGATAAGTAACTTTGCAACTACATGTCAACTCACTCTCATTAGAGTATTAGTAGATTGTAGTAGACTGTTAGGTTAGGATTAAGGTTCGGGTTAGTAGAATAAGTTGACATGTTGTTGCAAATTTACATATAGTCAGTTGAATGTCTGTTGGGAGCATCAGAATAGCAGATATTAAGCAGATAATCTACTAATACTCTCATGCCTGTTTGTTGACAAGTAGTTGCAAGCAAAGTTATAGTTAGTAGAATGTCTAAAGTGTTACCGTAAACTTTTGTTTTGTTTTTTTTTCTCTCGTTCAACATTTTAGTACAGCTGTGGCCAAAAGTATTGGCAGTGAGTGACACAAATCTTGTTTCGCAAAGTTTGCTGCTTCAGTATTTGTAGATTACATGTTTCTATGGCATACTGGAAAACAATAATAAGCAAGTTTTAAAAGCTTTTATTGGCCTAAACATTCAATATATGCAAAGAGCCGATATTTACAGTGTTGAACCTTTTTCTTCCTGACCTTCTAGGCTAAATCTGATGGTGATCCATTCTTGCCTTGTTATTGCTCAGAGTTGATCAGTTTGTGGACTTCTGCTTGTCCACTTGCTTTTCGAGGATTGACCACAGGTTCGCTATGGGATTAAGATCCGGGGAGTTGTCTGGCTACAGATCCAACATTTCAATGTAATAATCTCCGAGCCTCTGGACTATCACTCTGGCCTTGTGACATGCTGCTCCATCATGATGGAAAATGCACGGATCATCACCAAATTTCTCCTGGATCTTTGGGAGAAGTTGCTCTTGCTTTAAACAACACAACGATACAACATACATTTTAGAGGCAAGGGAGCAAAGTAAACACATAAATAATAAAAATAAATCACAAAAATACAAGACCTTTGTATCAATCAACGATTTTGAAGACAGTACACAAATGAACAGTCTTAATAGCTTTTCCATTAGTACTAGATTGAATAGTAGAAAAGTGATTTTCAAATTCTTAAAGAAATACTGAGAAAAGGGGCTTTTTGTTAGAAAACTTACACTTATGGATGTGAAATTTGACTAATAAAATTAAACAGATTAATTACAAAAGCCTCCTTAATCAGAGTTATCATACTTTGAATATCCAAAAATTAAATTTTCAAAATGCAATTAAAGAATACCCTTTCCTTAATACACATAGACACCTAATACCATAACTTTTTCACATGACTACAATGCCAAAAAATATGGGGTACTGTTTCCAAGTGCAAAGAGCAAAAAGAGCAACTCACATCAATGTCTTTCTTAAACATACTGAGGAAATGCTTAGAATTTGTGCAATATCTTGAAAGAGATTTCTTTGACCTTGTTTGTAACAAAAAACTTATGAGGTAATAACCAAACACTTTCCCAATCAATGTCATTAACAAATTTAGTCCAATAAGCAATAGAGCAAGATTTGGTGACAACCTCCTTTAAAAATAGAGAACGAATAGATTTGTTATTGTTTTTGGACTGTAAAAGAAGGCTTCAGTTGGGTTAATTATGGGCATATCAATGGATGACAACACACCTCTACATAAGGAAATTATTCCAGAATTGATTGCAGAAAATACAAGAGCAAATTCCTTGGGAGTCTCAGGAAAATTAAACTGCAAACTAAATTTGTCTTGCGTCATAAGGTATCCTTGAGTGTTAAATAAATGACAAACTAAAACAATACCCTTTTCAAACCAGTAAAAAAAAAAAAAAACTTTTGTGTTTATACAAAATACAATGGTTATTCCAAATAAAACAATGCTGTGGAGAGAAGTTGTGCTTGTAGAGCAGTTTCCAAGCCAATAAAGCTTGAGCATGAAAGGCAGAAAGTTTCACTGGCAATTTGTCAATTTTATAATCACACATTAGTAAAAAAAGAAATGCCCCCAAGTCGATCAACAATAAAATTAGGTATAAAATTCCACACAGGTTTTTTCAAACAAAATTTTAACCCATTAATTTTGAAGGTATTATTTAAAGTAGAGAAATGTAGAAAATCAAGCCCACCACTTTAAGCAAATTTAAAACAACAGATTTATGAATGTAGTGCACACGATTCTTCCAAAGAAAATTAATAAAGTCTGATCAATAGTTTTGATTGTTTTGTTGCCTATATGTATAGATGAAGCAACATAGGTTAGTCTAGGAATTCCTTCTGCCTTTGACAGAAGGACTCTACCTCTAAGGGACAAGTCCCTTAACAACCAGAAATTAAATTAGCTTTTCAAAAGCAGGATTGAAATTCAGAGAAACTCTATCTTGCTTACTTAGAGACAACTCCCAAATAATTAGCACCCTCTTTAACAGGGATACCATCCATAGATACAATGGGGGAGCTTTTCAATGCTAATATTTCACATTTTTTTATATTAAGATACAGACCTGAGGCATTTGAAAAAAAACTGAATACTTTTAATTGCCTGATGAACCTGGCTGGAGTTTTTTTTTTAAATAAGGATGTGTCATCCGCTAGTTGACTAATTAAAATACTTCTATCAGCAATATGAATTCCTTCTAGCTTACTATCCTTAGTAAAATGACAGAAGGCCTGTGCTACAATAAGAAAAAGATATACCGAAACTGGACAGCTCTGCTGAATTCCTCTTTCTAGAAGAAATCTCTGGGTTGTGCCATGTCATTTCACTGAGCTATTTCCTCCTGCATACAAAGTTTCCATGGCATTACAAAAATAGGGCTCAAAACCAAAACGCTCTAAACAGAAAGAAATGAAAGGATGCTCAATAGTGTCAAAGGGCTTGAAAAAGTCCCAAAAAAGAATTAAACTGTCATCCTCAATAAAATTAATCAATGAGGTCGAAGACAAACCTAATATTATTGAAAATATGGCGGCCTTTCGTAAAACCTGATTGATTTTCATCAATAATGTAGTTCAAAATCGACTTGAGAAAATATGTATAATTTTATATATTATAAAAAAAACAATTTATAATCGTTATTAAGGAGGCTGAGGGATCTCCAGTTGTCTAATAAAAGTGTGTCCTTTTAGGCTTAGGTATTAAGCAAATGACACCCTTCTTCATACTTCTTGTAAGCTCAGAGCAGTTTAAGCTCTCTATACACTTCGAGGAGGAAAGGGGATCCCGTCGTTACCAGGCAACTTGTTACATTTTAGTTGAGAAATTGTTTCCTTAACCTCATCAACAGTAATTGGTGAATCACAAAAAAACTTTTTCCTCCTGATTAATATAATTAACATAACCAAGGTGCTTACAGAAAGTATCTAAATCAGCAACATTGAATTTAGAACTATACAAATTAGAATACAATTTATAACAATATTGGGAAATTTATTTAGGATTTTCTGAGACAGACCCCTCAATATTTAATAAATATAATTGTATTTAGCCCTATTCTTCTCAAGTTTGAAAAAATAAGATGACATCTGTTCATCAAATTCAAGCCACCTTTGCCTTGACCTAATGAAAGCACCTTCTGCTCTTAATTTATACAAATCATCTAACTTAATTTGCAAGTCAACTAAATACACTCTTTGACTATCTGACACATTTCCAGGTAAAATCCTGGCAATAGACGAGATTTCACTGACAACTTCCATTTCTTCAAGCCGTTTTGAATTAGCCAAATTAGAACTATATTTTCTTAAATATTTCCCAATTTCAAATTTTAACAGTTCCCAATTGGTGCCAAATTAATTTTCTTGTTTAGCTTTACTCCAATAAAACCCAATAAGTCTTTCCAGCTCTGACTTAACCTCATTATGGTTAAGTAATGAGCTGTTCATCTTCCAATAAGAAGAGCCCCTGTTACAACTAGCTTAAGAAGAAAGCTAAATCTAATGCAAACAGCCTTATGATCTGTTAATGGAGTCACCGAGATATCAACACAAATAGTATCTTTGTTGAGATTCCTGGAGACTAACCAAAAATCATTTTGTGTCTAGTCTAGATGAATTTTTATTGCTCCATGTGTACATTCTATCATTTATGTTCTTGGCCCTCCATATATCTATAAGCTCGAACCTATTCATAAATGCTTTCAAAGCAGAGTTTGAATTTGTTGGGCGACCAGGTGGCCACCTATCAAGGGATTAATTTAAGACAACATTAAAGTTACCACCAATCAGTAAGTAGGCGTTTGGAAATTTTGACTGCCAATAAGCAAGCTTATCTTCCATAAAAAATCTAGATCATTTTCAGATCTAGAGTTATACTCATAATAATTAACAACGATAAGATTCACATTGTAACATCACATACGCCCCATGTTAACACAGAACTGAGGAAAACTTAAAGTCACAGTCGTAACAAAATATCAACACAATGTACAAATAACTCAGTTATTTTTGTCTAAACACAGTTGGTGCAAGAGCTCGAACAAACACGTCTGATCAGGTAGCCATATTGGACTCCCAATCTTTATTCATGGCAGTGTTTTGGGCAGAATTGTTAGAGAGCCCATTCCCTTGGATGAAAAGCAACCTTGGATGCTTTACTGTTGGCCCGACACAGAACTCATGGTAGCGTTCACCTTTTCTTCTCCGGACAATCCGATTTTCCAGATGTACTAAAAAGTCAGAAGGGACTTAGATTAAATCAGAGAAAATAACCAGTCTTCTGCTGTTCAATCCTTGTACTTCCTGCAGAATTTCAGTCTATTCTTGATGCTTTTCTTGGAGAGAAGTGGTGCCCTCTACTACCCTTCTTGACACCAGGCTGTTGACCCACAGTATGGACAATGGTATATACTGGTCCTTCTCAAAAAATTAGCATATTGTGATAAAGTTATCGAAGCATCCTGGGCCTCATAACACCTCAGCAGTGCCACAGGCTGATTGCCTCCTTGCCACGCCGCATTGAAGCAGTCATTTCTGCAAAAGGATTCCCGACCAAGTATTGAGTGCATAACTGAACATAATTATTTGAAGGTTTACTTTTTTTTGTATGAAAAACCCTTTTCTTTTGAACCCTTTATATTTTTTCGGATGAAATATGCTAATTTTTTGAGATAGGAATTTTGGGTTTTCATGAGCTGTATGCCAAAATCATCAGTATTAAAACAATAAAAGACCTGAAATATTTCAGTTGGTGTGCAATGAATCTAAAATATATGAAAGTTAAATTTTTATCATTACATTATGGACAATAATGAACTTTATCACAATGTGCTAATTTTTTGAGAAGGACCTGTATATATATATATATATATATATATATATATATATATATATATATATATATATATATATATATATATATATATATATGTATATATATATATATATATATGTATATATATATGTATATATATATGTATATATATATATATATATATATATATATATATATATATATATATATATATATATATTAGGGGTGTAACGATACACGTATTCGTATTGAACCTTTCGGTTCGAGGCTTTCGGTTCGGTGCGACCAAAATTTTGTTAACAGTCGCGCTGACACCACAACGTTGCCCGACAAGCGGAACGAAACTGCGCTACTCGTTATTTCGTGCTTCACGGACCGCTTATCAGTTTGGACCAATGTCAGCACAGCGTGTCAGCGCGAGCCGATCTTGATCAGGCAACACTGTTACTACACAGCGCTAAGATATCCAGTAAAGAAAGCATTTGAATTCACCACTGAAGTAATAACATCGCTGCGAGATCTAATGAGAAGCATACACATTTCTCTGTTATTAACCGTAGATCTCTATTAGATCAAACAGCGGTGACGTGGAAACCAGGAGAAACATTGTGCCGTGAATGAACTATTTATAGGCTTTAAGTCCACAAATCAGCAACATTGGATTTAATGTAGTAACACTCACTGTAACCATGGGAGTTTGGCAGGAATAGTGAAATGCTTTCAAGTACTTCACACATCTTTTTCCAGCACTTCAAACTCACATAATAAAATTATCATATAGTGTTATTTTTAATGTGATGACCAAAACATTATTTGTTCATCCTTCAAAGATCACCCCCATTTATAAAACTAAAAGTTTCAAGATGTAGGAAAACTCATAATATATATTTTTTAATAAATAAAATATCAAGGAAATTTCTCTGGCATTTCTTTCTTTTTACTGTACCGAAAACATACCGAACCGTGACACCACTGTGTCTTATCGAACCGAACCGTGAATTTTGTGAACCGTACCCCCTATATACATTTCAGTTTATATACTCTCTCTCTCTCTCTCTCTCTCTCTCTCTCTCTCTCTCTCTCTCTCTCTCTCTCTCTCTCTCTCTCTCTCTCTCTGTGTGTGTGTGTGATACTCACAATACAGCATATAACACTTGACATGATAACCCTGCATTGCATTTTAATGTACATTATGTTTAAACTGCATGCCTCACAATTTTCTGAGAAGCTTGTAGCAGTAATTTTTCTCTTTCACTAATTGCTGGCTAATGTGTTAAAAATGCCAAGAAAAGAAGGCAACACCTCCAGCTAATTACCAGGATTACTGCTATTAAAGTGCCGATTATATATTTATTCATGGTTTGCATTCGCAATGAGAAGCAAATGCTACAGGAGGCATTTTTCAAATGTCCAAATCTCTCCAGATGATGTAAAACTCGACGAGTCTTCTCGCGTGTGTCCTAGTTTAATGCATCTTGCACTGCCGTACAGCCTGGCATGAATGACAACTGAGATCTTACAGTGTGACATGGCTTACAGCAGGGATCATGTTCGTACAGTCTGACATGCAACAGTCATAAAGGACCCACATATCAAACTGTGCACCAGCATTTAGTTAACAGAGCTGATTAAAATGACATGTGAGATTCTACTCAATAAGGTTTTCTTTTTAAGAATTTCATTCTGTTATAATGTGTTCTTGATATCAAACAGTTGTATGAACCACCTTGATATTTCTGGATTTATGCCTCCCAGAAATCAAAACGTATTGTAATAACAGCCAAACCCTTGGTGCAAATAAAACTAAATTACATTTAGTGTCTAAATTCGGCAAAGTCGCTAATATTCCTTATTCGCTCAAAAATTTATATTTGTCATTCTTTAATTACCCAAATATTTGGGTAAATGACATGATGTTCATTGTATTAAGGTCCGGATCTAGTAATTTATTCAAACATATTTTTAAAATGTATTTTATTCTATGATGAATGCACTCTAAAAATGGTGGGTTGTTTTAACTAAATTTTGGGTCAAGAATGGACAAAGCCAAACGTGTGGTTAAACGGCTGTGTTTGTCCATATTTGACCCAAAGTTGGTTTGAAACAACCCAGCATTTCTCAGATTGTATTCATCATGGAATAAAATGCTTCTTTTAATATTTTGGAATAAATGAATAGATCATATCTATTAATATGAATACAACGAACATCATGTAATTTACCCAAATATTTGGATAATTAAAGGGTAACTCTCACCAAAATTGAACCTAGGCTCTATTTGTTAATCTACCCAAGTCAAACTTTCTAATTAAAAGCATAATTACAATTGAAACGCCACATTTAAGTTTGACCGTATTTTCGTTTTCGGTCAAAATGCCTTTTGAACGGGAGTGCATGGGGCACTACAATGAGAGCATCAAAATCGCTATTTTTAAAACACTAAGGAGGCTCGACACCACATGAACTGTGCTCGAAGTATCACCAGGGGCTCTACACATGAACTCCAGCATTGACAACATTGTTTGTGTACACAATTAAAGTTTGCTAAAAAGAAAGGGTTTGTACGACTCACTTTATCAGTTAGTGTTTCTGGTGGCTGGAATTTTGTCAGTCAAAAGTAGTCGATCTCCGAATGCAACGTAACATGAGGAGAGTAAAGATGGAAAGCTCCTAAAGCTTGTTTTCATATACATTGCCATGAGCTAAGTGTCTAAGTTATCATGTGTTTCATTGGAATAATAACTTCATAACATTTCCTCACATGGAGTCAGTTCACGTTGCATTCGTAGATCAACTACTTGGCTGACAAAAATGCCAGCGGACGGAAACACAGTGAGTCGTTCAAAATCGTTATTTTTAGTAAACTTTGTGTACAATGTTGTCAAAGCTCGAGTTCATGTGTAGAGCCCCTGGTGATACTTCAAGCACAGTTTCACGCCTTAGTGTTTTAAAAAATAGCGATTTGATTCTATCATAGAAGTGCCCCATGCTCTCCCGTTCAAAAGGCACTTTGACCGAAAACGAAAATACAGTCAAACATAAAAGTGGGAGTTTCCATTCTAATTATGCTTTTACACGAATGTTTGACCCGGGCAGATTGACAAAAAGAGCCTAGGTTCAATTTTGGCGAGAGTTATCCTTTAACAAATTTAAGTTTTTGAGCTAATAAGGAATATTAGCGACCTTGCAGAATTTAGGCCTGCGCTAAAAAATAGTTCAGTTTTGTTTGCACCAAGGGTTTGGCTGTTAGCTGTTCTTCCTTCTTTGTTATGTATCAAAAGCTTAAGTGCACTGATCCTAATGTCTATGCAGAAGCTGTCATCAACACACCTGCTTCCGAGGGTTTAATGACAAACCTTTGCACTTCTCACCCAGATGATGATGTTAACTCTTGCTTTAACAAAGGGGCGAACCCCTCTTTAAATCAACTTTAGCACTCTTCTGCACGACACGATGAACAAGGTCCCGAATTGATTTATATTTCCGTGTTCGTAGGTGCTAAGCAAGGGTCAAACTGCGCTGGGACTCTAACACTACCTGAGAGATGGGATAATTGTCAGGCTCGGGGCCAAACGTTCAGCCCTCTAATACCCACGAGGGTCCGCTGCGGCGCCACGCATTGCGAAACATCACTCCTCTGTTCCAGCGAAGAGTCAAGGAGCGAGCAGTGCCCAGGGCACCATCAAGGTTAATCTGCTAAACACAGGGTGACAAAGCTGCACCGTCAAATCAAGGGCTTTGCGAAGGACCGAGAGGTGTTTTTTCGGAAGAAAAGAATGGGTTATTGTTGACAGCTTTGCTTGAGTTTTTTAGTGTTGCCATCCAACAAGGGATTATTCATATGGATAAAACTCTGACAGAAATAGCATTGCAGAGCTGAATGTTTCTACTGGAGGCCTATACTGCGGTTTCAAATAGTTTTATAATTGGGATGTGTTTCACCCAAGGCAAACACGCTTTTGAAAGCAGGTAAATATGAGGTTACTAGCTTAGATGAGTGATCACTAATGCGTAAAGATGTCATCTCACATCTTCTGTTCATATTCAAATTTTATATTGCTCTGATCCCGAGACCACAGTTTAAGAGTTGGAAGTTTCTTTGTGCGGCTTTAGAGTTTATTTTTGTCTGTTTTTCAGAACGTTTAGAAAAGTTAGTGAAAAAAAGTCAAAGAAGAACAGCACAGTCCATTAAGTTAAGCAAATAGAATCATCTATGGCATCATTTTGATAACCACAATAATAATTTTTACTCGTTCCTTGTTTTCTTTTCTTTTTTAAAGCAGAAATTGAGTTTATTGTGAATGGGGCCAATTTTGGAGAATTTAAATTCAGAAATGTGAAGCACCTAAAGTACATTAATGCTTCTGGTCAAATTTTTTTTTTTTTTTCTTTTTTCTTTTTTTTATCTTAGAGTTGCTCAATATGTTTTAATGGCAAGAAAGTCACATGTTTACACTTTACTTTATAGGAAACCAGTATAGGTGTGATTTTATTTGTTTTTCACACTAAACTTAAGTTAGATATTATTTAATGTCTTGTGACCATGATGTCACTTTAGACTTCTGGGGTTTAGCCCACTGTGCCATAAAATAATAAGATTTATTCAATCTATAAAAAAAATAAAAAAAAATGTATGCAAAATAACAATGACATTATGTGCAACACTGAAACCGGTTTAGAACGTTAAAGACCAAATGTCAGGTGCACAATAAACACACCACAGCAGGGATTCCCAACTCAATCTCATGAGAAAACTTCTCCGGTTACTTAACTGTAACCTTGTTCCCTGAGAAAGCGGAACGAGATGCTGCGCTGCTTAGCGCATTGGGAACGTCTTTAATCGTGACCTGCTGTGAATATAGTGTGTAAACACGTCGATGAAATCGACCGGAAGTAATATAGCCTCGGTCGGTGACGTCAACGGCGCGCACCCGCGACGCGAGGCTATAATTAGATGAGCCGCAGGTGCATCGTCAGGATATTTTGTCTGAAGAGCAGTCCTGGGACATCATCAGCACGGCAAAGTAGCGCAGCATCTCGTTCCGCTTTCTCAGGGAACAAGGTTACAGTTAAGTAACCGGAGAAGTTCCCTTTCGAAAGCTACAATCGATGCTGCGCTGCTTAGCGCATTGGGAACGAGAATACCCACGCCGCCGTGCTTGAAGGTGTCTGGACTCCCTACGGCTGTGTAGGTGTGCTCACAAGAAACGTAGGAAAGCCCTAGACATTAGCTTGCGATGTCGACTCAAGGACGTGAGAGCCCGGAGTGGTATGAACATCCAAACTATAAAATCTTATGAATGTGTGCGGAGAGGACCAGCCTGCCGCATCACAAACAAACTGCAAGGGGGCACCTCTTGCCAAGGCAGCAGAGGAGGCGACCCCTCTGGTGGAGTGAGCCCTTAGACCCGTTGGCGAAGCTTGGCCGCGCGCCTCATAGGCAAGAGCAATAGCATCCCTGACCCAATGTGACATGGTCTGTTTAGTGGCGGCAGCACCTCTGTTGCTGCCCCCATAACAAACGAATAGTTGCTCTGACTTACGCCACTGGCTAGTGCGGTGGACGTAGGCCTGAAGGGCACGGACTGGACACAGTCTGTGAGATCTCTCCCGCTCCAGCGTTGTGAACGGTGGAAGGCAGAAGGCCTCTAGAGTGACCGGATGTACAGCCGAGAATGGTACCTTAGGCAGGTAATCAGGATGAGGATGCAAAATCACTTTCACCATTCCTGGGGCAAAGTCTAAGCAGGGTGGCGATATTGACAGAGCCTGCCTGTGCCCGATTCTTTTTAGAGAGGTTATAGCCATAAGAAAAAAACATCTTTATGGTCAGAAGTTTATCAGACGCTGACTCTAGAGGTTAAAAAGGGGGTCTCAACCAGACCCTCTAGGACTATTGCTAAGTCCCACGAAGGGATCTTTGGTTCTTACGGGAGGCCTCAGTCATCTGGCCCCAATATTGAAGCGAGCGAGCAGAGGATGTCTCCCGAGTGGCACCCCGTCAACCAAGGCGTGGCAAGCCAAAGAGCGACCACATAAACCTTGAGAGTGGCGGGGCATGTACCTGTTGATAATTTTTCCTGCAGGAAATCCAGAACTGAAGCAATCTGGCAGTTGACCGGATCTGCATTATGTACAACACACCACCCTTCAAAGACACCCCATTTGTTGGCATAACTCTTTCTAGTGGAGGGAGTCCTAACACTTAGAATGGTCCCAATAACGGCAGGCGAAAGCCCAGTGTCCCTCAGTTGGTACCCATCAGGGGCCAAACATGAAGATTCCACAGGTTGGGCCTGGGATGGAATATCGTACCCTCCGCCTGAGAAGATCCCTCCTCTCCAGAATCGCCCATGGCGAGCCGTTGAGGAGAGAAATATCTCCAAGAACCATACTCTGTTCGGCCAACGCAGCGCTATCAGTAAGAGGCAAGACCCTTGCTGGCGAACTCTGGCTAGAACTCCTGGGAGCAGAGCCACTGGAGGAAACGCATACAGGCGCATTTTGGGCCATGTGTGCGCAATCGCATCCAGACCCAGGGGGCTGGGTGACTCAGAGAGAAGAGGAGACATTGCGCTGTCCGCTGGGCGGCGAAGAGGTCCACCTCCGCTTCATAAAATCTGATCCAGATCTGTTTTACTACATCTGGGTGGAATTTCCACTCCCCCATTGGTAATTTCTGTCCGGACAGTAAATTTGCTCCCACATTCAGATGCCCTGGAAATGTACACTGCCCTGAGTGACAGGAACTTTTCCTGGGCCCAGAGAAAATCTGCCTCACTATTCTGTACAGATTGCGTGAGTGTAGACCTCCCTGGTGATTTTAAGTAAGAGGCTGCTGCTCTAGCACTAGGACATGACAGCCTAGGACATGACAGCCTCTCAACTGAGGGAGAAAGTATTTCAGGGCCAGAAATACATATTTCATCAACTTGAGGCAATTGATTTGCTAGTCAAGATGATGCCTCCCCAAACCCTTGGGCTGGACGATCACTTAAGACCGCTACCCAGCCCGACAGGCAGGCGTCTGTCGTTAGCATTATGCGACGAGAAGACGCACCAAGAGTGGGACCCAAGGTGAGGAACCGGGGTCTGAACCACGTAGAAAGGGAACGAAGCTACAGCGCGTAACCCTTACCATAAACATGGATTTTAGAAAGTACACGAAGCGTTCAGCGCGTGACTTACCATAAACATGGATTTTTAGAAAGGACACAAAGCACCCAATGCGTGCTCTTGCCTCTATTTGCCCTTGGGGAATTTGAGCCACAAATGAAGTGGTCTCATGTGCAAAAGGCCCAGAGGGATCCCTGTGGACGCAGCTGCCATGAGACCTATCCTGACCTAGCCAGATGTTGCTTTAGGGTGTTAAAAAATGGTCTTGACAAGCGGGGGACAGTTGTGCCCCCGATGGTGACAGAGTCCCATTTAAACCCCAAGCACGTTGGAGAGTGAACGCTCTTCTTAGCGTTGCAACTCAACCCCATAGAGAGAAGCGTGGATCGATATTGATGTCGAAAGCGCAAGCTCCTGAGACTGTGCCAGTATCAGTCAATCGTCTATGTAACATGGCTAGGTCGAATGGAAGAACCCGATATTGGTAGGCTTCGCCCCCAAAAGCAAACCTAGGGAACTTCCTGTGTTGTGGCAATATTTCTATGTGAAAATATGCGTCTTTAAGATCGACCGTGAAGATCCAATCATGATGTTGAATTTGCAACACGATCTACTTGATAGTTAGCATCTTGAACTTGAGCGTTCTGACGGAACGGTTCAAGCCTCAAAGATCTAAAAACAGACGCAGTCCCCCATTTCTTTCTTGTGACAGCAGATGCGCCTACTTCTGTTTTATGGTAGTGGGAACACACCGTTAAAACGAGGAGGGCAACATATTCCTTTTACTGTCTTTAGGACACAAAAAGAGATACTCGGCAGTAGCTTTCACACTGCCAAAGTCTCTTAAAGGGTACCAAATTTAATACTTCGAATTGGGGGAATGTTAAATGTTCTGTGTCCTGGGCGATAACAGGAAACAACAGAACCTTCAACATTTCGCTGGACACCGCTACCCCCTGAATCACCAAAGGTGGCAGGGATGTAACAGTGGTTTCGTGAGGGTGTCAGGTAGGAGCTGACTGATGTATTTTACATGCCCTATCCCGGAGGGGCACACCCCCACAGACCTGGGACAAAAAACTCAGGATTTCTGTCTCTGGTATATTATGAGGCTGCTGAGCGCGACAAACCGGTCCCCAGTCATTACGAGGGGGAACGCAACTCGCCACACTCTGCTTTTGAGCCCTCTTTTTTTTTTTTTTTTAAATCAGATCAGCCTGGTACGTCTGCAACACTGCCATAGTGTGCAGAGCAGCACCAGTCTGACCCCCACCAGCGTGGATGACATTATACACGGCTTGGTGGGGAGTGCTGACTCCTTAAATGACGATGAGCCACAGAGAAGAGATAGCCAGCGAGCGTCTCTTCGGACTGGCGCATCATCGTATGCACATGCCCCCGTGATAGTCTAATAAATTGACGTCAAGGGCACAAAGAATAAGGTTTTCCCCATGCACGAGTTAACGTCATGGAGATCCCCAAGGAGGACAGTCTAGCTGTAATCTGGCCACTGCACGAGTCACCAACTCGAGTAACCTCTCACACGCTTTATCATAACGAGAGAAGTGCTCGGAGTCGGTACTCTCAAAGTCCATCATAATATATATATTTTTTAGATGGCTTTTACAATATTTAATCCCTCAGAATTAAATGTGGCCAAAGAACAGCCAGACAATAAATTACAAGCATTTGATATATTGCATTGAATATCTGATTTCTCATCATCATTCAATTCATCAGCAATAAATACAGCCAAATATCAATCAGACACGGTCTGGATGACAGGCTGTATTTAAATCTTTCATAAGATCAGCCTGGTATGCCTGTAGTGTACAGCGCGGTACCAGCCTGACCCGCTGAAAATGCATGTGATAATACGAACCCAGGGGAGAGAAAGCTCGCGCGCGTCTCTCCAATCTGAGACAGCATCATATAATCGCGTGCCTTTGCACCTGCGATAGTCGAATTGGTCGACGTCGAGGGCACAAAGACACGTCATGTATATATATATTATATTTACATCTTTATTTATAATCTTTGAGTGTCTTTTTGTTGTGATCAGTGTAGTCTGGCCACTGCACGAACGATCGCCCCGAGCAGTTCTCCTTTTATTATCACGGGAGGAACGCTCGTAGGCGGCAAACTCACGAGATTAAATGTCCTCTGCCCGAGCCGAAGAAGCGCCGAGGCACGCTTCGGTAGTCAGGCAAAAGGACATCGCGATCTGGAGAGAGAGCGAGCGAAAAGGACGCACCCGTCTCTCGCTTCTCAGCCAGATCGACACGCGAGCCCCACAATCGCATTGTGGGTGCCACCCCTTTGAAATAAGCAAAGCGAACGCGAAGCACTTTAACTGTGAACATTCCACTGTGCTCGAATTCACCATGCTCAAACGCAAGGGCAGCATGCTCTTTTCCAAACAAACAAAGCAGTAAGCTTGTGTATCCAGTTCTGACATAGGACGAGAACATGGAGGGACACAGCGCTTACCCCGTCGACACATTTCTCTTTCTCCTTTTTAGATCGTAGATGAGAAAGAGAAAATCTGCACACTGTCAGTGATAAACTAAATAACTCCTAACAAAGATCTGTAGTAGATAGAGAGGAGATAAATGCTTGCACACCAAACACAGAGAGATCTCTGAAGACAAAAGACCTGACGATGTACCTGCGGCTCATCTAATTATAGCCTCGCGTCGCGGGTGCGCGCCGTTGACGTCACCGACCGAGGCTATATTACTTCCGGTCGATTTCATCGACGTGTTTACACACTATATTCACAGCAGGTCACGATTAAAGACGTTCCCAATGCGCTAAGCAGCGCAGCATCGATTGTAGCTTTCGAAAGGGAACATATTTTACCATGGTAGCTATTTTGTGATTTGTACAAATATGAGGAATTTTTAGAAAGGTCCACCTCTAACCCCATCTCAGATTGTACAAAAAGAATGAGAACGTACACATACAAATTCATATGAATTAACAACCAGTTCCCTAAAACAAAATCTGCCACAAGATTGTTCTTAAGAAACTAATGGCCACAATAAAATCAAGGACATTAAACACATAATGTATTTAATTCAGATGATGCTTATAGATGATATTTACAAAAAGGTATGCGTGATGAAACCTGTGTTGTAAGCAACACGCACAAACTAGGAATATTTTAAACAGTCTTTAATGATAAACACAGGAGATCGTAAGAAGAACACAAGAAATAAACAGCACATCACATAACTGACAAAAGACTGAACTGAAATATGCAGGAGATAACAATGAACTAAATAAGATACAGCTGATAATTATAAGTAACCATAAAAACAAACTGGGACATAATCATAAATGTAGGGGCTGTTTACACGACACCATTTACAACTAAAAACTTAAAACTTTTTTTCCGTTTTGGCCGTTCGTTTAAATGACAAAGGCGTTCTGGCTGCCTGAAAATGCAATCTTTTGAAAACGGGTTATAAAGTGCAAGTTTTTGAAAACAGTCTCCGTGTAAACGATAAAACCGTGAACCTCTGAATTGTCATGCACATGCGTATTACGTGTATAACGCCCTGGCAGCAGAATACACGGTTGTAACGCAGTTCATTGTTGTGGGAAGAAGGAAGTAGATCGACTACTTTTGAGTGACAAAATTCCAGCCACCGGAAAACCTAACCGATAAAGTGAGTCGTACAAAACCTTTCTTTTTAGTAAAATTTGTGTAAACAAACAATGTAGTCAATGCTGCAGTTCATGTGTAGAGCCCCTGGTGAGCACAGTTTCATGTTGTGTCGAGCCGCCTTAGTGTTTTAAAAATAGAAATTTTGATGCTATCATAGAAGTGCCCCATGTTCAAAAGGCATTTTGAGCTAAAACGAAAATACGGTCAATCTTAAAAGTGGCATTTCAATTCTATTTATGCTTTTACATGAAAGTTTGACTCGGGTAGATTAACAAAAAGAGCCTAGGTTACATTTTGGCGACAGTTACCCTTTAAGCACGGCTCACTGACCAGAAGTCATTCAAATTTAAAGCCAGATTTGCAGTCTGCCTTGTTGACTTTGCACTTTGTAATGAACATTAAGCCTATTAATTAAATTTTTTTTTTCTCCTCACACACACACACACACACACACAAAAACACACACACACGCATACGCACACATGCACACACAAAACAATTCAGGATATTGTCTGTCAGTGGCTATTCTAGTGTTTAAGGATTTGCTCTTATTCACTTCCATTGTAAGCGCCTCATAACCCAGAGGGACAAGTCTATCCCCCCCCCCCTATTTATTTTTTACTTATTTGTTGTTGTTTTTTTTAAAAACATGATGCCACAAGTGAGCTTAAAGGAAAAGTTTGCCTTAAAATACTGTCCTCATGTACTCACCCACAAGTTGTTACAAACCCGTATGAATTTCTTTCTTCTGCTGTACACAAAAGAAGATATTTAGAAGAATATGGGGAACCAAACAGTTGATGGGTCCCGTTTACTTCCATCGTATTTTTCCATAGTAAATGTGGCCCATAAACTGTTTACCAATATTCTCCAAAATATCTTCTTTTGTGTACAGCAGAAGAAAAAAAAGATCTTCAGGTAAGCTCTTTTTTTGCATTCCTAATAACCCAGCCCTGATGCGGTGATTGTTGTCACGCTTAGATATGTTCAAATGCAATCTTGACTCGGATACCTACAATGCATCAGCATTATGAGTCAACCACATCAAACCAAGAAAAGAACTGGCATCACAATTACAGGCTACCTGAAACAGTTTGCCTGAACAAACTGCTCATTACGCCCTTCATACCTATATAATTAGAACAGTATCGCAATGGTATTTTCCATATGATAAAGCAGGACTGGCCAGAACTGGCCCGACTCTCTTTGCCCAATAGGAGCTGTTTTTAGATCCAACTATGAAGTTTATCTAGCCCTGATTTGGATATGCATGCTTGCAGCTTCATTGGAGTCTTTATCACGACAGGCATCAAAAAGACAGCATGCCTCATTAAAAAGAAGTGATGTCATTAAATTTATTGGCAATTTCCTTTTTGACATTATCATAGCAGCACCAAAGAGAACTGTTCCGCCGGCTCCGGCCCCGACCCCTTTGGTTCCCGTCTCCCTCCCCGGATGCTGTGATCAAGGGTAATTACCTGCGCAGACATAGCACTGAACAAAGCAAACAGGGAGTGGCCCCAAATAGGAGGTCTAGACTTGGTGTCTCTCTGCAGTTTTCCCTCTCTCATTCTATCAATCTATATCAATCTGTTTGTCTATCTATCTGTATATATTTACTTAGATTGTTTGTTCCCAGCCACTGCGTGTTGTGTTGACACATCAGAGACAGAACGTGAGAGCCCGAAAAGCAAAACAGGAACATAATAATAACGGGGATATTGGCAGTCATTTGCAGACCACTTGACATTTGCTTCGCATACAGGAACAGGTGGTATTTTGCATGCTTAAGTGTTTATAGTTTTTGGGAATTTTGCAATCTATTGACACGAGAGTGTGCCAGGATGCATCCGAGAGCTTCCAACGAAATATGTTCTAACGCACACTTCACTGTTGTTTTTGTGGAGTTAAAACGGCCTGTAGTGGTAACCGCAAAATTTAAACCGAAGCAGCCTTTTAGAGTTTTGCTTAAACTATTCATTAGATATCTGTAATAATATTGTTCTATTCAGCCTGGTTGTTCAAAAGCAGAAGTGGACAAAGTACACAACTTCCTTACTTGAGTGTAAACCCGAATAAGTTGGCAGAACTCAAAACATTTAAGTCAATCAATTGCCTCAAATTTTTTAAGTTCTGAAAATCAAAGTTTAAGTTAGCAGACACTGGAAGATTTTTATTTTGTACTTAAACATTTCAAGTTAAGAACAAATAAAATGTATGAGTACATTAATTCATACAATTAACTTAAAACTTTCATGTAATCTCAATGTGAACAGTTTTATTAGTATAAACTTAAACTAATCTGCTAACATACTATTTTGTTAACATATTAGCAATAGTATGCTATACAGAAGCACTTGCTGTATGAGTGCAACAATATAAAGGTATTATTTGCTCTCAAATCAAGCTCATGCACCACTCGTCACCATGATGGTAACTATCCTAAAACCAACATTAACAGAAATTATTCTAAATTAGCATAACAAAACATTAATAACTACTAAATCTCCCACTTAATATTAAAGGTAGGGTAGGTCAGAATTGTCTAAAAAAACTTTTATTCAAATTTGTTTAAACTGTCTTTATATACCAATACATAATTAAAATGCAAGTACTCTTAAATATAGAGTATAAAAAACTGAGTGACTCTAGTGTATTTAATCTTCAATAAACACAGCTCATTAATTCCATTCACTCCAACCTAAAAACAAAAAAAGTTTGACTGAACTAATTAGTTTAAGTTTGTTCTACTCAAACCAATTAATTATTTTGAGCTTTAGGGTTTAGTGATATATTACTCTGTTACTCCGTTAAAAGTTGTAAAGACTGATTTTTACTTAAAGGATTAGTTCACTTTCAAAAAATGTTTTGCTGATAATTTACTCACCCCAATGTCATCCAAGATGTCCATGTCTTTCTTTCTTCAGTCGAAAAGGAAATTGAGGTTTTTGAGGAAAACATTCCAGGATTTTTCTCAATATAATAGACTTAAATGGCAACCAATGGTTTAAAGGTCCAAATGTCAGTCTCAATCATAGGTCTCAATGCAGCTTCAAAGACACGATCCCAGTTGAGAAATAAGGGTCTTATCCAGCAAAACGGTCGGTCATTTTCAAAAAATCATATACTTTTTAACCACAAATGCCCGTCTTGTACCATCTCTGAGATGCATAAGTTCATAACTTGAACTGACAAAATATTTTTTTTCAGTGTAGGCCTGAAACTTCCTTATCCACTCTAAAACATAATGGCTTTTCGCTGTTTTTTTTTTTTTTTAAATAAGAGACACCCATGTTCAATAAATCATTACATTTATTGATAATTGGAGTACACAGTTCTGTCACAAAGTAACAAAATCACTTGTTGTGCTATTGCATGAATCCAAACACAATTTGAATACTATCTTTAATCATTTCTTAATGTTTATCTATGTTATACTGGTGCTGATTATCCAAATCAACTGAACATTTGTTATATCAGAACCATGCTTAAAATTGCTCTTCAAACATCCCCTTTTCATTTTCTCCTCGAGCAACAACGTTTCAGTTAACCAACTTAAACAACAAACTGTCAAGTCAAACCGTATCTACATTATGCGATGGCTTGTGTTAGTGTACATGTAATTATAGCTCAATCTGAAGCTCCTTTGATTTCTATTTCTACCACTGAAGCCATCTGCCCTTCCGTGGCTTATTACAGTAAATTAAGCTGATTACACAAAGTTTTGTTGTTATACTTTGGAGGGATATAGTTTCCTTCCCCAAACCTCAGCTATACTGTGCACATAATGCTTGTATAAGCTCTGTATATTATGTCACATATTTGACCTGGAAGCATTAAATACATAGCTGAAACTAATTAGTGTCTTTGCTAAGGCAATCATGACTATTACTATATCAAACACTAGGGTTGGAGATTTGAACAGTATTAAAGTTCATCATGTAACCCACAGTGTTTGTACTATGAACATGAATCATTCTTCAAATTGTGTGGTTCTTCAATGTGATCTTATTAGTATTGATATGTAAAACGCATTTGGTTCAACATGTATATTTACTTACATTTGCATAGACAATAAAATGCACATTATTGTCTTATTGCAGCATCTAAAATAGGCATGATTTATGTATGAACAACTTTATAGACGTATTGGTGTTTACAATCTTTTATAATTGTGAATTTTACATTTATGGAATTAATCTGATACTATTTATTTATGATTGTTCAGATGATATTTTTTCAATTACATTTGTTCACTTATTTCAGGCAGTTCACTCATTTGCATAATTTGAAATGATAACATTTTGTTTTGTTTTGTGTGACTTCTTGTGCTAACTCTTTTCAAAGGATTATATAATGTTAAACAAAACTGCGCTTTAAAGGGGTGATGAACTGAGAAATCAAATTTTCCTTGAGCTTTTGACATAAGAGGTCATCATACTATAAGAATATCCTATAAGTTTCAGAACTGAAAACTTCCTTGTTAGTCCAATAAAAGCTTTTATTGACACCCGGCACAGCGAACGACAGGTTTTTCAAATTGGGGATCTATGACGTCAAAGGGTATCAAACGCTGCCTCCGCAGAAGAAGATTAACTTCAACACTTGTCTGTTTAGCCCCGCCCACCGACTTACGCATTAAATGAAACTCATTATAATATGCAAAACTGTTATCCAATCATAGCAGTGGGCATTTAGTTCCAAGTCTTCAATGCGGCACAGCCGTAAAAACCGAGCGTTTCAGGAGCTAGGCTCAAAACCAGGGTAGAAAATAGCCTATTACTCATTCATTTTGATGTTTTTGAATGTAAAAACCAAGCCAAAGTCATAAGTTGACCTCAGACAACAATATAAAAAAAATATAAAAAGCCAGTTCATGACCCCTTTAACATTTCTGTAAACATTCAACCATAAAATACACCAACAGGTCAACATAAACCATTATTAAAGCAATTCATTCTATCTGTGCACTGTAATCCAAATATTCAGAATCCAAATGATTGTTGTTGTTTTTGTTGTTGTTGTGAGGAACAGACCCAAATTCAAACCTTTATTCAACAATCTTTGTCTCCATCCCGAGTAGCGATTGAAACTGTCAAACCCTGCTCTCATTACAAATTCAAAATTATGAGAATAAAATGAGGAAACTAAGGGCTTAAATACACAGAGAAGGCAATCAACAGAACAAGGAACAGATGCAAGACTAATTATAAACTATGGTAACAAACAATGAACTAGAACAGTGACAAAAAATGAAACTAAACGGGACATAATCGTTACATTACACCCCTCGCCTGGAAAGCACATCCTCGTGCTGCAAAAGTCCAACAGAGGGAGGGAAGGGGTTTCAGAGGTGGATGAGGATCTGGAGAGAGACTTGACCCTGGAGAGGCTGGAAGGGAAAACTAAGATGGAGATGATGGAGGGAAGAGCCAGAGTATGACACAGAGCAGAGACAGGACGAAGGCCCATGGCGTATCCAATGGAGGGAGTAGCCAGCGTGGAGTCAGCGGTCTGGCCACCAGCGGTGGAGCCAGAAGATTAGGAGACCCAGGTGGATCCAAGGAGACACTCACCCCCATTTTCCACCAACTGCAGAACGGCGGCGGAGTCAATAGGTTTCCATTAAAGTAAATATGTGTATTTTCACTGACTGCGGACCGGCTGCCTTCCGACTCCGTCCCAGCTCCGGCGATCCACAGCCCTCCGGAGCAGATACGCAGAGCTTCTATTTTTCCCGGATGCCGCAGCAATTTAGCACAGGGAAGATTGTGCGGGGCAGGCTGTATCGCGCTATCATATGTGAATCTCGTGGGTCCTTGTGACTTCAGCTGTCAGTCATGGCCGCAGCCGTTCCACAACAAATCCGGATCTGGTGAGTATTGCAGGACGGCGGAGCACGGAGCCAACACGCAGCGGAGCCGATCCGCAGCCGTTCCGCAGTTGGTGGAAATCCGGGGTGAGACCTGGCAACACCTGGAGGCCGAATGAATGACCTGACTAATGGCCGAGGAGCCAAGGTGCCAGAGAACTAAGGTGAAGCTGGTGTGACTGAGAACCAAGGTGAAGCCTGACGGAGCCAAATGGGTGGAGGGAAAAAATGCAGCTGAATGCCCTCATGTCCAATAGCGCAGACAGAGCGACGACTGACCAAGGCGGAGCCGGAGGGATGAGGGAACCTGGTGTAGCCATAAGGACAACAGCCCCAGGAGGAGCCGAGGGAGGGAGCAGCCAAGGCAGAGCCGATTGGTTGACAGGCCGAGGTGGAGCAATGGACTTGAAGGAAGCCAACGGACTCGGTTTAAGAACGGGCTAAAGAACTGGATGGCCTTGGCAGAGGAGGAGGGAGAGGGATGCTGGGCGACAAACCAGATGATGACGAAGACTTGGAACTGGGCTGGAAACAGCAAAGATAAAGATGACTGGACTGAACCAGTGAAGATGGTGGACCAGAAAATATTTCCACATCCAGGTCAAACAAGTCCGTTGAGACCCAGCTCCATGCATCCCCAATTTTGACATGCATCATGTTTCAGGTAGTCTATGTGTTTGAATGAGATATGCACGCCTTCACAGAGGCCATATGCTTTTCAGCAATTAACAACTAAAATTATACTCCTTACCTTACAAAAATATTGTATAACTGCCAAAGGGGACAGCAAATCCAACACATCGTCATTTGATCTACTTTGGTACGTTTTTTTTTTTTTTTTGCAATAAAAAAAATACTGTCATTGCACTTATCTGTCTGTTGTATTTAACCCTATATTTTTAAGAAATGGTCAGGGTTAGGTTTGTTGAGGAGAGGTGTGCTATTACTTTTGCAATTAAAAACTACAAATTTTCAAATGGTGAACGATAAAATGGTGGTAAAAACAAACAAACCTGGAACAAACGCATATTTAATAGCTACGCATATTGGTGAAGAAAATTACATTTTAAGCATTTTTTGGAATCTAAAGCTAATTTCACAGCTAGCATTTTGTCATCTAATTTCACACTTTTTGCATAAAAATATGTAATTACAGCTTGATTGGAAATTATGCACAATTAAAATATTCTATTCATAAATTATATTTACCTTAAAAAAAAACTGTGTAGTGAAATGCGTTATTTTAATTCCACTCTTTGAAATCCATAGTTTAACATTGGACCTGGGATAAGGGGTCAAACTAAATAATCAATATATAAACATCATTGAATAAAATTTGAAGGCATGAAAAAAGTGATGTGATTGTCATTTAACAAAAAAAGTTTGTTTTGTTTAACTGTCGGATGTTTGCTCTTGGCAAGTAATATAGCAATTTGGTATTTTTTTTACAGAATGTGTGCGCTATGATTATCAGCAATTTACAATGGCTCATCCAATCAGAATTCATAGTATTGATATGAGAAGGACTGCAGGCCAACTTTAAAGTAATTTACTTTATGTCTTAGAAAGTGGTACCAAGGGTTTTCAGAGTATCAACATTAATATTTAATGTATGATTTACAGAGACAAAGCTCTAGTGCCCTGTCTCTTCCTCTCTCTCTCTCTCTCTCTCTCTCTCTCTCTCTCTCTCTCTCTCTCTCTCTCTCTCTCTCTCTCTCTCTCTCTCTCTCTCTCTCTCTTTCCTTTCTGTCGTTCCCCTTCCCCTTGTCCATCCATCTGGAGTTGATCAGCTCATTTCCTGACTAGTATTACAGTGAACAATTATCTTCAGATCGGGAGACAGCGGGACTTGAAAGACTCTGAGTAGCAGGGGGCCGAAGAGCAGATGAAAAAGGGGGCACATGTGTCCCATCACCTTAATGAAATCAACCTGACCGTCCCGGAGCGACTCCCTCTGCTAACACGACACACTGTCACCACTCACTTACTCCAAACCGCACAACAAACACACTCAAGCTGACCTGTCACATCTAATATACACTCAATTATTCAACTCTCAGACTGTCATGGCTAAGTGGCTACTTCTCTGATTCAATGACTGGACAAAAACATAACAAATCAGTCAATGTTTCATTAGTTTTTTCACCTCTAACCCAGCAAGAGATTTTCAAAATAATGCTACAAGTTTGCAAAAAATGAGAAGAATGTAGATTGTCAATCCTTGGTTAAGTGGAAACTGTCCACCAAAACAAGCAGGGAATTGCTCATTTGCAGACCTGCCAGTCAATTAGACGATAGGCAGCAAACCACTAAAGTTCTTTCTTTCTTTTTTTTCTGAGGGCGCATGCCGGGGCACTGACATTTGAACTTGTGGGCGGAGGGTTCCTGACAGACCCCTGTGGCAGTCTGCTCCTATTGAGGGTCCATTCAGGCGAGGGGACTGGGGGGAGTCCCTCCCACTCTGACTTGCCCCACTGTGCCTGGCGTCTCTCTCTCATTAAATGTTGTTGGGGTCGGAGGCAAACGTCTGCTTGGGCTGGGGGGCAGGAAGGATCGCATTAATGAATGGGACACCCGCTGTCCAGGTGTCGGGTGACATGCCGTGCCCTGTTTGTGTTTGGGTCTAGAGGGTTTATTGTGACTGCACTTGTGAGTAACAGTCTCAGTCTGTTTCATTGATTACATTCATATTCCTACAGTGTCCATATTTAGAAACCACGCGCTATTCTGAAGAGTTCTTCGAGGTGAACCGACAACATTCAGGTCAACAATGAGTCCAACTTAAGGTGATGGAAGAACTTGAGTGGATATCTCCAGGGGTAATTCTCCTTCACGCTTTGCTGTGGCAACCGATATTTTTTGTACCATTCCCTACATTTAAAAAACAATTACGCCAAGCTAGGGCCTCGACCTAAATTAAAAGCCTGTCTTCAGTGTTGTAAACCCTCCTCGTAAATCAAGGCTTCCATGCATTGCTCAGTCACTGTCTGTGAGAAATGAGAGGTCGCGAAAGGGCCCCTTCATTTACTTGTGGGCGTTTACATGGAAACTTTAGTCATGAAGGTGGGTGAGTCATGAACCCTAATGGCTTCATCGGTTCAGGGATCTGGCATGGCGGCACATCTCCAGGGATCCAATAAGAGGACCCAGAATCAGGAAGAGGCCAGCCATAACAGTGTTTGTTTGGTCCTTCTCTGTAGGGATGTGTTGTACATAGAGCTTAAAAGTTGAGTTTTTTATTGAGTCAAGTCGTTAATTTGCATTCATTTACAATCAGTGTGGAGATACACTGATTATGACCATATGACCATGTATCTTATAACTGATTTTCTAGATAGAAAAAACAAAACAAAATCAATCCATCTAAACATTTTCCAAATCGCCTGTCGTGTTGCAAAGCTTATGCCGTGTAATGTCTGTATAATGTATAATGTGTTATGTAATACCTATACATATCGTGTTTCTGGTGCCGGAGCCTATACAAAATTACAAAATATAATATATAACGCAAGCTATCCATTCAGCGTGGAGTCTCTTAAATCTAGCCACAAATCCAGTACTTTGAAAGAAGGCGCGAGGATGTATCCAGTAAATAAAAAGCAGTATATTAGAAACTAGGGTTGTAATGATACCCTCATGTCACGATTCGATACATATCACGATACGATATTATTGCGATACTCCAAGACATATGGTAAAACAGTTGATTAAAATGCTAAAATTGACATTACATTGGGGTGGAAATGAAGGCTTTGGACGCAATGTCAATACTCATAATTCTGAAGCCGAAAATACAGAATTATTTTAGACAAATATGCTTGCACTCTGTCACTGGCTAGATATATTTAATATAATGTGGCCACTTTTTACTGGTAACATAAGACTTTTGGCATTATCAGGACCCACAAATATTCCACCTCATTTTTTCTCACACAGAAATGTTCCTTTTGGGTGAATTATACACAACACATATTGTCACTATCCACGATACGCATTGTTGTACTGCGATATATTGTGACACGATATATTCTTACACATTTATTGAAACACATTGCAAGGTTTTTTGGGATATTAAGTCCATTTTTAAAATATTTACTCTACACTTTTCACAATGCATATTGTGCTTTAAAGAAAAACATTGCAGTAATAATGCCTTAGATTACATGTAAAGCTACATTAAGAATTGATGCCTTAATACACTGTGTGTCTGTAAACTCCCAGTAAGAACAAACAAAACATTCAAATTAATGACACAGTTTCAAAACTTTTCAAGAAGAAACAGACCATCTGTTTAAAGCAACAGTTACATTTGCAGTTATAAAAAAAGAAAAATTAGTCAGCAAGTATTTGAATCAACAGAAGCTAGACAACAGGGGACTTACCGTGTTGAGTGAATCATTTTTTATATTACATGATAATTTATTTGCCTCTAAGTAATACCTTCCTCCTTTTGAGCTAATTGAAGCTGGCGCCATCCTCCTTTGGTGGGTAGCAATTTTCTCTCATTACAGCAAATGTTTGCTCATAAGAGAAGGCTCCGGAAGCCTAATAAGGTACTAATAAAAACAAAGTGATGACAGTTGCTGTCACCTGTGCCAAGTCCTGTCATGCAGTGTAATTAGCGAGACAAGGCTTGTGATCCTTTATTCACTGCGTTATCTGAGTTCAAAGACAACACATGAATTGCTCTCCTCAAAAAAAAGAGGAGATTCGCATTGCACTTTCTTACTTTACTTAAGCTGGACTGAGACGCTATTTCCTTCTAGATCTACAGTGCAGCAGAAACAAACTTTGTTGCATTATTTTCCTGCTGCTTTGAAACAATCTGTACTGTAAAAAGCTCTGCATAAATAAAGTTGACTTGACTTATGACCCCATAGTCCTGGAGTATTCGATTTATGTTCCTGACCAATGATGATGCAAACTTGGCAAAATATCATATTGCTTTTGAACTGTGCCATTCTAACCAAAAGATAACATTTGTTAATCTCTATCACGCTCAGTTGACAGAAATCCCTATTGAGTAAAGAAAGATCAAGAAATGATATGGCCAGCCGACAAGTTTGATTTAGTGGATCATAGCGTGCGTAAAGCGGGGCAAATAGACGTGTACACAGATTGTTAGATTGAAGAAATGTAAATGCCTACACAAGCATTCCTGCACTGCAAAGCTGAGCCCATAATTACAATGCTCAAGGTGTGTCCAAACATACCAGAAAAACCAGGAGCAATCTTTCAGACATTTCAGTACTCTCTGACAAAACTGTATCTGTTTATTTCTAAAGGTCAAGGAGATCAGGCAGGAAGGAAAGAGGATGTGTTGGTCAATTTCAAAAAGGCTTATCCTAAAGGCTGATTTTCCTTCTGAACGCAATATTTAAAGCATAACATTGCTTTCTTCTCATATTTCTCATAAGTCTCCTGTCAGCTCCCATGATACTCAACTGCAAACGTACATCCTTCTCATCTATCACTACAGTTCAGCAGTCTTTCTCAGTCCATCTACGCAAAGAGTCGGATTGTGCTCGACAAGGTGCCCGAGGGCAGGGGCGTGTGACGGCTGAGTGTGTGCATGCGTTGTGTGTTTGCGTGTGTGTCAGTGTGTGTGTGTGTGTAGAGGGAGGCGACTCCTCCTGAGTGGAGCCGCTAAACTGCCACAGTTTCTCCCCCGAGGAGAGGCGCCTTTCATCTCCCCGCTCACTGGCGCCTTCGCAAACCTCAGATTGTCTGTGAAATCACCCTGCTTAATAAACGCGCTGAGGCTCCTGGGAACGAGAAGCTAGCAGAATCTCACCCTGCAGCATTAGTGCACATACAAACACACATAAAGACCAGTCCAACAAGCAGCTGATTGCTGCTCCTATTCATTACAGGAGAGGAAGGGGGTGTTTATTTCAAATGTGATTGCCCAAGTACGCTAAGTGTCATGGTTACAAACAATTCCCCCATTTAAGACGAGACACCAAAAGCAATCCATCTCTGTTTAATGCCTTATTATAGAACAGCCTCAGTGTCCAGACATACATTTCATTATAGATACATTTCCTCTCTCTCTCTCTCTCTCTCTCTCTCTCTCTCTCTCTCTCTCTCTCTCTCTCTCTCTCTCTCTCTCTCTTTCTCTCTCTCTCTCTCTCTCTCTCTCTCTCTCTCTCTCTCTCTCTCTCTCTCTCTCTCTCTCTCTCTCTCTCTCTCTCTCTCTACTTTGAAAATAACTTGTGTTTGAAGAGTAAACACACTAATGCTTTCGTTAGACGCTTACCACAGTAGCCAGGAACAAATACCCAGCCCCCCCCCCCAAGGAGATTATATGGCATGCAAAGAAAATAGCAGACAACAAACGGCAAAATAGCTTTTAGACTAATAATCACACTTCACTTTATACCTTGGATTTGGATAGTAATAATACATTGCATTGTAGTGCCTCAAGCACTGTTTCTTGTCTGGGCTGCTGTTATACTTCATTAATAGCTAGTGTCCTGGTTTGTAGAAGATTGTGTAAAGTGAGATGTAATGGGACGTTCGCAGAAGACACTTGCATTAAAGCAGAAGCAGAGACCACAGAGCGGAACAAAATTATATGCATTTTTAAAAGTTTAACTGTTTTTAACATACTTAAACACAACATTCCTGGTGTGAAACTGATCAAATAGAAACACACACAAAGATATATATATATATATATATATTGCACACAGTATGGATCAAAAGTTTTAAAACTATTTACTAATTACTATTTTTAATGTTTTTGAAAGAAGTCTGTTATGCTTATTTGATCAAAAATACAGAAACGCAATAATTTTTTGGAATATTTTTTGGAATATTATTACAATTTAAAGTAATGTTGTTCTATTTAATATACTTTAAAATATAATGTATTTCTGTGACGCAAAGCTTAATTTTCAGCATCATTACTCCAGTCTTCAGTGTCACATGATCCTTCAGAAATCATTTTAATATGATGATTTATCGGGGGGTTTTTATAACATGTGATACTTCTTTTTTCAGGATTATTTGATGAATAAAAAGTTCATAAGAACAGCATTTATTTAAAACAGAAATCTATTGTAACAATATACACTGCCGTTAAAAAATTTGGGGTCAGTATAATCTTTTTCTTTCTTTTTTTTGAAAAGGGATGTGATAATAAATAAGTGATAGTAAAGATTTATCTTGTTAGAAAATATTTCTATTTTGAATAAATGCTGTTCTTTATAACTTTTTATTCATCAAAGAATTCTGAAAAAGTATCACAGGTTATAAAAAAAATATTAAGCAGCACAATTACTGTTTCCAACATTGATAGTAAATCAGCATAATGATTTCTGAAGAAGGATCATGTGACAATGAAGACTGGAGTGATGATGCTGAAAATTAAGCTTTGCGTCACAGAAATACATTATATTTTAAAGTAGGCTGTATTAAAATTGAAAACCATTATTATAAATTTTAATAATATTTCACAATATTACGTTTATTCCCGCATTTTTTTTTTATAAAAAAAAAAGCAGGCTTGATGAGCATAAGATACCTTTCAAATAAAAAAAAAAATAGTAATTATTCCTTAACTTTTGACCGGTAGCCTACTGTATATCTACTCACACGCCACAACATGTAAAACAAACTGTGTAAAGTTAGCTGCTGGATTACGAATTATGGGAAACAATCTGTCATATTTATAGCCTACTGGAAACTCTAATAGTCTTTATCATCCAAGTCACAATAAACTTACTGTACATTGTTATCTTTCTGTCCTATTTATCCATGGCCTTACCAAAATTGCAGAATCTTTCTCTAAATCGGTCGCTGTCATTTTGTTAATCATAATGACGGACACTTCCTTACAACACTCAATAAGCCAATCGAAAGAATTCCATAATTCAGCAGCGTTCTCATTGGCTAAAAGTTTTACCGTTCCCGTGTGCTGCTGTAAGCAACGAAGCGCGAGCCTTATTTTGGCAGCGCTCTGATTGGCTGAAAGTTCTGTTGTGGCCGCGTGCTTCAAGGCATCAAAGACTTCATGCTTTTTGCGTGAGACGTCAGAGTGATTGTGAAGGTCGCGCGTCCAGAGGCTCATCGCGACGAGGAGGATGTCCGCGACCGCGAGCTTGAAGGAATCAGACGGAGGAGGTCGGGACATGGAGCCGCGCAAAACTCCAGTGTCAAGCCATCCATTCAGCGTGGAGTCTCTTATATCGAGCCACAAACCCAGGAAGGACTTTGAAAGAAGACGCGAGGATGTTTCCAGTCAGTTTGGGAAGACTGAGATCAGGGATTCTTGTGGTTCGGCTGGAATACCAAAGCACTTTATACAGACCTCACCCGTCAAATCCGAGTCCCCTGAGCCGGATGACTGCACTTCATGGGTTATGAACTCCAGGTTCTCTCAAACTCGTAAGCAATTTCACTTTCTGAACTAACTGCTTATGCTTTAAACTTAAATTATATATATTAAGTTAAAAATTGTAAAAATTATCTTGCAACTAAGCAAATTTTGTTAGAAAAGAATTATAAGAGATATAAAAAAAGGCTATCTTCTCTACAGACTGTTTTAGGGGGTTTATAAATGTAACATATTTAGCTGCTGGTTATTTCTCATTAGGCATCTTGCAACTGAAGCAAATGCATGTTTTATAGAGACTGTGTGAAAGATATATTTCATGGAGACTAGAGATCCATGAGGACCCACTGCTCTGAAAATACGAAGCCTCAAGCAGAAAACTCAGATTTAATTAAGAACACAGCATTATTATAAATGAAAATAAATGAAACACTTTTTGTTTGTAATTATTAAGCAGCATATTAATGAGTAGATTAATGTATACTCATGTTTACTAAACACAACAAAGCCTGGCTGTTAACAATAGCATTGTTTGAATTGTGTCTTTTCCTCCACCCCAAATACCCAATAATAAGTATTAAAACTATCAAGTAAAACACAAAAATAATTAAAATAAATTACACATTCACGTGCATGCATTATGCACACTGTAAAAAAAGTATATGATCAATAGGTTATGAAAACATATGCTTCAACTTAACTTATTTTGAAGTTATACAAGATTCAACAATTTTTTAAAGTCAGTTTAATGTAATATAAGTTGAAATGATTTAAACATCTAAGTTGATTGTACTTAAAAATTTAAGGCAGCGGATTTTTTTTTCCGGCGAAGGCTTGTTTAGAAAATTTACTGAATGAGAACACTATTATTAAAACATTAATTTTACACGGTTAATTACTTTAAAATTAAGAGAGTAAAAAAAAAAAGAGTTTAAAATCAACAACCTAAAATGTACAAAGAATTACATTGTGTTACACTAATGTTTCAACTTTTTTTTTTTTTTCAACCACAGGTCCAGAAAGTTCCTGTCCTCTCCGCAAGCACAAGACCAACCGCAAACCCCGTACACCGTTCACCACAACACAGCTCTTGGCCTTGGAGCGTAAGTTTCGGCAGAAACAGTACTTGTCCATCGCAGAGCGAGCCGAATTCTCCAGCTCCCTCACCCTCACAGAGACCCAGGTGAAGATCTGGTTCCAGAACCGACGGGCCAAGGCCAAGCGTCTGCAAGAGGCCGAGCTGGAGAAGCTCAAACTGACCGCCAAACCCTCCCTGCACCCCAACTTCAGCCTGCCTCTTCCTCTCGGGACGCAGCTTCATTCGGCGGTCTCGCTCTACGGCCAGTCGTACCCCTTCCACAGGCCTTTATTGCCGGTTGCTCCAATGGGACTCTACGGAAGTCCTTTAGGGTACAGCATGTATCACCTCGCATGAGGAAGAGCTGCGATGTGGACTAGTACTGCTCTGTGGATGTACAAAAAGACCAGAAAGACAATGTTTACAATCACTGGGTGTCCGAAAAAAGCAACGACCAAAAAATTTAATGTCATAATGTGCCTTCACTCGCGCCTTAAAAGACCTGACGTGAAAATCGGGACATTTTACCTCACTTTTCACTGACTGAGAGATCAAATTTTACCCTGTGGATGGATAATTCGGTTGCCAAACCTTTTTTTTTTTTGTATATTTGTGTCATACATCTTTATGTAATATATTGTCAAACTAATTATTTAGTGTACAAATTATTGTTTAAATTCTACTACTTTTGATGGGGGGGTTTTTATCCTGTAAAAACATGTTCATTACGCTTTGTTTTTACTTATCTAGAGATTGTTGTCATACCTGGAGCTATAATTGATGGACACTGATTTCACCAAAAGTTTAGTTTGAAACTAATTAAATGGCTAGCTGGACGATTTTATATATGAGAAATGCATTGGTATGAAATTTGAGATTTGACTGTCAAGTATTAATATTAAAAATATTAATATTAATATTACAAATATTACAATCAAAATATTACAGACTTTTTTTCACTTTGTGTTCACAACCTAGAGACAAATTTGACAGTAAGTATGGAATATGCAGTTTAAAACTAAAATGTGGAAGTTTATTTTTTATGCCACATTTTATATACATTTAAACTGTAATTATAATTGACTGAAATCTGACAGTAAATGGCAATTGGAGAGCAAACACATAAGCATTGGTTTATTCAATTGATATTTACGTTTCATGTTTGAGAAACGTATTATGTGAGAGTGACAATTGCATTAGCAAGTTCTATTCTGTTCATCTTTTTCACTTTATTAATTTTCCGCGACGGTCACCTCCTCTTTTTACAGTAGATAAAATATATTTTTTACAGTTTTTTACCTCCACGAATGAGCCTTTCTAAGCTAATACATTCTCGCATAATGAATTATGTATGAATATGAGTTATATTTTTCAAAAAAGTCAGTGAAGTAAAACAATATACAACACTTTATATTGATTTTCATGAACCAAGCGTAATGTGATGCTTAACAGATCAGCATAAATATGAAAATACAGCTAAAGTAGAATGTATTGAATTTCTAACTAAATGATCATTGATTAAATATGGATCTATTCAACATGATATAAGTGTTTGATTATGCTGTTATTATAAAATGTATTGGATTAGTTCTGTTTCACTTCTTTATTGCCTTGTTATGGCTTGTTCATTAGGTTGTGGCTCTATAAATGTGGACGTTAAATGGCCGTTTTACTGCGTCCGCGTGACTTTGATGCAATGAGGAAACGGTTTATGGTCAGCACTTTACTCACAAGCTTCCTTTAATCAAAACACCAGCCCAGTCGTGCTAATCAAACACAGAACCGCTAAAGTGTTCACGGATGTGTTTTATAATGTCGACTCTGAGCCACTTACGAGAGCGCAGTGGAACGGGCCAATTTGCCTGATCCTGTTCCTGTGGTGGAAAAAAAGAAAAGTCAAGAGTCTCTGAAGGCCAAATTCACAAAGCTGTCAAGTTGTTCAGAACTTAATACCTCACTTATATCTGGGTAATTGTTGCCCGTTTAACTCTTCATTTATCTTTGACGTAAAAGTCAGAAAGATTCATTTCAAGATTTAACCTCTGTATTGTTTGAGGTCTGAGAAGGGCATTTTAAAATAGCTTGAAAATTTACTTAATGTAGTAACATATTGATATTTCACGAATACTATGAGTTTATTATAGCTATTTATTATAGAATACTATATAACATTCTTCAACGTCTGGAAAGTTATTTACCACATTATTTTTTAGAGTGACTCCAACACTTTTTTTAATGATTGTTCAATAGGTTTTCAAATTGTCTGTTTATTTTTTATTTATTGTTTCAAATCAATTTTCTCCTTTTTTTTAGCCATTTTTAAATAAAAATCCTTTAAATATAAAGTAGGTACGGACGGAGTGGGGGTGTTTTTTATTTATTTATATAAATTATGTTTTATATTTAGTGTATTTCAAAAAAATAGGAGTCAAATTAACTGGGACATGTTTCTTAAAAAACATTTACAAGGGAAAAAAGGCATTAAAAAACCTTGGAAATATTTGTCTACAGGGTTTCCATCAGGTCAGAGAAACATTAAAAAGGTTAACATGGAAAAAACAGGTTCATTTAGAACTTGAGTTATTTTTTACACATCATTGCAATTGAGAAATGAATTTTAAGTCATAAAAAGTAGTCTGAACAGAGCATAAGAACTGTGAGTAATAGTGCCAGTCATCTTTTAAAATGTTTCCGATAAAATCAAAGATGGGGATTATTAAGGTCACGATTTCCTTGGCTATGTTTTTAGTGATACAGTATTTACCACTGACAAAATATTTGAATCAAATATGCCTGTTAGCAGTCTATACTAAGCCCTAAAAAAGTGCACGACTCAGTTTATCCGTGCACAAAATGCGATTCGTCATATATCCCCACATTAATGATCATATAGTGATGTCCAGTTGGGTACAGGGGAACACACTGCCCTTGTTTGATCTTGTTCAACCCGAGCTTTCCTTGATGTAGACCTCCTCTGCTGGTTACAGGGAGAACAACACCAGTGTAAGATACACATCAACTGGACTGGGTGTGTGCACTTCCTCGTGGTGTTCTTATGTGATCTTATCATTCCCAGTCAACCTTTTAAAATAAACAAATCATTACATGTTAGGAGAATTTAATTGTCATAATCCAATAACAACTGAAAATTTATCTGCAATCAGGGTCAATGATAAAGAAGCAAACATTTTCTATTAAAAACGTTTATGGTTTTGAGAAACTTTTATACTTTATATTTTATGACACTTATAATGTCATGTGGTGTAGCCCTAGCCATCAATAACTATTTTCTTTACACCTTGAGTACATGTGAGTGCACAACCCTAAACATTATTTCCAAAAAGCTTTTAAATATACATATGTATATCTCAATGTAATTTTTTTTTTTTTTAAACAAATAATGAAATCAAAACCATAATACTCTTAATTATGAGAGTCGCATCACATGGCATTTTACAATCAGAACAACCCTTGCCTTGTCATGAAAATTATTTCATATTGACTTCAGGTCACTAAAGCCAAAATAAAATAAAATAAATAATTATAACTGGAAAATGTGAGTGGTGCTTGTCTGTGTAGTGGGAGGTTTCCAGTGTGATGCTTGACTTTGACACATTCATGTGGTTCTTTAGGGCTCCGCTTTGTGATATATTTCTACATGTTGGTATGCCACTTGATTCACATATTAATAAGCAGCTTGGGTATGATGTGTGGTTGCTAGGTGGATGTTAGGGTGTTCTGCGCAGTTTCTAGGTTGGTTACTGGACTTAGTGAAAAGAGCTATGGAATTTGTTGGCCTTTTTATCGTATAAAACTTATATTGGTAAAATTTTGTTCAGTCTCTCACTAGTTTCTGTATAACGTTTGTGTGTGTTTATATGTACAGTATAATACACACACAGTATATATACACTCTTGCCAGCCACTTTATAAGGTTCACCTTGCTAGTACAGGGTTTGACCCTCTCTTGCCTTCAGAACTGCCTTAATTCTTCATGGCAGAGATTCAACAAGGTGCTGGGAACATTCCTCAGAGATTTTGGTCCATATTGACATGATCGCATCACACAGTTGCTGCAGATTTGTCGCTGCTCATCCATGATGCGAATCTCCCGTTCCTTCACATCTCAAATGTGCTCTATTGGATTGAGATCTGGCGACTGTGACTTGAGTATATATGAACTCATTGTCATGTTCAAGAAAACAGTTTGAGATGATTTGAGCTTTGTGACATGCCATGTTATCCTGCTGGAAGTAGCTTTCAGAAGATGATACACTGTGGTCATAAAGGGATGGACATGGTGTCACAGTGTCTGGTGGTTCCCTGGGTTTAACATTAGAGGTCTCAGTTTTCACGGTGTCTAGGCATTTTCACTACACTTCCCATAATCCTGTCTGTCACTGATTGTTCAATTCCTTCAGCTGTCTCTCGTCACCTTGTTTGCACTTGTGTATATATACCCTGTCTGTTTCAGTGTTTGTCACGGAGTCCTTGTTTAATGTCCCCACACTTCCGTTCCTGTTGCTGCCCGTTTGTTGTTCATGTCTTGTTTCTTTGGATTGCTCTACTGGATTTTGACCCTTGCCTGGACTGGTTTTGTGAGTACGGATTTCCCCTAATAAATACTGCGCCTGGACCTTAACTTTTCCTGTGTGTGTGTCGTGACAGAAGGACTCCGTCAAACACAAGGATCCAGCAGTATGTTTGCGAACTTCTCTGCCCCAGCCACCGAGCGGGAGAGGAGAGAGCGTTTTGAGGGAACCCGTCTGGTCATTTTTCGTGGGACCCGTGGAGGCCGCAGTGGAGGAAGTGGTCGAGTGGAAGCAAGACACCATTCTCCACTCTGGTCCCTCTTCGGCCCTGGGTTGGTGAGGTCCAGCCCAGAGTTCCATCCGCCGCTGATTCCGCCCAGCCCAGAGCTCTGTTCGCCGTGGTGCCCGTCCAGTCCAGAGCCTGCACATTTCCGCCAGAAACGGCGGAGGAGGAGGAAGACCTTCAGCCTCCCCAAGGTCCCGGAGGCCGTCCCCTCCGAGCAGCCCGCTGTCGTCCCGGAGGCCGTCCCCGAACAGCCCGCTGTCGTCCCGGAGGCCGTCCCCGAACAGCCCGCTGTCGTCCCGGAGGCCGTCCCCGAACAGCCCGCTGTCGTCCCGGAGGCCGTCCCCGAACAGCCCGCTGTCGTCCCGGAGGTCGCCCCGGGGCTGTACACCATTAGTCCTGCCACGGCAAAGAGGGCTGTCTTCCTTTTTTATGTGGTGGTTGTACTGCACGCACAGAGGAAGCACATGAGTTCCGCCCAGCCAGAAACTTCTCACGTCACGCCTGCCGAGCCTGAGCTTCGCGTCACTCCTGCCGTGCCAGAACAGCCCGCTGTCGTCCCGGAGGCCGTCCCCGAACAGCCCGCTGTCGTCCCGGAGGTCGCCCCCGAACAGCCCGCTGTCGTCCCGGAGGCCGTGCCAGAACAGCCCGCTGTCGTCCCGGAGGCCGTCCCCGAACAGCCCGCTGTCGTCCCGGAGGTCGCCCCCGAACAGCCCGCTCTCGTCCCGGAGGTCGCCCCCGAACAGCCCGCTGTCGTCCCGGAGGTCGCCCCGGGGCTTTACACCATCAGTCCTGCCAAAGCAAGGAGGGCTGTCTTCCTTTTTTATGTGGTGTTTGTACTGCATGCACGGAGGAAGCACATGAGTTCCGGCCAGCCAGAGACTTCTTACGTCACTTCCACCGAGCCGGTGTGGGTGGCAGTTCCTGAGCCGGTGGTGTCTGTTGCCGTTCCTGAGCCGGTGGTGTCTGTTGCCGTTCCTGAGCCGGTGGTGTCTGTTGCAGTTCCTGAGCCGGTGGAGTCTGTTGCAGTTCCTGAGCCGGTGGAGTCTGTTGCAGTTCCTGAGCCGGTGGTGTCTGTTGCAGTTCCAGTTCCTGAGCCGGTGGTGTCTGTTGCAGTTCCAGTTCCTGAGCCGGTGGTGTCTGTTGCAGTTCCAGTTCCTGAGCCGGTGGTGTCTGTTGCAGTTCCAGTTCCTGAGCCGGTGGTGTCTGTTTCTGTTCCTGAGCCGGTGGTGTCTGTTGCAGTTCCTGAGCCGGTGGTGTCTGTTGCAGTTCCTGAGCCGGTGGTGTCTGTTGCAGTTCCAGTTCCTGAGCCGGTGGTGTCTGTTGCTGTTCCCGTTCCTGAGCCGGTGGTGTCTGTTCCAGTTCCTGAGCCGGTTGTAACTGTTCCTGAGCCAGGGTCTGTCTCTGTTCCGCCTTGGTCTTCACCGCCATGGCCGCCCGAGTGGTCGGCTTCACCCTGGTCGTCTCCGCCATGGCCGCCCGAGTGGTCGTCTTCACCCTGGTCGTCTCCGCCGTGGCCGCCCGAGGGGTCTTCACCGCCGTGGCCGCCCGAGGGGTCTTCACCGCCGTGGCCGCCCGAGGGGTCTTCACCGCCGTGGCCGCCCGAGGGGTCTTCACCGCCGTGGCCGCCCGAGGGGTCTTCACCGCCGTGGCCGCCCGAGGGGTCTTCACCGCCGTGGCCGCCCGAGGGGTCTTCACCGCCGTGGCCGCCCGAGGGGTCTTCACCGCCGTGGCCGCCCGATGGACTGTCTGCTTCGCCCTGGCCGGCGCTTAAGCCGTTCCCCCTTGTTCCTGTTCCCCTCCATGGACCTGGTACCCCATCCCACCCCCTGATCCTCCACCTTTCCTCCTCCCGCCTGGACTCTTGTTTTGTTTGTTTCTTGTGGTCTTGGAGCGTCTGGTAGCCGCTCCGTAGAGGGGAGGTTATGTCACAGTGTCTGGTGGTTCCCTGGGTTTAACATTAGAGGTCTCAGTTTTCACGGTGTCTAGGCATTTTCACTACACTTCCCATAATCCTGTCTGTCACTGATTGTTCAATTCCTTCAGCTGTCTCTCGTCACCTTGTTTGCACTTGTGTATATATACCCTGTCTGTTTCAGTGTTTGTCACGGAGTCCTTGTTTAATGTCCCCACACTTCCGTTCCTGTTGCTGCCCGTTTGTTGTTCATGTCTTGTTTCTTTGGATTGCTCTACTGGATTTTGACCCTTGCCTGGACTGGTTTTGTGAGTACGGATTTCCCCTAATAAATACTGCGCCTGGACCTTAACTTTTCCTGTGTGTGTGTCGTGACACATGGTCAGCAACAATACTCAGGTCGTCTGTGGCGTTTAAATTATGCTCCATTGACCGTTCGCAAAGACCCGCCTCCCTTAGTTACTGTCGCTATGTCCGACAAGCTACACCGCTCTCACGCCACACCATGTTCTCACACATCGCGGAGCAGAGAGGAGACTGACAACACACTGACAGACAGGACAGACCAGCTTACTTTTTCGGTTACTTTTGATATTAAACATATTAAACAAAGTCTCACCTGTCAAATTTGGTCATTTTTTTAAAGAAATTTAAACAATAAATAGCGTTTTGTGGCTCTTTAATGTGTCTGTCAGATCGCTGTAGAGCATCAGTTAAAGCTACTCGTGAACCGATCATCTCTTCCTTCTAGTTCATTTATAGCATCAAATAAACATGAATGAACATCAGAAGGAATGTTGTTTTAACCGCGGAAAGGCGTCAGTACACTCCGTTTCTCAAGTTCAAATCCTCCCATGTTACTCTACTAACTCTCCTGACTGCTTTGTCGGACAAAATGGCGGATGGCGAAGTATGATTGGTCAGATCACCTGTCAATCAAGCTCCCTGCGAAGGGTCAATTGGCACAATGTGTGCCAAGAAAATATCGCACACACCATTACACCACCAGCAGCCTGAACCGTTGATACTAGGCAGGATGGATCCACGCTTTTATGTTGTTTATGCCAAATTCTGCCCTTACCATCTGAATATCACAGCAGGAATCAAGACTCATCAGGCCCAAAATTTTGCTGTTCTCAGCTGACAGGAGTGTGTTTTCTGCTGCTGTAGCCCTTCTGCTTCACGGTAAGTTAAGTTAAGTTACCACTTTATTAATCCCACAAGGGACAATTATATCTGGGCAGTGGCATCACATCACAAACTAAACAAAACACATTAAAAACAATCATATTCCACAGACATTCCAACGCACAATGCTTTATGATAAAATTACACCTCAAGAATCCTTAAAAAAAAAAAAAAAAAAACTTGCATTACAAATACGACTGGCTTCTGGTACAAAAGTGAACTTGTATCGATTTGTTTGACACTTGATACTTCATAAACGTCTCCCCGAGGGCAGTGGCTCAACATTCATACGCAGGGAGAGTGTTTCATCACTCATAATACTCCTAGCTTTCCTTAAAGCTTGCTGCTCATAAAATTCGGTTAAGCTCCGTAAAGGAACACTAGTATTTTTGAGCACGGCTTAACTAGACTTTGGAGGCGATTCTTATTCTTTAGAGAAGTTGCCGAAAACCAACAGAGGAATGAGAAACTCAAAAAGCTCTCAATGAAGGTATTATACAATGTATACACATATAGGCTTTTTAACACTAAAGGAGTTCACTTTCCTCAGAACAAACATTCTCGTATGTGCCTTCTTAAGAATAAGCTCTGTATTTTGCTGAAAACTTTAGGATTGTATCTACAATGGTTCCAAAATTCTTCTACTCTGTCGACATCTTTATCCTGAATAAACACTGGTTTGGAGCATTTTTTTTGCGTTATATTCAACCTCAGCTCTGCCTCATCGCACCATGTGAAAAACGTACAAAGTGCATCTTAGCAAAGTGAAGAAACTAGCGTAGTGCAAGGTAGGATGTGTTGAGCGTTCAGGGAAGCTCTTCTGCAGACCTCGGTTGTAACAAGTGGTTATTTGAGTTACTGTTGCCTTTCTATCGTTTCTCAAACATTGTGAGAAGTTGATTGAAGAGACCATTGGTGGCATGGACCTACGCTCTTTTGGGAAACGCAGCCCTGGCCGTTCTCCTCTGACCACTGGCATCAATGCATTTTCACCCACAGAACTGCCGCTCACTGGATATTTTCTTTTTTTTTTCTGACCTTTCTGAGTGTTTCTCTGTAAACACTCAGACCAGCACATCTGGCATTAACAACCATGCCATGTACAAAGTCACTTAAATCTCCTTTCTTCCCCATTCTGATGTTCAGTTTGAACTTCAGCAGATTGTCTTGACCATGTCTACATGCCTAAATGCATTGAGTTGCTGCCATGTGATTGGCTGATTAGATATTTGCATTGATGAGCAGTTGGACAATAAAGTTGCTGGTGTGTGTATAAGAAATAAATTTCTTTTCTTTTTTCTTTTTATATGATATCAGAAAGTTGTATCACCCTGACATTTCTGACTTTATGGCCATCTAAATATATATATATAAAAAAAACATTTTAATTTAGAAATCAAAAACATGCTCATTGTCGAAGAGCTTCAAGCCACTGTATGAATCAATTTTATGCTTAATGTAAAAAATTAAGTTATGTGAATTTGACAATTCCACATATCTTAATTATTTTTATTTTTTTACATTAAGCATGAAGTTTATGTACTTAATAATTGTAAGACAACGGGTTTAAGTCAACTGATCACTTATTACATTTGCAATAACAACCCCTGTTCGCCATAGGAATTTGCCAAAACAAGAGGTCATGTGTCCGAAAGTTCAGTATGCTTAAAATTGTCCGGAAAAATTACAGATAGCAACAGTGCATTTGATTGGCTATTTGGGGCGTCAGCCATTTATCTCTGATTGGGTCAATTCCCTTCCTGTCCCCAACACACATCTGGGAATCCTGAAAGAAAATATATAGGATATAGATATAAAGGATGTAGACATATTTTTGGTCTTGACTAGTTTGTCGATATTCCAGTCACTATAGACTTAATTAGTCAAACAGCTTACTCAAGGAAAAAGTGCACTGAAAATTAGCATTTAAATAGGGATGGACTGCTATTGGTTTTCCAAATTACCAGGGTGGAATTATTTCATACTGAAGCATGATTGCATGTTTTCATGGCCATATTCATTATCAAATAATTAGTTATTATGGTTTTAAACCTTAAAAGTGTTTTAGATGCATGTTGCAAAGTATGAAAAAAAGTATGTTTTTTCTAAGTTTTACAGATTGACCTTAAATTTACAGTAAAAAAAAAAAAAAATGTATGTTGGTATACCAATTTACTAAAATCTGTTTTTACCTGTATATAATATACTTAGAACCACCTTTAAAACACAGGTTGTAAAGAGAAAGTCTTTCAAATCACATGCTTTTCCACAAACTGCAGTATATACAAAAGGTGCTCAGTGTCAAACACACAAAACACCCTAATGTACAACAAATTATTATTTCTAATATTTTATATTCATATTTATTTCTGGGAATGTCAATTTACGTTTTCTCACTGTACATCAAAAGATGACTTGTTATTTTCCACTTCCAAAAACATGTATTTTACTGTTTAATTGAAAAACCTCCCATTAGTTCCAATACAGTTTTTCACTGTGGCGAGTAAGGGAACATACTATTAACCAATTATTTACCAGTAAAATAACCATAATTTTTTATAGTGTGTGCCGGGTGATGCGAGTCCAGTTGTTCTAGGTAAAGGAAGCATGCTTGCCCGAACTTTTGTTAAGACGTCTTCCGTCGTCATGTCCCCAAACAGCCACTGAACTTGTTGTGATCCCCCAGCTGCCCGCGGCTCTTCAAATCAATGCAGCTGCCACTGAACGTGTCTGCCTCTCGCGGGAAGGGCACTGGGGGAGACAGAAGCAGACATCTATTCGGCTTACGTAACATGAACGCGCAGACCAGCTCGCCGAGCGAACAATGCAGCATCTCGCTCTGGCTGAGGTATGCAGAATGACACACAACATGTTTCATGTGCCATAGAGACGGAATAGCCTCAGCTAACAAACACAGAAATGGCTAATTCCTTTATGACTCCTGGCTGGAGGAAATTCCAGCCGCACTGCTTGCCTTCGAAGTGAAACTAGAGCAGATATGCCAGTGCAAGCCAATTTCGAGTCAATGCTCCTGAGGAATTGTAAATTCATCAGGAAAATGAGTCTGCGTGACTGTGTGTGTTGGGAACGACGGATTTAGCTGCTGCATACACTACAGCTTGTCTTGCGGAAGAAGACTTAATCAGATTTCTTGCACTGTGCATGTCAGTATGAGTCATCAAGAGGGGGGGAAAAGCTTTGGGCAACAGAGCCTATGAGTTTATGACGCTGTTTAAGGTCAAGTTGGCCAACAGATGGCAGTATACCAGCGATATTGAGCAGCTGTTGGAAAACTATTTAAAACAAATCCCCTTGTTTATTAGACTTGGACATGAGCTAAGTTTGGAATAATATGATTACCGTTTTATCTGTGCTATTGGCGCACTATTTTCTTATCTATATGAGAAATACAGAATGTATTCTGTGTGCTGTGGGCAAACTGTCTGCATGCATGGAAAATCAGGTTGACCTATTTGTTTAAATGTGCTCTATATCCTCACACTGCACAGAATATCACATCCCACAATGCAATGTGCTTCACTTGACCTTTTTGTTTGGATGTTCTTTCCACTGGTCTGATGCAAAACATTATGAAAAGCTACAATTGGCCATTGCATAAAAAGCAATGTTTTTGCCTTAAAAAAAAACAGTACATTACAGTAGAGCTTGTATTGTATTGAATTCTGATTCATTCTGGGGTGTATATCAGGGAAATCTCTGAGGCAATGCTGAAGCATTAGCTGTAGCCAGCAAGCAGCCGAGATGAGAACATTTAAAGACATCTGTTGAGCACTTTTGCATGGTTACAGTCTGTAAAATGCACATTGCAAAGTTTGCAACCGATACCATGAAAAAAAAAAATCCATCCGTCTCATGGGCACATGCTATTGTCCTGTTGCTCACGTGCAACAGTGCTTGTGTCTGTTTTAACTGAACCCTTTAAACAGCCCAGAGCTCGGCAGGATCGATCGCCCATATGTGCCACTTCAGAGTTGATGGCACCCAGTGCAATGTCACAGTACCACACTGTAGTCAGCAGAGAGCAGCATCTCACTCAGATCAGCCCTGGTCATGTTCACTCGCAGACAACGTTCACACAGACTATGCTCATGTGTTTGGGGACCCATTGGAATTGGCTATAGTCTGTATGGCTACTGCAAACAATGACATTTGAATGAATATATCCCAAGACAAGGTAAATAGTTATTTATCAACATAATTTGAAAATGATGGCGACAATGTCTAGGTTAGCAAGTGTTTTCAAGCAAGTTGTGTGAGTCGCTTTAGTAAAAAAAACACGTGCAACAAACAAGTGAGACTCCTAAAATGTGAATACTTACTTAATTTGTATGATTTTTTGATTTTTTGACAATTTTCTATGGAACAGATGAGGAGATATTTTGAATAATGTCCTGGTTGCTCTTTTCCATACAACTACAATGCAAGTGGTCCATACAACTGTCCAGCCTATAGGAAAATTTACATCTTTACCCTTTACTTCAAATATTATTAAAAATGTTTTAAAATATTTTTATTTTTTTTGTAAATTTTTTATAAAGAACAAAACAAGCTTGCTTAAAGTGTTTTATCCAACAAAATTATTTGGCAACAAAAAGACAAATGCAGCTGCAGGTTTGGGGAAAAAAAAGCAAAAAGCTCACAGGAAAAAGCTTAGAAAAATGTGTTAATCTTTGACACATTTTTATATATATATCACCATATATCATTCATAAAAATATATATATTAGGGCTGTCAAAAGATTAATCATGATTAATCACATTCAAAATAAAAGTCTGTGTTTGCATAATATATGTGTGTATTTACAGTATTATGTATAAATACACACACATTCATTTAAGAAATATTTGCATTTATATATACTGTATACATTTATATAATTTATATTATATATAAATATGTTATATATAAATATAACCAATTTTTTCTTAAATATATACATGATTGTGTGTGTTTTTATATATATAAATAATTATACACACACACACATATATTATGTAAACACAAACTTTTATTTTTGATGTGATTAATTGTGATTAATCTTTTGACAGCCCTAATATATATATATGCATAAACATTTTTACATCAATATTGCAATACCTACAAAAATGATACCCCTCTCTCAGAGTTAGTGATTATTATAATCATTATTAATGACTGAACCTGATGCATGAATGATGTGAACATCCATTTTTCCGACACAAACAGACAAACAACAGATTTTATAGGAATGATATGGTCAGAATGATTGTCTATGTGGGTTGACAAGAGAAGTAAGGGACTTGTTTTCTGCAGCAGTGTGATGTGGATTACAGATAGATTTAGAAAACCGTGAAGTTCATGTCCTCCAGAAGACAGATCAACACTGAGCACCTTTGACACCATCCAAAAAAAGATATAGTGTCTCGTATTGGATGATCTTCAGTAATATGTAGCCCATGTGGCTGTCACAGATTTCGTGTCACATCTCCTGACATTCAATATAATCAAAGACAGAGGTTAAACTGGGATCCACATGGGGTCAATCCTCTGCTGTTTAATCCAGCTTTTGCGTTACATGTTGTTGCAATGCTTCATGTTGTAGTGTTCCACATTAGCATGTTGTAGGTTTCACCAGAAGCAGACTGTCCAATGAATGATGGCATATTTCCTTGTATTATACTCTGCTCTCACTAACATCACATGTACATAGGCGGAGGGTGAAGTGAACCAACTCCAATGTAAGGCTAGATGCGCCTCCTCATGAAAAACACATTTAACGTATTTCAATTAAATAGTTTAGCCAAGCATAGTGATGAGAAGTTCGATTAATTTCTTTCAGACAGATCTGAAAGATTAAAAAAATTATCCATCGGTTCATCATCACGCAATGTTGTCAATTCGCATTTCTTTTTAAGAACTCTGTGTAATTTTATATGAAGTATTTAAATACAGTTATTTGTGTGAACATTGCTGATTATTGCCTTAGTTTAGTTTAATTCGCTGATCCTTCATGTCGGATACTATTGACCAACATTGAGTAGCCTACATCTAGTCAACATTCAAGTTTCCTGAAAGTTTTGCACCTACATCACACATAACAGACATTAATGCACACACACTGTTATATTCTACAAGTATAAACCATTCTCAAACTCCTTGATTTAGCTTAACGTCTCCCTGTAGTCAATAATTGTATCACTTAAAATTGACCTTTGATCACCAAAATTACATATTTAAACGTTTTGTCCTTGAAAAAACATAACTGCAATAGCTGAATGTAACTCTACACCCTTGCCTCATTTAGTATACGCGGTTCAATGAATATGCAAATTAACCCCGCCTCCATTCACTCACTCACTCACTCAGAGATCCACTGGTTGACGATCACACGTTGATCTGATTGGTTACAAGGTCGTTTGTGACGTCAGAAACACCAGCGATTTCAAACCGTGTTTTTGAGACTGTCTTTGGTTCACTGCAAGTTTTAAGCAGAAAATACTCAGCAATGCTGTCGACTTATGAATTTACACATGGTTTATCTTAAAGCATATTGCACGGATGGCAAGGCCTTGGCCGCTGATTGATCTGCATGAAGCGTGTAGTGAATGAGAATTGAAATCCTGCGGTGTACGGGCTCCGGCAAGTCAAGTCAAGCCAAGCAACAACCTTCACATCCCTGCATAAAATCTCCCAATAAACACTACGGGCCCTATCTTGCACCCAGCGCAATTGACTTTGTACACCGACGCATGTATCATTCCTATTTTGCACCCGCGCACAGCGGACTTTTCCCTCCACAGACGCACGTCAGTAAATTAGTGAATGAACTTGCGCTCGCGGGGGCAGTTCAGCGAAAAGAGGCGGCGTGTTATGGCGCAAAACTTCCCTGGTGCTATTTTCCAGTTTGAGAAAACAATTCCACCACAGACCAGGAAAAACCTAGTCTAAAGACAGTGGTCTAGTCTAAAGTTAGTCATATGCTATTTTAAGCGCACATGCTTGGCCATAATGTAGCGTGTGCACAACGCGCATCCACTTTGATTCTCTAATCTAAACAGACGCAGCAGTTTTCATTTTTGCAAATTATACATTATTACAAGGAAAATATTAACACACGTGGGAAATCATTGATGTGTCCGTGAAGATGTGGAAAAAAAAATAGGCATAAATCTAGATTACACATTTACCCAAATTATTATACACCTGTCACGGTAGACGCATTCTCTGTTCCTTCTAGTCTTGTGTTTATGTTGTGGTGCGAGCGCATGTGGGTGGTGGGCGTGAATGTATGACATCACTTGATCCGCTCCAGCTGATCATCATTCCCTCATCACCAGCTGCAATCTATCACCACACTATATATACTCACCGCTGTTGTATCATCCTTGTCAGATCGTTGTTTGATGTCGTTCGTGTTTGGTGTTCCTGGTGTTCGAGTCGTCCTGTCCGGTATCCTGTCTTCGTGTTCTACTTTGGAGTTCGTCGTCTTCACCTTCATCATCTGCTTGCACTGTCCCCGTCTGTCATCCTTTATTTACTGTCCAAATAAAACACTGAGTACTTGCTATTGCTTCCGCTTCTGTTCTATCATGACAGAACGATCTGACCGTCAAATGGAAGCAGCGAGTGTTTCATCCGGGACCCTGGAGGATTTCATCCATCACACTGTTCACCGGATGGATAATCAACAAAGAGAGATCGGCGACACGGGTCGCGCAGTGCAAGCCTTGGTGACGCAGGTGTCCGAGCTCACCCAGCAGATCCAACGCTTACAAGCTCCCGCTGCGCCGCCCACACCAGCCGTTCCCCCACCACCTCCAGCGGACTCTCATCGAGCGGAGCCCCGCCTCCCGGTCCCGGAGGCTTATTCTGGTGAGCCGGCTTTCTGTCGTGCATTTTTGAACCGCTGCTCGATGCACTTTGCGTTACAACCACACACATTCAGTACCGAGCAGTCCAAGGTGGCGTTTGTGCTGACGCTTCTGACCGGGAGGGCGGCGCTCTGGGGAACGGCAGTGTGGGAGAACCAGGACCCATGCTGTGCCTCGTTCCAGACCCTCGCCGCCGAGATGAGAACCGTCTTCGACCGGGCCGTGTCGGGAAGAGAGGCGGCCAGGGTTTTGGCCGAGCTTCGCCAGGGGGAGAAGACGGTATCGGATTACTCCATTGAATTCCGGACCTTGGCGGCGGAGTGCGGATGGAACGAGGAGGCGCAGTGGGACTTGTTCCTGCATGGGTTGGCTGACCGCGTCCAGAGGGAGATCTACGCCCTGGATCTGCCCAAGACCCTCACTGGCCTCATCGACCTGGCGCTGCGGGTGGACGCTCGGCTGTCTCGGGTAGAGCGTCGAGTTCTGCCCACCCGTCCCTTCGGAGTACCCAGCGAGCCCAGATCCAGTGGCAGGGACGTGGTCAGCCCCACCTACGATCACGAACCCATGCAGGTGGGCCGAGCTCGGCTTTCCCGGGAGGAGAAGGAGAGGCGGAGGTCCCAGGGCCTTTGCTTGTATTGTGGAGGGACTGGTCATTTTGCGTACAATTGTCCAGTAAAAGGCTCAGCCCGATAGTAAACTCGAGGCTACTATCGGGTGGGATCTCCGCTAAGACCTCATCCACGACGACATCTACCTCCACGCTCCTTCCGGTAAGACTTAGATGGTCAGTTCACCAGCACGACTGTCACGCACTTTTGGATTCGGGAGCGGAAGGTAATTTTATGGACCACGGCTTTGCACTGAAACTTCTAATTCCCCTCAGACCCCTCACACACAAGATTGCCGTTCACGCCCTTAATGGACAAGACCTTCCCACCATTTCCCACTCCACCGAAGACATCACCCTGATCACTGCCGGCAATCACTCAGAGACTATTTCATTTTATATCATGGATTCCCCCCTTGCACCCGTCGTCCTTGGACATCCCTGGCTCCTCAGACATAACCCCCGCGTGGACTGGCAGCATAAGGCCGTGCTGGAGTGGAGCAAGGAGTGTCATAAGTCCTGTCTGATGTCTGCTTGTTCGTCTGTACCTGTTTCTGTGTTTCAGGAGGAAACAGGGGATCTGTCTAACGTGCCCGCGGAGTACCTGGACCTGAAGGAAGTGTTCAGTAAGTCTCGAGCTGCTTCTCTCCCTCCGCATCGTCCCTATGACTGTGCTATAGATTTACTGCCAGGTAAGTCTCCGCCTAAGGGCAAGTTATATTCGCTTTCGGTTCCTGAAAGAGAGGCTATGGAGAAATATATTTCTGATTCTCTAGCAACCAAGTTCATTCGCCCTTCCTCTTCTCCAGCGGGGGCGGGGTTCTTTTTTGTGGGGAAGAAGGATGGTTCTCTGCGACCTTGCATTGATTACCGAGGGCTGAACAACATCACGGTAAAGAATACTTATCCTTTGCCGCTGATGTCTTCCGCCTTTGAGAGGTTGCAGGGAGCATCCATCTTCACAAAATTGGATTTGCGTAACGCTTATCATTTGGTTCGCATCAGGGAGGGGGATGAGTGGAAAACTGCCTTTAACACCCCCAGGGGGCACTTTGAATATTTGGTTATGCCTTTCGGGCTGTCCAACTCCCCCGCAGTTTTCCAGGCACTGGTCAATGACGTGCTGCGAGATATGATCGACCAGTTCATATATGTCTACCTGGATGACATATTGATATTTTCATCTTCTCTCCAGGAACATGTGCAGCACGTTCGACGAGTGCTTCTGAGGTTGCTAGAGAATGGGCTTTTTGTCAAGGCGGAGAAATGCGATTTTCATGCACAGTCTGTCCCTTTTTTAGGATACATCGTCTCGTCTGAAGGGATGCGGATGGACCCTGAGAAGATCAAGGCTGTGGTAGATTGGCCAACCCCGGATTCCCGCAAGGCCCTGCAGAGGTTCCTGGGGTTTGCCAATTTCTACCGGCGTTTTATTCGCAATTTCAGCCAACTAGTCGCACCTCTGACTGCCTTGACCTCCCCCAGAACGGCGTTCAGGTGGTCGGACACAGCCGAGGCTGTGTTTAACAAACTCAAAGGCCGCTTCGTTTCAGCCCCCATCCTCGTAGCCCCTGATTCCTCACGTCAGTTCGTGGTGGAGGTCGACGCGTCAGAGGTGGGAGTAGGAGCAGTGCTGTCCCAACGTTCCTCTTCAGACGACAAGATGCACCCTTGCGCGTTTTTTTCTCATCGGTTATCTCCGGCTGAGCGTAACTACGACATTGGTAACAGAGAGTTGTTGGCAGTTAAGTTAGCGTTGGAGGAATGGCGCCACTGGTTAGAAGGGTCAGGGGTACCTTTTATCGTCTGGACTGACCACAAGAATTTAGAATACATCAGAACTGCGAAAAGGTTGAACTCCAGGCAGGCTCGGTGGGCTCTTTTTTTCGGTCGTTTCGATTTTTCCTTGTCCTACCGTCCGGGTTCTAAGAACATTAAGCCCGACGCCCTATCTCGCATCTTTGATTTTTCCGAGCGCCCGGTTACTCCCGAGTGTATTTTGCCCGAGACGTTAGTCGTTTCAACACTCACATGGGAGGTCGAATCGAGGGTTGTTAAGGCTCTAGAAGGGGTAACGCCTCCGCCCGGCGGTCCACCGAGTCGATTATTTGTGCCAGAGGGATTACGGTCTGACGTCATCCAGTGGGGTCATAGTTCCAACGTGGCTTGCCATCCAGGGGTTAATCGTACTAGTTTTTTAGTCAAGCAACGATTCTGGTGGCCCCGCATGGCTCGTGACATCCATGATTTTGTTTTGGCTTGCTCGGTTTGTGCCACTGGTAAGACTTCCAATCGACCTCCAGATGGGTTACTCCAGCCGCTGCCGGTTCCTTCGAGACCCTGGTCCCACATCGCTCTAGATTTTGTTACCGCCCTCCCACCCTCCCAAGGGAACACGGTCGTTTTGACTGTGGTGGACCGGTTCTCGAAGGCAGCCCATTTCATTCCCTTACCCAAATTACCCTCAGCTAAGGAGACGGCGGTTGCGGTCATAGATCACGTCTTTCGGCTTCATGGCCTCCCGACGGACGTGGTTTCTGACAGGGGACCCCAGTTTGTGTCCAAATTTTGGCAAGAGTTTTGTAAACTTCTGGGGGCGACGGTTAGTCTTTCGTCTGGGTTTCACCCCCAGAGCAATGGTCAGACCGAGAGAGCCAACCAAGATTTGGAAAGGGTGTTGCGATGTTTGGTATCTAAGAATCCTTCCTCTTGGAGCCAACAACTCTCTATGGTGGAGTACGCACACAACACGTTACCAGTGTCGGCCACGGGCCTGTCTCCGTTTGAGTGTAGCGTAGGTTACCAGCCACCTATTTTTCCCAGTCTGGAATCCGAGGTTGCGGTCCCCTCTGCTCACGCCTTCGTCCAGAGGTGTCACCGCACATGGACTAGAGCCCGTGAGACTTTACTCCAGGTGGGGGCGCGCACCAAGGCTAGGGCCGATCGCCACCGGTCTAAGCCTCCGATATACGTCGTGGGTCAAAAAGTGTGGCTTTCTACTAAGAACATTCCTTTGCGCTCCGTCTCGAATAAGCTTGCTCCCAAATTCATTGGCCCGTTTCCTGTCACTAAGATCATTAGTCCAGTGGCAGTCCGCCTCAAATTACCTCCCGCGTACAGGAGGGTTCACTCCGCCTTTCATGTGTCTAAAATTAAACCCGTGTTTCATTCTCACATTAATCCGCCTGTCCCGGTTCCTCCCCCACCGCGACTCGTAGATGGGGAGACCACTTATTCGGTTAATCGTATTCTGGACTCTAGGCGGAGGGGACGCGGATTTCAGTATTTGGTGGACTGGGAAGGTTACGGTCCGGAGGAGAGAAGTTGGGTTCCTGCTCGAGACATATTGGATCATTCCCTTATCGATGACTTCAATCGGCAGGTAAAGGAGTCTGAGAACGCCAGGAGGCGTTCTTAGGAGGAGGGGTACTGTCACGGTAGACGCATTCTCTGTTCCTTCTAGTCTTGTGTTTATGTTGTGGTGCGAGCGCATGTGGGTGGTGGGCGTGAATGTATGACATCACTTGATCCGCTCCAGCTGATCATCATTCCCTCATCACCAGCTGCAATCTATCACCACACTATATATACTCACCACTGTTGTATCATCCTTGTCAGATCGTTGTTTGATGTCGTTCGTGTTTGGTGTTCCTGGTGTTCGAGTCGTCCTGTCCGGTATCCTGTCTTCGTGTTCTACTTTGGAGTTCGTCGTCTTCACCTTCATCATCTGCTTGCACTGTCCCCGTCTGTCATCCTTTATTTACTGTCCAAATAAAACACTGAGTACTTGCTATTGCTTCCGCTTCTGTTCTATCATGACAACACCTGTTTAACCGAAGCTAATTTGGGTGGGTTTCTCCCATCCCCAATGTCACTTCTCTGTCTTTTACGAGAACGTCGGTCTCCTCGGCTGTGAACCGCTCCCGGCGTGCGCTGGCAAATCCGCCTTTATAATAACAATCCGGAACATGCTCGCCTGCTCTTAAAAGGAATGTGAGAGGACTCTCTGATTGGTTTATTTCAAATTACGCCCAAACCACACCTATGAATAATGAAGCTACTTCAGACCAACCCATTTTAGATTTGTATCGGGCGCAAGAGACATTTATCCCGCCGGTATAATAGCAACAGCGACTGAGATCCACCCACAAAGTTACTTGCGTTTCGCGTTTAATACTTGCGTTTCAGATCGTTAAAATAGGGCCCTACGTGTTATGCAACTAAAAGTACGCAAATCACTATCATTTCAACAGAAAGAAAGCTGTAGCAAAGTTCGTTGTTGTTATGGGAAGAAAGAGACGGGAACATTTTATGTATTTTAATAAATAAATAAATACAAAATGAAAGTAAAGACGGCAGCCCCTCACGGCCAACTGCCGCGCACACACATAATAAAACATTGTAGTGAATGTGACATACATAATTCACTTGTTAAGCGTAGTTCTATACACTGTTGATTATAAACGCAGCACTTTGTTCTTAGCGTGTTTCTTCATGACTGTTCAGGGATCGCGGTCCCTTTAAATGTTCTGAATGCGCGATGACGTGAGACGCTTGTCAGCGCCATTTGAGTTTCACAGTTTTTTCTGATAAATAAATAAAGACACGCATTCGTGTGCTCAACGTGATAAGTAGTCTCTTGCAATTGACTGCAATTTCCACAACATCAACAAAACACAAGGTAAAGTCCAGGCCTGGCCTCTCTCGTCCTTCACTGTCGTCGCTCCTCCTTTTATGCTTCCGCTCCTCCGTGAGAGATACGAGAGCGGTGCGTCGCGCAGGGATCGCTCATCGACAATCACGCCACGTCCTGCTTGCCAAACAAGCATTCATGGCAGCCAATTCACATAATAACAAACCATTGCCTTACCTAAAGCAACAAAACAAATGTTTTATTCAAATTCTGAATGGGTTATATATCGCCTAAAAAGCATGCAAAGAGTGCTCGCTTTATAATTATTAAAATAGGTTTCACTCACATCAATTCACCGCAAACTCATAATCAGTTACATAGAAGTGTGTTCGACTTGAAGCGGCACTGCGATCTGACCGATCGGTGTATTACATAAATGAAATCTTTCTGGGGTACGTTACTCGCTGCTACACTACCATAGTATGATACATCGTTGGAGAAATCTACTATATAGCTCATCACGAGTGTTTCCCGAAACCATGTTATCGCAAAGTGGTCGTTCAACCACGTTGGTTTATGACGTCACGCACGTGGTGGAGTAATAACTTCTTTTAATTAAACTGTTTGAGATCGAATTAACACTAAATGTTTTTATATAAATTACAGACATGGCATCTGAGGACTATTTCTCGTTTATCTCAGTTATTTTGCTTTATTTCCAGATTCACATGTCATGTAAACTAGAAACTCTGCTTTTAACCACAGGTCGAGAGCTGTCGTTAACTACACAAGTTTGCAATGCTATTTGCGATTGTTCGTTGGAACGATGGTTTCGGGAAACACACCCCTGCACAGCGCAGCTTCAAGTTGAACACACCAAATGTCCACACTTTGTTATAAGTTAACTTATAATGAGAGGATTTGCGAGCGTGCAGAACTCAGCACTGGACAAAAACTCAATTTTGAATGGTGAATGGATTCTGACTCAAACGTCTGATAGACAATTTGTTTTAAAAAAATCAACCGATATATGTGAGTGGCTACATTACTCAATGCTGCAAAACGTTGTAAATTGAAACCTTTGACGCTTTCAAGAGTGTCAATAGGCCATTTGCTATTATATTGTGGAAAAACTGCATCCTTGACCAACAGTTGAATGGGCAGCTCTTCTTCCCTTTAAAAGCAATCAGAAGCAGAAGTAGTTCGTGGTCTGAGTGAGAAAATGTGTGTCCAGGGGAAGCTAAGCCTTACACAACCCCCTATACACATGCAGTAATTTAATAAAGCACACTGAGGACATAACTTAATTATAGACTAGACCTGCTTTCCAGTCCTACCTGCAATTCACATGTCTATTAGGGTTGATTTGTTTGAATGCCTTTATACACACTGTAAAAAAATATTTAGATTTTATAGGTAAAAAAGCTACGGTAAAAACATGCTAATTGGTTAACAGTACGTTTCCTTACTATATACGGTGAATAACTGTAATAGATCGAACCTTACATTTAATGTCATTTTACAGTAAGATACTGTTAAATTTACCGTTTTTGGAAGTGAAAAAGAACGTCATTGTATAATTTACAGTGAAAAAAAAACGTAAACTGACATTCCCAGAATCCCCTGCGTGACACTTCATATTAATGTAAGTTTCTTCATAGTTGTTTCTTGTCGGTTATGTACATTAGGGTTTTATGTTACATCTAACGTTGCTACATTAATGTTTATTGCATTAGGGTCATGTGTGTTACCATAATGGTGTGTAGTATTTGTGTTGCTTTTGGATCTACTGCACATGCTTTTGGTAGATTTAATCTGCCCAGTTTTTCTCTCTCTAGGCTGCTAACATGTATTCCCATATCGTTCTCTACTTAAATCGTATCACATCAAGAACATAGCCGGAGGCAAACCTGCTACTTATTTTGGAGGGATTCCTTAATTAATAACTTAAGACTCACATCTCACTGCCTTTGTGGAGATGCCATTCCTGGCGAAGCTCAGGATTAAGGACACAAAGCATGGAGCGATAAATAAGGATCATATTAAGTCAGGGAACGTGAACATGTTCCAGATATTTCTTATTGTGCTAGTGTTTTGGTAAGATAAGCAGAAAATATCCAACTTACGATTGGAGTCATGCTGTGAAATATGGTCTGAATTATAATTCACCAATTAAATCCGACTGACTTAATTTTCCCACTATTTCCCCTTATTTATATCGCTTTATCACTCCTTGTGTCTATAATTGGCCCTCTCTCTTTTTCTTCACCTCCGCACTCAGGCATGAAAGCTGCAAACAGCCATATTTTCAAAAATCAATAGAGAATCTATTACTTATTAGCTGTGATGGCTCCCTCAGCTGTGTGAAAAAGAAATAAGCATCTAGGCCACCCAGTCTGAATGCGATATGTTAGGAAACAGTCCGGATTAAACCTTTGAGAATGACATTTCTTTCCAATAAGTTTTTAAGATGCAAGCGAGCGAGTAACGGGAAAGAACCCCTTCTCAAGAGCTGTGCTACGCAGAGTGGAAGTGAATGTGTTATTGGGGAAGAAAGACTCCTGCTCACATTACTAAGAAGGATTCTCTACCCGGTTTTATTGCAGACACAATGTCAGATATATATGCCATAACAGCAGACAGACTGAACATTATAAGTTTCAAATGCCAGGTTTTTGGCAAACTGACTCTAACAAGAACAAGTTGCAGCATTAATGATTGAAGCTCGAAATCTCTGTCAGCGCACTGGAAAGAGAAATCTGATTTAACGAGATTCAATTTCTCAGTTTCCTGCATAAGATTCCCATTTCTGTGTCTCTTCTACAGTTACAGTTACAGCAGCCTGTTCTCACGTAAATGCGTCTCTATAGCACGCAGTGTGTTTAACGTGCAATTTATACGCAAAAATTAGTTTTTACGTGCATATGATACGCAGTTTTGGCGTGCATTTAATACGCACTTCATTGCGTGTAATACACACACACCCCACACCACTAATTCTACGCAAACGTATAATACACACTGTTGTGTTCATGTAATACATACATATATATATATATATATAGACAGTTCTAGTTCTGCTATTCAGGATGCCTGTTTTACGTTGCACATTCTGACACTGTGAGGCCACCGTAGGTGGGCGTTTTGGACGTGTGGGTTCCGGAAAATAAAAGAGTGAGTTGATACATTGAAAGTTGAAACTAGTCTTCATTTTTTTATCAACATAACACACACGCTCCCCACATCACTACTAAACCTACCCTAACCAACCCATGCGTATCCTATGCACATAAAAACTAATTTTCGCGTATAAATTACACGATAAACACACTGAAAAAAATGAGTCGTTGGATCAAAGTAAAAAAATTACTTCAACTTGTTACAAGTAATTGGTTTACTTTATCTCAACTTAAAAAAAAATTATTTACTCAAATCACATTTCCATAGTCAACTGAAAGTAAAAATACTCTTTGTACCAGAGAGATTTGTTTAATTGGCACTAAATTAAAAAAAAACTTTTGGATTAACTTAATTTTTCACAATTTAAGAAAAGTTTCAGGTTTCATTTTTAGAAAATAAATACAAAACAAAATCATACATAACATGAAATATCACTGAATTTATGTTTGAAAAAAGAAGCCTTACACTCTGGAATCAAACATTTAATGGTTTATTTGTTGCAATCTTAAGACAAACTCACAAAACCCTGAATTTCCACTAAACATTTAAGTAATAATTCAATTGATTTAGAAAAATCAGTGCATGACAAAAAAAAAAAAAAAAAAACATTCAATAATAAAATAGTCAACAATGACATTTTGTAAAACAAAATCATCAATAATTTAACATACATTTGCAACAGTAAATCAAACAATGTCACATTGGACAAATGATTTTGCATTAAATTCAGCAACATTGTCAAGACTGAGGAATTCATAACGTGTAGGCTAGTTTATAAAAGTTTTTGTTTAAAATAAAGTTATTTATAAAACAAAAACATTAACAATTGACATTTCAGATTAATTGATTTCATTAAATTTAAGAGTAACTGTTAACACAGAAAACCTTAACTGTTAACACCGAAGTCCTTGCCCCAAAAAAGCAAACATAACATATCACGGCGTGCTATAGAGACGCATTTAGTGTGATCGGGTTGGTTACAGTTACAGCAATATCACAGACTTTCTTCAGATTTGCCAAAATCAGAGTTTGACGACATGCATTTTTCTCTGTATATTTACAAATTTTCTGCTTTATTTAAAAAATGTTTTAATACAAAATATCTCAAAACTCATTATATGTGACCCTGGACCACAAAACCAGTCATAAGTCGCACTGGTGGATGGCGCCGATAGCCTCGTGGGCAAGTGCGCCGACATGTAGCGCTGTTGCGCTTCGGGCGACCCGAGTTCGAGTCCCGGCTCGTGGACCTTTCCCGATCCCATCCCCCCTCTCTCTCTCCCATCTCACTTCCTGTCTAGATACTGTCCTATCCAATAAAAGTAAAAAAAAGTAAAAAACAAAGTAAAAAAAAAACAAAAAGTCGCACTGGTGTATTTGTGGCAATAGCCAAAAATACATTGTATGGGTCAAAATTATCGGCCTGGGGAACGTAAAGATATTAAGTAAAGATCATGTTCCATGAAGATATTTTGTACATTTCCTACCGTATATATATATAAAAATATATATTTTTGTGAGTGTATTTAGCAAAATCGCAAACATAAATGGAAAACTTCCAGATTCTAGATTTTCAAATAGTTGTATCTCGGCCAGATATTGTCCTATCCTAGCAAACCATACATCAATGGGAAACTTTTTATTCAGCTTTCATCAGAATTCATCATAAATATTTTAATAAGAATACTTATCATTATTTAGGACATGACATTCATGCAGTTGGTTTGCAATATAAATCATCAAAGATTAAAATTCTTTGCTCATTTATGAGCAAGAGTGAATGGCTATAATTATTGGTAAATCTGTCTGTGATACAAAAGGTAACAATTATTTGTATGTCTCCAAAAGAATGTAGAAATTTAAAATGCGAGACAAACTTTCGCCATTTTGAAATGATGATGAAATTACGTCATAATTTACTCACCTTATGTTATTCTAAACCCATATTTCCAATAAAATAAGTGGGTACCGAAGCATATGGCAAATCATAAAACCTATATCAAAATCTATAAAAGTAGAATGAAAGAATGTCACATGGGGTTTGAACAACATGATGGCGAGAAAAGGAAAAAATAAATTACGTTTTTAGGGTGAACAGTTACTTTAAGTCCTCTGAGCTATAAAACAGTATTTTCCTTGGGAAACCGTTGCGGCGTTCATCCGCAGTTCTTATCTTGAGCTATTTTGCCTCAATCGAATGAATATAATTACCTGCATGAGGAGAAGTGAACTTGTTTAATTCCCTTATTTTTAGCTGTGTGATAAATACAGGCTTTGGGACCCTTGGTAATACTCCGAGGCTCAGCTTAACAAAAGAGGTTTTCACCTCAAACACCCAAATCGATCCAAACTAAATACACAAGGGGTTTGTACTCTACAGCATCTTTCTCATTAACCCTGTAACACCCTTACACAACTAACTACTAATGGACCACTGAACACACACGCAGGTTGACAGGCACTGGGCATGTTTGGGAGGGGCTGGTATCTCCCAGAGCAGATTTTTTCCTGTTGTTTGTAATTAAGGTGATCCTACGCTCCCTGTCGTGGCTTTATTTTTAACTCGCCGTTATCTTTTGTCGGTGGCATGAATAATTGCCGCAGCTGATGGGGAGCCAACTGGGAATTGATCCGGGAACCCAATCTGTTTCCATTATTCTGCTCTACTTCTGCCAGTAGCCTCCCGCCACGGCATACCATTACCGGTGCTGAGCCTCAGTCTCTCAGCCCTGGGAGGCCAGTGAAATATTTACAGGAATACCTCTAGCAACCCCTTTACATCTCCTTGCTGACAGTTTGCGGCGCAGCTTGCAGCCTCAGCCACCACTGCAGAACTAGGCCTGGGATGTGACAGTAGTAAATGCTTGGATTTTTTGAGGTGATCCCTTTAAACGGTTTGAAAGGGAACCTACTGTACTGCAGGCACTGCACAAACATCATTTAGTTTAATAATTATGGTAAGAGAGGCATTGCGTTTGTTGTGTTTGCCATTACAATTCCTTTCCCCATTTCACAGAAATCACATGCTTTGAAAGAATACATCTTTACGGCTCACTATTACTATTTTTTGTTTAATTGCCTGTGTGTGTGTGTGTGTGTGTGTGTGTGTGTGTGTGTGTGTGTGTGTGTGTGTGTGTGTGTGTGTCTCAAGCCATGTTCATGGACAGTCTCTCGCGTTTGGTAAGAGATGGCTACAAGAGTTGGATACAACTGAAATGGTTAATGAATTAATGATTACTATTTTTACTATTTTTTTGGTCTCATAATTTGTCTCGCACCTTTCATGCTACAGACCTCAGATCATGCGTCTTGTTGAAGAGGGATTTTTTTTTTTTAAGTGATTTTCACATGGGATTGAAAAAATCCCACAGACTAACACTGACAAAATCTATAGGGAGAAACTACATTAGTTGACATGAATTAACAATGAATGATTCTATGATTCTAAAGCATTTATTAATCATAGTTCATGTTAATTTCAACATTTACTAATACATTATTAAAATCAAACATTGTATCTGTTTATAACATGAACTAACTATGAATAGATTAACTTTTAATGGCAACAGAGATTCTTAAAAACTGTAACATATTATGTGTTGCTTATTGTTAGTTAATGTTAGTTAACTAGTCAAGTCAAGTCACCTTTATTCATACAGAGCTTTTTACAGTACAGATTATTTCAGAGCAGCTTTACAGAGATACCAGGAAAATAATCCAACAAAGTGTTTCTGCTGTACAGCAGATCTAGAAGAATAGCCTCACAGTCCAGCTTAAGTAAGCTCAGTGATGGTTCATTTTTGTTGTAAAAAAGTTATTAATTTCGTTCATTTATATATACAACAGCTCTGGAGAAAACAGTGATGTCATCGCCCAGCTCAGTTCAGTTCTCATCTAATGGAGTCAATGCAGGCAGATCAATAATATTGTTGAATATTAAATGTCCTATTTAATGGACATGTTTCCTAATGGGAACTTACTGTAAAATGTTACCGTGACATTTCCGAGATATGTCACGTTGTGAGTTATAAAGTTACAATTACAAGGAACAAAGTTGCAATTGAAAGTCACATATTGAGATATAAAATTACAGTTATAAGATATACAGTCACTATACAGTTTGTGGCACAGCTTGCAGCCACTGCAGAACTAGGCCTGGGATGTGTATAATATGTTTAATAAACATATAATATGTTTATAATCAGATTGATGACTAAGCCAGACTGAAAACCCTAGGAAACTGGAAACACCTCAATCGATCCGAATGAAACTTTGATCAGATTGAAAGGCGAGCTGATGTAGACCTGAAAGAATTAGATCAACCACAAAAATTAAGAATTGAAAAAATACTTGCACACGTGCAGTGCCATCTGCCATGCTATGTTTATATATGTTTTATGTCATACAATATCATATCTTATAAACTGGTCAGTGGAGGAGACTTAATATATTTGCTAAAAAGCTATGACATAAATGTTATTTCCCTTTCAAAGGCTACTCTCAATGCTGCACTCATAGCGCTATGGGAAAATATCTTTGTTTGACCGGTTGTGAATCGGATCTTCTATCGCCCTATAATCCATCGCGCTGTTTAAGATCACTAAATTCGAGGCTTTTGGTTATACCTAGGATATCTAGGTCCACCAAAGGAGGGAGAGCATTCTCACATTTAGCTCCAAAACTCTGGAATAGCCTTCCTGATACTGTTCGTTGCTCAGACTCGCTCTCCCAGTTCAAAACTAGACTAAAGACGCATCTCTTCAGCCAGGCATTCATATAATTTTTTAATCTTACAGTTAAATCCGGCCTCTAGTTCATAACCGCCAGAGGAGAACTGGCCCCCGACTGAGCCTGGGTTCTCCCAAGTTTTTTTTCTCCATTAGGTCACCTGATGGAGTTTTAGGTCACCATTGGGTCACCTGATGGAGTTTTAGGTCACCATTAGGTTACCTGATGGAGTTTTTCGTTTCCTTGCCACTGTTGCCTTTGGCTTGCTCAGTTGGGGATATTCAATTTAATGAATCAATCAATATTACTATTGATTAGCATTACCAAACATGGACGTTTTATTATTATTTTAATTAATACTGTGAAGCTGCTTTGATACAATCTGTATTGTGAAAAGCACTATACAAATATTCTTGACTTGACTTGACTTGAACGTAAAGTCGCAATTAGATGTAATTTTCCATATTGAGTGATAGTTACTTTTTCTTGTATTTTCTTATTTTACTATAAGGATGACATTTCCATAGAAAATACACTAAAATGTCTATTTTTAGTATGCAACATTTATGTAACATTGATGATAATTGTGCTTCTATTAATACAGTCCTGCATAGTCATTGGGGGCAGTCAGCATTTTAGCGATTGCGTGTTTATACGCTTAACTGCTTAATATCATGAGGTCTTAGAGAAGAACTCCTACAGCTGATCAGGCTCAGTGTGAATTTATACAGAACTGCAGGAACAAGAGTCCTCTCAGATTTGCTGTATTACTGAATAGATGTGGTCAAGAAAACCTCTCTTGGCCAATGACAGATGTAGGGTGTTTTTCTCGTCACTAAAGCATTTGAACAATTTGTTAGATCGTTATGCACCTTTAATGGTGACACTTCATTGATCCATTTCTAATATGTATTCCATATGAACAGTTCTGTGGTTTATGATTTGTAAAAAAAAGAATAATAATTGATGGTAGTTATCTGCATGTTTAAAATGTATATGGAATTCGTTTAGATTTACATTTGAACAAATATCAATTTTATTTTCACATAATTTTAGAGAGTGAGAGCATATTGTAATGAGAAACTGAGAGGAAACAAGTGCGAGTGCACAATGTATTTATTGATGAACAAATACTCTAGATAGATGACAGATGACGAAATCCTCTCGTTGAGATCGCCAGGACACAGCAGGAGAAGAGGAGCGTGACACAGGGGCTGAGACAGGCGATCCGTGGTGAGAGTGCAGGTGAAGAGTCCGTGGTGAGATCGCAGGTGAAGAGTCCGTGGTGAGATCGCAGGTGAAGAGTCCGTGGTGAGATCGCAGGTGAAGAGTCCGTGGTGAGATCGGCGGTGAGTAATCCAGTCAGTGCAGTGCAGGCGAAACACGAGGAAGAGCAGGAACCGGCACGCAGACAGGGAGACATCAAACAACGATCTGACAAACATGAGACGGAAGACAGGGCATTAAATAGGCAGATGAGATTACCCTCAGCTGTCACTAATCCGATGATCAGTGACCGCGCCCACATGAAACAAAGAATGAACCGAGACACACCCACGCCCTCACACACACACGTAAACACACAGACTAGAATGAGACAGCGGATCTACCAACCGTGACAGTACCCTCCCCTCTAGGAACGCCTCCTGGCGTTCCCAGACGACCCTACCTGCCGATTGAAATCATCGATGAGGGAGTGATCCAGGATGTCTCGAGCAGGTACCCAACTCCTCTCCTCCGGACCGTAACCTTCCCAGTCCACCAAGTACTGAAACCCGCGTCCCCTCCGTCTCGAGTCCAGGATACGATGTACCGAATAAGTAGGTTCCCCATCTACGAGTCGCGGCGGAGGAGGAACCGGGGCAGGCGGATTAAGACGAGAATGAAACACGGGTTTAATTTTGGATACATGAAAGGCGGAATGAATTCTCCTGTACGCTGGAGGAAGGTTGAGGCGGACTGTCACCGGACTAATAATCTTGGTGATAGTGAATGGGCCGATAAATTTGGGAGCAAGCTTATTAGACACGGAGCGGAGAGGAATGTTCTTAGTAGAAAGCCACACTCTTTGACCAACGACGTACACGGGTGGCCTAGACCGGTGGCGATCGGCTTTAGCCTTGGTGCGCGCCCCCACTTGGAGCAGAGTCTCACGGGCTCTAGTCCATGTGCGGTGACACCTCTGGACGTAGGCGTGAGCGGAGGGGACCGCGACTTCGGGTTCCAGACTCGGAAAGATAGGTGGCTGGTATCCTAAGCTACACTCAAACGGAGAGAGGCCCGTGGATGACACTGGCAACGAGTTATGTGCGTACTCCACCATAGAGAGTTGTTGACTCCAGGACGAAGGATTCTTATAGACCAAATATCGCAACATTCTCTCCAGGTCTTGGTTGGCTCGCTCAGATTGACCATTGCTCTGGGGATGATAACCCGAAGACAGACTGACTGTAGCCCCTAATAATCTACAAAACTCTCGCCAGAATTTGGACACAAACTGGGAACCTCTGTCAGAAACCACGTCCATCGGGAGGCCATGTAACCGAAAGACATGATCAATAACCGTGACCGCTGTCTCCTTGGCTGAGGGTAGTTTGGGCAAGGGAATGAAATGTGCCGCCTTCGAGAACCGGTCCACTACGGTTAAAACAACCGTCATGCCATTAGAGGGCGGGAGGGCGGTGACAAAATCTAGCGCTATATGGGACCAGGGTCTCGAAGGGACAGACAGCGGTCGAAGTAACCCATCAGGAGGTCGGTTAGACGTCTTAGCAGTGGCACAAACTGAGCAAGCCAAAACAAAATCGTGAATGTCGCGAGCCATTAATGGCCACCAGAATCGTTGCTTTATTAAGTGGCTAGTGCGACTTACCCCTGGATGACAAGCCACGTTGGAACAATGACCCCATCGAATAACGGCGGACCGTGACCCCTCCGGCACAAACAAACGATTCGACGGGCAACCGGGCGGAGGCGTTACCCCTTCTAAGGCTGTCTTGACCTTCGACTCGACCTCCCATACGAGTGTGGAGATAACTACTTTCTCGGGTAAAATACACTCGGGAGTCACCGGGCGTTCGGATGGATCAAAAATACGAGATAATGAATCGGGTTTGATGTTCTTGGAACCCGGGCGGTACGAGAGAGTAAAGTCAAAACGTCCGAAAAAAAGTGCCCACCGAGCCTGTCTGGAGTTGAGTCTTTTGGCAGATCTAATATATTCAAGGTTCTTGTGCTCGGTCCAAACGATAAAAGGTACCCCCGACCCTTCTAACCAATGACGCCACTCTTCCAACGCTAATTTGACGGCCAACAACTCTCTGTTACCAATGTCATAGTTACGTTCGGCTGGTGATAAGCGATGGGAAAAAAACGCGCAACGATGCATCTTGTCATCTGAGGACGCGCGCTGGGATAGAACTGCTCCTACCCCCACCTCTGACGCGTCGACCTCCACCACGAACTGACGTGTGGAATCAGGGGCGACAAGGATGGGAGCCGAAACGAAGCGACTCTTGAGGTTGGAGAACACAGCCTCAGCTGTGTCCGACCACCTGAACGTCGTTCTGGGGGAGGTCAAGGCAGTCAGAGGTGCGGCTAGCTGGCTGAAGTTGCGAATGAAACGCCGATAGAAATTGGCGAACCCCAGAAACCGCTGTAGGGTCTTACGGGAATCTGGACTTGGCCAATCTATCACAGCCTTAACCTTGTCAGGGTCCATGCGCATTCCCTCAGAGGAGACGATGTATCCTAAAAAAGAGACAGACTGTGCATGAAATTCGCATTTCTCCGCCTTGACAAAAAGCCCATTCTCTAGCAGCCTCTGAAGCACTCGTCTGACGTGCTGAACGTGTTCCTGGAGAGACGAAGAAAAAAATCAATATATCATCCAGGTAGACATATATGAACTGATCGACCATGTCTCTCAACACGTCATTGACGAGTGCCTGAAAAACCGCTGGGGAGTTGGAAAGCCCGAAAGGCATAACCAAATATTCAAAGTGCCCCCTGGGGGTATTGAACGCGGTTTTCCATTCATCCCCCTTCCTGATGCGGACCAAATGATAGGCATTACGTAAATCCAGTTTTGTGAAAATGGATGCTCCCTGCAACCTCTCGAAAGCTGAAGACATCAACGGCAAAGGGTAGGTGTTCTTTACCGTGATGTTGTTCAGCTCTCGGTAATCAATACAAGGTCGCAGAGAACCATCCTTCTTACCCACAAAAAAGAACCCCGCCCCCGCAGGAGAAGAGGAAGGTTGGATGAATCCGGCTGCCAGAGAATCAGAAATATATTTCTCCATGGCCTCCCTCTCTGGTACAGAAAGAGAGTAAAGCTTGCCTTTAGACGGAGACTTACCTGGCACTAGATCTATGGCACAGTCATAGGGACGATGCGGAGGGAGAGAAGCAGCCCGAGACTTACTGAACACTTCCTTCAGGTCCAGATACTCTGCAGGCACGTTTGATATATCCGCCGCCTTCTCCTGTAACACAGAAACAGACACAGACGGACAGGCAGAAACAAGACAGGACTCGTGGCAGGACTCGCTCCACATAGAAACCGTGTTGGAACCCCAGTCCACACGAGGATTGTGCTTGGTGAGCCAAGGGTGACCCAATACCACAGGGGCGACAGGGGAGTCCATAAGGAGGAAGGGAATAGTCTCAATGTGGTTGCCCGAGGTGATGAGGGTTATGGGGGCAGTGGAGAGGGAGATGTTGGGGAGCTGTTGACCATTGAGGGCACTGACCGAGATCTGATGAGGAAGAGACGTGATGGGAAGGTGAAGCTTGTGTGCTAACTGACTGTCCATGAAGTTTCCCTCGGCCCCGGAGTCCACAAGTGCCTGGCAGACGTGTGTGCAGTTGGCCCATCTCAGCCTAACAGGGAGGAGGGTGGACGGTGAGGACTTCCCGGCGGAGATCCCACCCGATAGTAGCCTCAACCTTACTATCGGGCATGCTCTTTTACCGGGCACGAGTGTAGAAAGTGTCCACGGCCGCCACAGTAAAGGCAGAGTCCTTGGGACCTCCGCCTCTCTCTCTCCTCCCTGGAAAGCCGGGCTCTCCCTACCTGCATGGGCTCCGGATCGTTGATGGATCCGACCGTGCTCTCCTCCAGGCTGCCTCTTGGCGCAACGCTGCCGTGGATGCGGGTGGGGTTGTCCCACAACCCGCAATGTTGGTCCAGCTGGTTGATACGAGCATCCACCCGCAGCGCCAGGTCGATGAGTTCGTTGAGCTTGGGAGGCAGGTCCAGCAGGTAGATCTCTCGTTGCACACGGTCGGACAGCCCATGCAGGAACATATCCCACTGTGCCTCCTCGTTCCACTGGCACTCCGCCGCCAGGGTCCGAAACTCAATCGAGTAATCCGCCACCGAAGAGCTTCCCTGCTTCAGGTCGGCTAGTCTTCTGGCCGCCTCCCGGCCGGCCACTGCGCGGTCGAAGACCCTCTTCATCTCCGCGGCGAGTGCGTGGAACGAGGCGCAGCATTGGTCCTGATTCTCCCACACCGCTGTTCCCCACAACGCCGCTCTACCCTTAAGTAGGGTAAGGACGAAGGCCACCTTAGATGTTTCTGTCTCGAATGTCTTCGGCTGTAGAGCAAAATGCATAGAACACTTGGTGAGAAACGCTCTGCAAAAGTTCGGCTCACCAGCATAGCTCTCAGGAACAGGTAGACGTGGCTCGGGACGATCTCTGCCCTCCGGCATGGCGGGGGGAACAGGCGGTGTGGGCGGCACAGTGGGAGGAGTCAGCAGTTGGATTTGCTGGGTGAGCCCGGACACCTGTGTCACGAGCGCTTGAACCGCGCGTCCGGTGTTAGAGATACTCTCCTCCTGCTGATCCATCCTGGCGATACTGTGCTCCACGAACTCCTTGAAGGACTCTGCGCTCGCTGCTTCCATGGTTGGTCAGATCGTTCTGTAATGAGAAACTGAGAGGAAACAAGTGCGAGTGCACAATGTGAACAAATACTCTAGATAGATGACAGATGACGAAATCCTCTCGTTGAGATCGCCAGGACACAGCAGGAGAAGAGGAGCGTGACACAGGGGCTGAGACAGGCGATCCGTGGTGAGAGTGCAGGTGAAGAGTCCGTGGTGAGATCGCAGGTGAAGAGTCCGTGGTGAGATCGCAGGTGAAGAGTCCGTGGTGAGATCGGCGGTGAGTAATCCAGTCAGTGCAGTGCAGGCGAAACACGAGGAAGAGCAGGAACCGGCACGCAGACAGGGAGACATCAAACAACGATCTGACAAACATGAGACGGAAGACAGGGCATTAAATAGGCAGATGAGATTACCCTCAGCTCTCACTAATCAGATGATCAGTGACCGCGCCCACATGAAACAATGAATGAACCGAGACACACCCACGCCCTCACACACACACGTAAACACACAGACTAGAATGAGACAGCGGATCTACCAACCGTGACACATATACACTGTAAAAACTGCAAACCTGCTACTGTTATGTTAAAGAGCTAATTATACCTGATCTTACCCTTAAATTTATAATAAATTCAATTAATTTACAGTAGATGCTACAATTTAGCAGAGTTTGTGATAAAGTCTATTGTAATGATAAACTACCTGTTGTAAAAACTTAAACCTTCCAGCTGTCGTAGATTTCCTTCATACAAATGTTTGAACGTTGACATTGCCTGCATATTTCATTAGGTCAATGTTGGAGCACCACTGTTTATGCTAATTAATAAGGAAATAGTTCTGCAGGACACCTTTCAGGCACAAAACCAAAGATGAAACATCAGCCATTTTGTTTCCATAGAGACATAATCAATTCAGCTTCCCCTTTGGTAAACATTAGCAACCTTTTAGCATTAAATGCAATGATTCATGATTCAGTCAATACACTGTGCAATAAATAAATAAATAAAGCTTTTGGTTTAATAATGCACCCAGAAAACTCATGCGGATCTTTAAAAAGAGATTCAAACGCATTTGGTCTAGCTTTCAACTTTCCATTGTTGCCTTTGTGTCCTCTTTATCACCCATGTGGCATTTCATAATGTTGATTAATCCAATTAAAATGGGTTTCATGCATATTGGTCATGAATAAAATCAAACGGGTCAGGACCGCAATTTCCGCAATTTTTCCCCAATCACTTTGTTAGAACAGAGCAAATCGGATTGCGTTCTGCTTCCGTGCGTAGCACGATGTTTAAAAAGTGAAAATGATTTAAAACAAAAGTGTCAGAGAACATCAGCGTCAAGCCCTCAAAGCAACTTGGAGTGAAGTGCATTTCTTTAGAAACCACAGGGGAGAACAGACAGAGAAATGTACAAATCAGTGGTTATAGGGCACTGACAGATGCTCTGTGCTTCCAGAAATGTTCTTAAGAGAATGATGACTGGTAAAGAAGGCAGCATGTGGTCTCATTTGTTAGAAGCACATATTAGATGCTCTGACATGTTATATCAGTACTGCAGGTATACATTACCAATAAAAAAAGAACATATGCTCAATGGGCCTTTGGAAAGGAGATGAGTTAAAGATGAAGGATGACTGATGTCATGCACCATTGAAAAATGGTGTCCATAATTTGCCATGTTCCTTTACGCCTTCAAAAGGACAAATGACCCAGTCGTATCTTGTGGCATACAACTTGCCCCAGAGCTCCTTCCGCTTTCATTTGCCCTTACAGCTTGCGGTTTAGAGGACCGTTGAGTGCACTTATTGTGCACATGGCATTGGTGGCCTTTGACCTGTTGGACTCCTCATTTTTCACATTCTTTCTAAAGGCTTTTATAGTATCTTCTTCCAACCTTAAAATGTAGGTCGTCTGTTTCCTTGAGGCTAAGTCATGCTGGCCTATTTACAACCATGTGAAAGCTGTTGCGGTGCTCATTGGTTTCTCATCGGGCACCGTCTAGGAACATCACGATTAGAGATGAACACTCATTTTTCATGAACTGACATGAAACATGGACATTATTTTCTAAATGATAGTACAAACACACTCTGGATCTTTTCCCCAATCTCAGCACTTGTGAAATGCAACCTAAGCTGTATGCTGACCGAATTTGCCATCCAGAAACTCCTGAAGCGTATAAATAAGATCTTTGGCTGAGCTCAGTTATATTTTTTTCTTCTTCTCATCTGCGTCATACTTTATAGGAATGGTTCACCCACAGATAAAAACTCTGTCATCATTGACTCACCCTCATGTTGTTTGAAACTCATACGACTTTCTTCATTCTGTGGAGCACAAAAGAAGTTTAGCAGCCATTGCTCTCGTATCTCATTCACACTGGAGCATATTTAAATTCAGCACATCACAACGGGTTAGGACAGGGGTTCTCAAAGTTCTTGATTAAATATAAAGGCAGCTATATATATATGTTCATGCATAGACCTGAAAATTTTTAATATTATAAATATGTGTTAAACATAAACATGGTTGCTATGAAACTGCATTTTATCGTAAGATTTTCATCTAGTCTTTAGAAAGAAGAATAAAACAACCAGTAATAACATCAAATTCAAAAGTTATATTTATTTATACAACATTGTTTGAGGAGCAGTGCTGAGTGCTGATTGGTTCATTTTTGATTCATTGATGTGCTGTTGCAAAAGTAAATAAAAATAGAGTGTACTTGATAAAACTAAATAAAGAACTAAATAAAAGTTAATATTGAAAGCTTTGAAAATAACAACAAAATAAATCTCTGCTGCTTTTTTTTTTCTCAGACAGAAACCATATCTGTGTATTTAACATTTGTAGATGGTCTACAGCAGGGGTGTCCATTCCTGCTCCTGAAGGGCCACTGTCCTGCAAAGTTCAGCCCCAACCCCAATGAAACAAACCTGAACCAGCTAATCAAGGTCTTACTAGGCATGCTAGAAACTTCCAGGCCGGTGTGTTGAGGCAAGTTGGAGCTGAACTCTGCAGGACAGTGGCCCTCCAGGGCCAAGTCTACACCAATGGTTGTCTCCCTCATATACACTCCTGATTCAACTCATAAGCTCATTAATAGACACTGCAAGACTTGTGCTGCGTCCCAAATCATAGTATGTTGAAATGAGTACCGGTATTCCAAAGATACCCGGATGGTCTACTTTTTCAGTTAGAATCCAAAGTGCAGATCCATGCACTATCTGCTAACATTGCCCACAACCCATTGAGCGTTGGACGAGGATCTGATTAGAACTACAAACACACATAAAAAGTGCTAAAAAAACACAAACATGGAGGATGTGTGAGAGCAAAGTAGAGAGGTTAAGATAAGCTGTTTGAGTGAATAATATTCAGTATCTAGCCTGACGAGAAAAATATTTATTCAATATTATCCACATTATATTTCATCTGCAACAGCATTGTGAACTTTTATGAAGATCTGTTTGGTTAACTTACAAATGCATCATAAACACGTGAGGAGAGTTCTCTGCATGAAAGGCCCACGACTGGCAGATCAATGTGCTTCTACATTTCTCTCCAATACGGTAGGAAATTAAATTAAATTGAATGTGGAGGATATTAACTGTGACAAGATGATGAAGTGACAGAGCGGTCGGTTAAAGATGCAATTAAGGCGGAATAGTATGTCCCAAAGCTTGCCTATACTCTTCTGATACACACTGAAAAGTACTTCTTCACAAAGCAGTACCTACTTTTAGGACGTAGTATAAGTAGCCGAATTGGGATGCAGCATTGAATTAGATGTTTTGAGGGAGACCGTGCTGGAGTCCTCATGATTTGAGAAGCACTGGTCTACAGCAATCCTTGCATGCTTAGGTAGTCTAATAATCTGATGTTTAGTTAAAGTAATGTGTTTGTTGCTTAATAAGATAGAATGAATGCTGGCTACTTTAAGGGTTGGGAAAGGGAATAAACGTGAATGCTTGAATGTTTTTCAAACAGGTCAAGTTCGAGTCATATTTACAGACATAACAATTGGCGACTAGAATGGCAGATGATTTTCCCATGGTGTGGTTGTCTCCCCCGAGCCTCTTTTATCCTGGCATCCCGTTATCCCGGCGAGCCTATGATCCCATGGAGCAATGGAAAAGGTCATTTGAAACGTACCCGTTAGCAATGGGCCTCGATGCTGTCCTGACGAAGCGGGAAAAGGAAAGGAAAAAGGCCATACTCCTTCACTGTCTCTGAGCCAAAGGACAGCGTGAGTTTCGCACACTCGGAGACGCGGATGATTTCGCTGCTGCGGTGACACTGTTAGATCGTCACTTTGAAAAAACAGAGTCTCCTGCTGAAACTGCGGCTGTTCCGACAGAGCAGACAGCGCGCTGGTGAGTCGATTGCTCAATATGTCACTGATTTAAGAGGGCTGGCAAAACCGTGCTGTTTTTGTACTTCAGACGAGGTGATACAAGTTCAGATAATTGAGAAAACAAACAATACACTCGTACGGGAGCGGCTGATATTGGAAGATGATCTCACTTTAGAGAAAGCTGTAATTCTGGCCTCTCAAATCGATTCTGCTTCCCAGTGCGCTGCTAAATAAACCTGGCACATGAATCAAGTGTAAGCAGTGGGGACATGTTACAAGAATGCACACAAGTTCACGGGGCAGAGACAGATATATCTTCGAGTGCGGACATACAATATACATACCCTCAAGTCCAGATGTGGAAATTGTAGCTCCACTAGACTCGTCAAAAGCTGAACCACATTGTCGGTCTGCTCCAGTTCAGGGTCCTACACAGCAAAACTCGTGTGCTAATGCTGCAACCCCTGCTATTATCCATTCAATCAACACTCATTCAGCAGGGTTCTCTACATGCACTGTTAATCTAGCGGACTCTACTTAAGGTATGATTAATGCTGGTTACTTTAAGGGTTGGGAACGGGAAGTGACGTGAATGCTTAAATGTTTTTCACACAGTTCGGTGATGTGAAACGAGGTGAAGAGAACAATAAAGAAGTAAGCTCACGTACAAGTCGGATTTACAGATATAACAGCAATGGTTTTGTCATGGGTGCCATAAGCCTTTAGCCTAAAATAATCATGATTTATTAATTGATTAATTGATTAAATTATTCATTTAAAACCATTGATTAATTCAGGAATAAAACTGACAATCCCGGAAAAAATTGCCTATCTATATAGTTGATTCATTGAATCATTCACTGAACTGATTCTTTCTTGAACAATTGAAGGGGTGGATTCTGGAATCCACTGCTGCTTCAATGTATATGTAATGAGTGATTATAATCAAGGTATTAATCAATATTATTCCTTCTAAAAATCAAATGAGTTGAAAGACTTCTCTGCAGTAACAGAGTTTGCTCATTTAGCCCGGCTTCCAGAAATGAAATATGGACTCGTTTTGTTTTTGAGAAATGTCTTCAACATGTCTTCAACAAAAAGATTAGTTGACTCAACTTAACTAAGTCAAGTCATCTTGTTGCTTTGACTGAGTTAATTTGAGTCAACTTAGTGTCAAGTTTATGCATCAATTTGTGTTTTGAAGTGTAATAAACTTGACACTATAAGTTGACTCAAATTAACTCAGTCAAAGCAACAAGATGACTTGACTTAGTTAAGTTGAGTCAACTAATCTTTTTTTACAATGTACATACATACATCTGATTTTCTAGGGTACCCTGACCAAAACCTATAAGTCACAAGGGTCATTGGAGCCAATAGTTTGAGTGACCATTTTGTAGTTGAAGACTTTACTGCATTGTATTAAAGTGTCCTCTCCTTGAGAGAAAGAACGTATGATCTTGATGTTTTGAGAAGACTTTCCTGTTTATAGCCTGGCCAAATCCAACCTTGAAAAAGCTGTGTGTCTGTGTGTGTGTCAGTCTTCTTGGTTACAGGTTAAGGAACCACTGCACTATTGGAGATTGACTGAGTTGTTGTTCGGGACAGGCTGGCGCCCAGCAACCCAAATCTGCGACCTGCAGGGTCACGACGTGCCTAACTTCAGGGTCCGAGTGTCAGCTGCATAATCGATGGAGATATGCTTCAGTCTATCTGCATTAGTGCGGAAAATTACTACTGTATGTGTATCTATTTCTTAGCCAGTGAGAATCATTCAACTTGAAGTAATGACGTAAACCTTGGTGAAGGGTATATTTGCTGTGATCTTTGTAACTGTAAGCGGGACGGCCTGCAAACTCCTTGTGAGTCTTGGAGCTGACTTCTGCCTGATGAAACTGCAAACTTTCTTCAGTAAAACTGTTCTGTAATGTATTATAATTCTGACTCTGGGTCCTCATTTATCATATGTAGTTCTGTGTCTTTGACTGTAAATCCCCTTACACAAGCGACTGTCATTAAATCCTTTCCTCAAGTGATATGCAGCCATAACCCATTCTTGCTTGTATGATATCGCTTTAATATTTTATTTATTTATTACATTGTTTGTTTGTTTTTTACATTATCCCCCTGCGGCCTAGTTTACTAGACATACCCTGCTTTACATACTATAATGGTGTTCGTGTTTCATGGAAGAAACGACGCAAGGGTGAATAAATGATCACAGAGTTTTCATTTTGGGATTAATTATTCCTTTTAAACACAATTTACACACACAGTCATTCAAACTAGCAAACAATTTCGTAACTCTGGCTAATTTGTTTGTAATAGCTTTTTTGTCACAGGAGGCTTTGTAAATGTTGCTTTTTCACAGTTGACTGGATTGGGAATATTCTCTGTCTCTGTGGACAAATAACCAATTCCTTAAAGCACAGTCACCACCGCAGGCCTTGAAAAAGCCTATCAAGCTTGCTAGGAAGACAGAACGTGATATAAGCGGCATTCAGACGGCGTGGACGACTTCCCCTTGTGTGAGAAGAATAAACAAAACTCGTGCATGGCTTACCATAATCACGCCTCTAATTGATGAAGGGGCTTTGTGTGGCACACATGTTGTTGTGACAGGTAAAAACAGCCTTCTGGAAAAGTCTTGCCAAGTAAGTGCTCAAGCCTGCAGGGATGAGTAGGAGGCCTACATTTACATGAAGTAATCTCAGTGAGCTTATTCATGGCTTTCATTCATCCGAAGCTTCTCATAGCGGCTTTATCTCCGATGTAGAGAAATGGGGAAGGGTTGTCGTCATTGTTTAGCTTTCATTTCTCAACTACGCCGTGTTATTTTTAAAAAATAAAATGCTCTCTCAGATGCAGCCGGAGCCATAATGAAACGCCATATTTCTATACTTATTTAATTTTTAATTTTTTTGTATTATAATGTAGCCTACATTTTTTCTTGTTGCGGCTGCACTGTTCTTGTTGTGATTTCTGTCTAAGCTCATCCTTGACCTCTGAAGTGACCTGCTCAATGAATCAAGATTGCCGCTCTCCAAGGAATGACAGATTCGTATTTGTGCTGTCTGGGAAATGTCTGGTGCAAGTCTGAGAGAGAAACATGAAGTCGACCTATCGTTCAGAGACACTGTCATTCTAGTGAGATACCTTTATTTTGTTGGACAAAAGAATCTGAAATTCACTGTACAATGAGCAGTGACTGATTTGACAGCTAATGCCTCCTGGTTCCTGGTTGGAGCAATAAATAGAGTTAAATAGACAAGTATATTTGTTATAGTTTTTTGTCTGTAATTTATCTATCTATCTATTTTTTTATTTTTTTTATTTTTTATCAATCTAGATTTAGCTTTCCAGGGCAAATATACTGTACTACAACAGGCAGATACGTTAAGATGAAGAAGAAGAAGAAGAAGAAGAAAAAAAGAAAGAAATTTAATTTATCTTGACAACGAATTAGGTAGTGTTTTGGATGATGGAAATACATTTTTATTAAAATTCAGGATTTGTCATCCACTTTCCACTACTAGATGATGTTTCTAATATATTTTACACATTATACTATAATATATATGTTACAATACAATTCAATTACTTAACATTAGAGCTTAATGAACAAGGAGAAACATTTCACAGCTTTTCTTAATATTTAAATTGATTTATTACTAGTTTCCTGTTAATTCATAATCGTTCATAATATAACAAACTCAGCTTGAAATGTTACTCTATTACTATTATTTTAAAAAGGCCTAGATTAATAAATGCTATTAAAAGTATTGCTCATTGTTATTTCATTTTAGCATTTTTTTATAATAATAAATTATCTGCATATCAGGTATATTAAAAGTAATAATATATTATTAGCATTAAAGGGCCTCATCATGGGAACACTGGAAGCTCTCTTCTTGCATTATCATCATCATTTCTTGCCATTTTATAGATTAAAGTGTCAGCCAGAGGTTGAAAAGTTTAGTTTCGAGTGTCCTTCTCTTTATTTCAGGGCATTTAAAAATGACCCAGACATCATTAGCTTTGCTTACCTTGCTTATCTCGTGAACCACAAAACAACTTTTCAATTTTCACACTCATTGAGTATCATAATAGACTATCATAATAAATCTTCTGTTAACAAGTGATGAGCTGGCCCTTCAAGCTTAATGCGTTTCTTTGAGCACTGTGTCGAATTTGATTTAACATTCGGATGATGTGTTGCATGAGCACCCTCATTTATGCTGCTTACAGATATTCTGCTAACAAACGCACAATACATCCCTGACACAGTCCAAGGCCAGAAGTGAAGGCAGAGAACACCACCACCAAATAAATGAATAAAACAAGTTAATAGTGTGTTGTAGCACTGAAGTTGACCTTTGAGAATAAACTTGGCCGTCCTACATACGAAAGATATTCATTTGAGTTTTGCAGCGGGAGGAATATGTTATAAACTTTTTAAAGGAAATAGTAGATGCAAGCACAATTTATGTAAATATAAGACCTCATAAAGTCCTTTACACAAAACAGAAATAAAAAGGTATTTCTGATCAAAATTTATATTTTCAGTCTCAATTTTTGGCATGCTTGTATTAAAATGTTCTAAGTACACACTGAAAATATGTCTAATATTCCTTAATAATAGCAATATGCATGCATTTTTGAGCCGGTCAAGTCAAGACACCTTTATTTATAGTGCTTTATTCAATACAGATTGTTTTAAAACAGCTTCACATTAATAAACAGGAAAATAATGAACAAATTCTGCTGTACATCAGCTCTAGAAAAAAACATAAAAAATGCTGGGTTGCTTTAACCCAAATCTGGGTCAAATATGGACTAACCCAACCGTTGGGTTAACATTTTTAATTAAAAAATGTAACCCAACGGCTTTGTTTGTCCATATTTGACCCAAATTTGGGTTGAAACAACCCATCATTTTTTAGAGTGCAATAGTGTCATTTGAAACACGTCATTTGATCATCAGCACAGTCAGCATAAAAGCACTCTCCTCACACACTCACATAATAGCCGCGTTTCCATTACCCTTCAAATTGCGCAAATTGAAATTGCGAATTGAAAATACGCTCAATGGAAACACGTCAATTTCGCAAAAACTCTCGTTTATCGCAAAAAAGTTTTTACGCTCGCATGAGGAGGTTTTTCAGCCAATTCGAAAAAGGAATATTTCGCAAAACTGCAATGGAAACAGTTTTTGCGCATTTACAGTCACCTGACTTAGAAGACGCGGTGTGTTTGGGGTCCATGTACGCAAATAATAATAATTATCATCATTATTATAACATTTACTAGGCTATATTTAGATGACGCTTTTATCCAAAAAAGGAACAAAGCAATTCGTCAAATGTCATTCATAATACGGTTTAGACAATAATAATACAGAGCTGAGATTATCACAAATAAACACAATATTTTGACGCATATCTAAGGGTATGTGTGGAGTGTGGAGCGCGCACTATGGCACGGAGGCGCGGGCGTGAACACTTGCATTTTCCTATTAACAGTGAAACAACTTAATATAGCCTATAGCCTACTCTATAATTTCTGGTCATACAGAAAATAATAATACATTATTTGTAACTACTTTTATTTGTGTAAACAATAACAAGAAAATGTTGTGCTTTTGTAAAATAAAATAAAACAATCAGGCGCGTTTTCATGATCTCCCTGAACTGGAGCGCGAGAACTGAAACAAAATATAACCTATGTAGGCTAAAGCTTGAAATGTCCACTTTAAAACGAACAAATTCGAATCGAAAGCTAATACATTTTGTTCTGATTAAGTAATCCGTATGAAAGGTGCATTTCTCTCTAAAAGCGCATCTGCTTAACAGCGGAGATGGAGATGTTTTTAGCCGAGTTAGAGAACAATAGTTTAATAATAGCTATTAATGGCTCTTCTTATTCAGCACTGCGGGAAAATGTCAATTCCAGGTTCTAATTTGGCCTTAGAAAACCAGTAAAATCGACAAGTTTTCCATATTAATTTGTGAATATTTTACATGTTTAATAAAGGGGAAAAAAGTCATTAAACAAACATCTGAAAATTCGTCGATATTTACTTTTTTGCGCAGCAGTTGGTGTAGCCAGTTTAAATTAAAATTGTGGTGTTCAACTTTGCGTTTTAAAAAGACAACCGTTTATTTTTCGTTTTTCAATTACGGGTTTAAAAAGGAAAAAACGAATGGACACAAAAGTAGCCTACATGGATCGTTTGGAATAGGAGACAGAGTTCTTTATTAAATTCATAAAAGAAACAATAATTAGCCTATAGGAATACTGGATTCTAAACTTCAAAGAAATGCCACAATCAAAACCTCAGCGCAGAAATGAGGGTGAAACACCCAGAAACTCCTTATATTTAGTTTGGAATATAAGGGTCTTTCCCTGCCATTAATGCTTGGATAACACGTACGTCTCCTTCCATTAATAATAATAATGTCAAATGCGGTGGCTCCGTGGCTGTGAGATTATATGAACCAACGTCCGCTGCCGTGATTTTTAGAATGACTTTATCGCGAGAGAAAAAAGGACGTTTTAGTCGCATAACATCGGTTTAATGGAAACGCCGTCATTTCGCAATAGTTTTGTATCGATATTTAGATAAAAGCGCAAAACATTTGCGCAAATCTGTAATGGAAACGCGGCTATTGTCTGGTCTTGTGACTAAGGACTCACTCCCGGTTTTTCTCACCTAACCTTTGATGTCAGGATTATTCGTCTATCTTCCAGTGTCTCCTTCGTCTTCCTGGTTCTAGTCATCATCATCCTGCTACTTAACTCTCTCGGTTCTACAGTGTTCCAGCGATCTCTCACCACAGCATCCACTACCTCCATTACCTCCATCATCTGCAAGAAAACAATAACCTGTCAGTATTTCCCATCGTCACCTAACACTCTCCACTACTATTTACCTCTAGTGCTCACCGTCATTCTTTCAATAAACCTGTTTCTCATTTGTAACTTTTTGTCTCGAGTGTAGTAGTAGTAGTAATTTATTTCTTCGGTCATTGTGAACATTTAAATCTTAGGTCACATGTAATTCAAAGATCCTGTACGTAATACAACAGAAAAAAAAAGAAAAAAAAAGTAAGAGAAAAAAACTAAACAAAATGTGTACATTAAAAGGATAAATACAAAATGTGTACATTAGGAGTTTAACTATAAACTTTCTTTAAGTCTCTGTTCCATAACAAAGAGAGTCAATGTTCAGCTGTGGTAAGTTTAATGGTGATTCAGTTCTGTTCAATAACTGTAAAGTTAATCAATTATGAAGTTCAATTCAGCTATAAGCAGCTTTACAGAAGACAATAGCGTTGTTGTTATTCAGCTCAAGACAGTTAATTTCAGTTCAGTTAAAACAATTTTTTTTGTCAATTATGAAACTGTCAATTCAGGTAAAGCAGCTTTAAAAAAAAGACAGTACTGTCATCAATCAAGCTCAATTCCGTTTTAGTTCTCATCCAATAGTGTTCAGTGCAGTCAAATCAATAAATGCAGTATTACTGAATATTAAGGTTTTTTTTATACCATACACATCAGTTTTAGTAAGTGCTTATTTTTAAGTTAACATGTATAAAGGCACTTAACTTTATTAAATAGTTTATTTTTTTGTGGAATTTGTTAACACCAATGTAAATATTTGTGTTAATAAATATGTAAAGATCTAATAATTTGTTAACCTAAAACTAAAATAATTTTCAGATATGGTGATGGTTCCCAGCTTTGCTGCATAACTTAACAGCATGTGTAATTGCAAAATATGGATTGCAAGTTATCACAAAAACACAATGCTTAGCTTATTTTCTCCATGTACCCGTGTATTCAACTGCAGCACTCATACACTGCTTGGAATAAATTAACTTTGAGATCTAAGGTCCCAAAGGAAACATAAATCACCATAATAGTGACTTCTAAAAACACTAAATAGAGTTAAAAACTCTATTAATTCTGAATACAGTACACAGTAAAATGATTCAAGAATAATGGTTGCGTGGGTATTTCACTACTGAAGGATCCCACAATTCAGCATTATCTGGTTATTTCCTCAGTAATATGTTGTTAGAAACAGAAATTACATAGCTTGAACTGATTTCAGAGTAAAATTCTGAATACAGTATTTATTGTAACCACCTATTAATTTAGCTCTAATTTATTTTATTGTAACGCATGTTCTCTATCTGTACATCTTCAGCAGTCTAGTCATCCAGTCAGAAACTACATTTCCCAGCATCCCTCCTGTCTCTCACCTGCATTCACTCGAATATCACCTGTTTCAGCACACCAATCTACACCAGGATAAGAGGACACACCTCAAAGTCACTCTTGGTCTGCTCTCCATTATGGATAATGGACGATTTACCTACTCTACTTACCTGTGAAGTATATATCTAGAATATATAGAATATGTACTGTGGCAAAGTGGAAGAAGACACCATTGAGTTTCAGCCTCCCCAGCCCACTTCAGTCCTCTTGGTGCCGTCAGTCTTCATCTCAGAGAAACTACCTGCCTTGGAACTACCACCCTAGTCCTTCTCCACTCTCCTCACACCGAGTCAAAGCCAATTAATGCCAGAAACCCCAAGCCCAGACAGTCCCTTAACCAACACACCATTGTCACAGAACCAGAGCCCACCCCAGACCCAGAACCTGAGCCAGAGCCCAACACAAGTCAAGAGCTAGAGCCACCGCCTGCCAAAGACCAGCCGTGAATGTGAAAGGTCACCCCGGAGCCGGAGCCAGTCGTCGTGTCTGACCATTTGCTTCCTATGAGTATGATCAATATATTGGACTCTTTGGTTACATCCTATTCCTAAGCCAAGTCTCCTTCGTCTCCACTGGTCCTGCCCAGCTCCAAGTCCCCTACATTTCCGCTGGTCCTGTCCAGCTACTAGTCTCTCTCGTGCATCTCCCGCCCGGCTCCATGTCTCCTTTCGATGATGGTACACCCAGCCGCCCTCTCCTACCTCCTCTACCTAAACCAGCCAGTCCCTTGGCCCCACCTCCGCTGGCTCCCATTACCCCCTCAGCTCCTCATTCAGTCGTGCCGCACAATGGTTTGGATCCGCCTTGGGCCTCTTGGTCCCCAGCTCTGTCTTGGTGTGACAATACCCAAGCTCCATATCTTGCCTCAGTGCCCTGGACTCCACCTCAGCCCTTCCAACCCATCGGAGGAGACACCTTGGCTCCATGCTCCCTCTTCTCCACCATGGACCATCATCCCACTGGGATTCCAGGCCTCCGGCTAAGCCTTAGCTATTCATTCCTTCAAGCTCCACCTTCCCTCCGGATGCACCGTTGACCTCAATCGCTTCAGCCCCACCATTTACCAGGTCTCTGCCTCAGTCCCTCCGACTTGGCCATCCAGATCAGCTGTGTCACCCTGACTCTTTGTCTTCTCAGCTTTGCCTAGGTCTCCACCTCCCACAGCCCCATGTCTGTTGGTACTTACCTCCTCTACTTACCTGTAAAGTCTTCTTGTGAATCTCTAGTGATACTCCAGTTATCTCCTTGTATCCCCAGTTATCTCCTTGTAATACTTTAGCAAGCCCATGTAATTTAATTGTTCAAAACACTATATGTACCTGTCTACTGACCATTCTCTGCAAATAGGTGTATGCGCTCTCCACTCTTCAAGCTCTAGTCAGCACCAGTCCTCTGTTACCCTGGTAAAAAGGAAAGAGATATGCATTATTCATCTGCTCATCATTACTCTGACTGCATCATAACTCACCTGCTTAACTTGGCATATCTTCTCTGTCAATAAACACCTGTTTGGGTTAAAATAACTCTGTCTCAGATTCTGATATTCCTTGACATGTATTTATTGTTTGTTTGTTGCTGAAGTGGTTTATAAATATGCACAACGATACATTTAGATAATTCTTGCCTTTTATGTAGGCTGAACTGCAAAACTGCTTCGCAGCAATTCACATTATCATTATTCATCCGGCAGATGCTTTAATCCAAAGCAATTTAGAAACTTGGCAAAGAGGCCCTTCAAAGAATACATTTATCAGTTCTTCTGGGAATTGAACCCATGACCTTGGCATAGTGCCATGCAATTGTCCTATAGGACTTTAACTTACAATGCTGCTCCATCCAGACAACCTGATTTGTCTGCACCACACGTGCCAATGTTTGGCACAGCCCAGACAACCTTTTCTGTTATGAAAATGTCAGTCACCCACATTGCTATTCAGTGTTTGAATTATGATGTTGAGACCCTCTGGTTCCAGTCATATAGATATCTCTAAGATCAGACTGGGGGTCACCCAACTGTATCTCCTGTGTCATTTAACATTGTCATGACAATGAATCGACAACAATGGCTATAATGAAAATCAACGATGCGTCATGGAGTTGATGCAATGGGGAAAACGCCATCAGTGTAACCGTTGTGTCAGTGTAAGCAAATGTAAACACACACCAATAATCAGTGGTCAATGACAGTCCAGGATGTCACAAGCGAAGCTTAACATTTGGATGGGTGATTCTATAGGTCTCTCCAGTTGATCAGTGATCTAACTGATGAGTAGTTATTGTAGCATTCTATATTGGCCATTGACTATAGTGAGTGCTGGAGAAATGCCTTTATTCAAGTCAGGAATATGAGCTGCTCTCCCTTAATTACACTAAGGGTGTTTAAGTAGAACGGGAGCTCCCCTGTGGTGTGGTAACAGTAAAGGACGCTCCCTTCGTTAGGCTGCTCCCTAGTAAGATATACAGTACCTAGCACAGCTGAGGCTATGTTGGGAATTTTTCCATAGAGCTGTGCTCTTAGGGCCATATAAAGCTGAGGCCTGGCCCACAAGGGAGGGAGGGAGGGAGGAAGGTGTAATATTCAGGTCTTCCCTTGCTATGGAGCATAAGAGAATGGGAATTTCCCCTAGTATCTGGGAATTTTGACTTAGGACGTAGTGCCATATCTGAGTCACATCTGATGCACCCTGGGGTCGACGTGCTTCTGACTCCGGCTGAGTATTCCGTAGAGTCAATTTATGCTATACCCACTATGTTTTTGCATATTCACAGCTTAGTGAGGCAGGAAATTCCCTCGTCATGGCATATTTGTTCCCCAGAGCGTCAACTCCATGACACAGCTCAGCGTCTAGGTTGCATATGCAACACGGTTCCCTGAGAAGGGGAACGAGACGCTGCATCTTATTGCCATGCCTCGGAATTGTCTGTGCGTAATACAAGAGTTGATTACGTGTAACACAGGCACCCTTTTATACACACCGGTTGTGACAACATGGACTGTTGTTGGGCAGCGATTATTGGCAGGTGTTTACACATGCTTCAGACACCGGTCACACTGATGGCATTCCCACTATAGCATCAACTCCATGACTCAGCATCTCATTCCGTTTCTCAGGGAACTGGTTTGCATATGCAACCTATGCATTTTTTTATTTTTATTTTTTGTACTTTTTGTACTTTTTTGTACTTTTTGTACTTTTTACCAGGCGATTTCTGTATTTCAGCTAAAAAAAATGAATGAATAAATAAATAAAATAAACAATAAGACTAGCCTAAAGTAAATATGTAATATATAAGTCATAATACAGAATACATATACAATATAGGCCCCCCCAAATGCTTTGGTGCAATTTGAATGCTGTTGCTAGTCCCTAAATGCATTAATTTGGTGTGAATTGCAGTCACATCACTTCCTTCATGCGATGATCATGGTGTGATCTTGGCTTTTTAAATCTATTCCACTTTTGCAGCAGCCTCTCTTTTACCCTTCAGAAAATGTGCTCATCCAATCAACAAGGGCACACTCAAAGGGTTATGGGAGCCTGTGTGTTTGCCAACGCACAGCTTTCATCTCATCAGGAAGAGCAATAACATCTGAAATCTGTCCAATCTCATAGCCCAAGCAAATTTAGTGCAGGGACAGTCTTTACACTTGAATGTTGAAATGTTGCCGGGGTGTTACACAGTTGAAAAGTGAATTGTGCATTATTATAGTTGTTGTTATACAAAAATGTACAAACAAAAACAAAAAAACATTGCACTGCATTATGGTTTAATAGTTTAAATAGTGTTACAGAACACAATTGCTTTAGTGGTTTTAGTCCATATCTCTGTTGGCTGATCTTAAAATATCATGCCTACCTCTGTTAAAAGTCAAAGTCAAATCGCAAGACAATGGATGAAAACGAAACATTTCATTTAGCAAACAAAAGTGACACATAGTAGACAGTCAAAAGGACTAAAAATACAACAGTAAATATGGACAAACAATAGAAAACAGAATTGACAGTTACTGTTAGCAAGCCTTAATTATAACCTGCAGTATTTCTTATACAGGTTATCATTAATTTTGTACATTTTGTATTTTTTTTTTATAGAAGTGTAATGCATGTGATTAATTCATGTCATTAATTCAAAGAGATGAAGGTTTTGTGCCAATGGATAAAATGGAAATATGACATTTTTGATGAATTTTTCCTTGTTGACAAACCATTAAATTATGGAAAGCTTAATCATATCATCAAGAAAGAGGGCTGCCTGAGAGAATAGCGTGTGCACATCACTCTTACTTAATGCACTCTGAGTCATGGGGAGAAAAACATAATTAATCCAGTGATGTCTCAAATGTGTTTTGACTAGAGGAAATGCACTGGTCACAGAGGTTTGAATCAAGATCTGATGAAAAAATAAAAGTAGACTCCAAGCATTTTCACTCTGTTATCTCAGTGTCAATGTCTAATTAAAGGGCTGTGGTCTGAATAATAGAGATCCTCTTCGAATTTTTACATTCAAGTTCACTCATTATGTTAATTACAGGAGTACCAATCTTCTCCTGATCAGGTCAGAAGCCAGTTAATACTTTATTAAACTAGGTTATGCAGATATCTGGAATTATCTGGTCTTTGATTCAGTACCGGAGAGTTATTAATTAGCAGGTTCTTGGCAAGAGCCCCTGTGAGAACACCCTGGCCCCATGTACACCCAATCCTGGGAGACTGAAACATGTATTGCTGAAAGCTAAGAGGACTGCTAGTTCATTATTTTTTATATAGATTTGTACTGTCTCTGGCTAAGTAGACCGTGTAGTCTCTAATTGGTCATGAGTCACTTTGGGGAAGAGTAATTATCATAATTGTGGAAGATGAGAGTTTTAAAGATTTGCAAAAATGGTACCAAGAGGAATATTAGAAATGACCTATTTCAAAGCTAATACTTTGAACTTTTCAAATCAACATGTTAGAAAAATTTAAATAATCCTATAACTTAAACTTGGTGTTAAATGTAAATTCTGGTCACAAGCCTTAAAAGAAATAAGTATACTTCAAGTTAATTTTATTAAGAATACTTAAGTAAAGTTCAAGTATATTTTTAAGTATACTTTATGTAGTATACTAATATCAATATCAATATCATTTCAATACTACTTGGGACTAAATTTGCTCACGTTTTAGTGTATAAAAGTATTATTTTAGGTATACTATAAGTGTAACTGCACCCACACACCGGACGCGAATAGCGCGTCAGGCGCGAGTGATTTCAATGTTAAGTCAATGAAAAGACGCGTTACACGCGTTTTACGTGCGTAACGCGTCTTTGCATTGACTTAACATTGAAATGACTCGCGCCTGACGCGCTATTCGCGTCCAGTGTGAACGCACCATAACAGTAGTACATGTCGAGTACACAACTAGTTTAGAACTACATTTTTTTTTTCATTTGTACTGCTTTCACTTGTAGTTTTGTTCGTTTGCACTAATACTAGTGAACTACTAAAATACTTGTAGTAATTTTTTTTTGTTTGAAGTACACTACTAGTTTAGTTGGCTACATATGAGTTTTCTTTAAGTGAACTTACCATCATACTTGTAGTATTGTTTTTTTTGTTTGTTTTTTTGCACTTTAAGTATACTACTATGCTCCAATGTATTAATTTTTAAACTTGAAATATACATTTAACTGTACTTGAAGTAGATTTGTAGTAAATTCCTATGTACACAACAATTCACATCCTCGGAATTATGAACATATATGTTTTGTTTATAAAAAAATATTTTCGAACGATGTAAGTTTATAAGACAGTATGTAAAACTATGTAAAAAGAGCAATCAATCAAACGAGTAAACAACTACAAGCCAAGCGTACTTGGACTACTTAATTATAATTTTAAGTATATCTTAGGTCTAAAAGATCGAGTACAAGTATAGGCCAAGTATAATTTTCTGTGTGTAATTATATATCTGAGAAGTACAAACTAGACTGAAAGTATACTTTCTTATTTGTAGTTTAAAATTAGAATACTAATAGCACACTTGAATAAACTTCTTTTTTGTTAGGGAAGTTTTAAAAAGTGAGGCAGACTTTTATCACTTTTATTTTATTTGCATCTTATTCTAACAAAGAATAACACACTTAGTCAGGAAAATACTAACATGTACAACAACAAACTTTTTTTTTTTTTTTTTTTTTTTTTTTTTTAGTGGTGGGACATTTTGTATATCAGTGGAAAGAGAAGGGAGTGTCACACTATAGTAGGCTACTATAGCAGAATGAAGCAGAAGCAGAATGAATGAAACGTTTTTTTTAATTAATCAGGAGAAAACGCAGGACTTCCCAATTCTGAAGTCATAATTGTGAGTTTGTTGCCTTAAACGCTTTTTGATTTGAAATCTTATAAAGATATTTAATCAATATCCAATGGATATTACTAATTTACAACCATTCAAACATTATCCGCGCTTTACCATAAATAATTCTCACCGCCATGTTTACATTTTATGGCTCTTCCAACTTGGTATAAAAAAGGTATACAAATGATCTCTACATTTCCCAGACAGTTCATGTCAAACTTTCAACTAGGAAACTTATATTTATGATAATTCCGAAAGTACCGAATGTGAAAGCAGTATGAGCAGATCTTACGAAAATAATATTGTTTCTTACTATTACAAATTATACTGCACAAATTCATACGTATTAGCCACCAGTTTGCAAAACGTAAAATAGTTACAATTTGCCATAGCAGTGTGCTGGGATACAAAAAGGAAACATTTACATCTCACCTGCAAGGGTTTGACTTTTACTTTTCACTTCAAATGAATATGAAAAAAAATATTGTATTCAAGTTAAACAGTCTTTTAAGAAACATGGAATGGACTGTGAGTGGTCCTTGAGCATGCAGAATAAAGAATCCACTAAAAGTAGACCATAGAAATATCATAAATGTTGTAACTATCAGTAGATTATATAAAAATGTGTTAATGCAGTGTAACATCAAAACAAAATACAAATATAGTTATGTTAACAACGGACAAGCCAAGATGACAAACTGTGCAAACATTTTTATGAGGCACAGAATGCACACACATGTTGGCACATTTTTGTCATGGTTCTACAGTCCATTGATCGACCTACACAGCCCAGCATGATTAAGAGCTCATGACGAGAAAAATGGAGGATCACCTTGCAGTTGTGACCTTAGGGCACACTATCTTCTCTCTGGGGTCTGATTGGGTGAGGATTCATTAGCCTCTTTCGTGATGGAGTGGACTTCTCCTCTACCACAGCAACAGAAATTTCCTCTTGAGTTTCAAAGGGACAGGGGATCATATATACTGTAAGGGGCTATTTTAAGAACTGACAACCTATCCAACTGTTGTAGCGAATCAAACTGTGGTTCAAGAATCAATGTAGTCTGGGAGGCTCATGTTTGGAGGCTTTACTTGAGATTAAACATCCAGTGTTGGGGAGTAGCTATCTAAAAGTATCTACGCTGTATGGTTTAAACCAACACGAGGGAGTCAGGAATATGTCACAGGTCGAGGTGGGCCAAGCCAGACTGCACCCACCCCTAGACCAGGATCACCCTGAGGAGCGTGTCAAAGGAGGAGGCAGGAGACAGGAATAAAAAGAATGACAGGCTTTATTAAATATAAAAACAATTTGAAAATCCTAATCTAAAATTCCTCTTCCTTCCTCTTCCCAGGAATCCAAGGCAAGTGGGGGGTCAGGCTCACTTCCTTCTGGCGCTGGTGCCAACTCGCAGTGGTAGGTACTGAACAGGTGGGTATCGCAGGTGAGTAATTGAGTCAAGCTTACTTCCTTCTGGCGCTGGTGCCAACTCACAGTGGTAGATACTGAACAGGTGGGTATCACAGGTGAGTGGGGGGTCAGGCTTACTTCCTTCTGGCACTGGTGCCAACTCCCAGTGGTAGGTACTAAACAGGTGGGTATCGCAGGTAAGTAAATGAGTCAGGCTTACTTCATTCTGGCTCTGGTGCCAACTCACTGAACAGGTGAGTATCACAGGTGAGTATCGCAGGGGAGTAGGTGGATCAGGGCCCACAGGAGTTGTAAAGGGGGGGGCACTTCGCACCATACAGGTGGGTTTCAGGGCTACAGCAGACTCAAGTCGCAAGCGGAGCGGGGCTTTGGCTGGCACAGACAGAATCAACACTTCAAATAGAGGTGAATAGCTCTCACATGGGTGGCAGGAGACAGAGTCAATAGCTGAACAGGGCTTTCACTGGGACAGACAGCATTCAAACTTCAAGCAGAGGTAAACAGTTCTCACGTGTGTTGCAGGGGACAAAGTCACAAGCTGAGCGGGCGTTCACTGGAACAGACGGAGTCAACGCTTCAAATAGAGGTGAACAGCTCTCACATTGGTGGTAGGAGACAGAGTCATAAGCTGAGCAGGGCTCTCACTGGGACAGACAGCATAAACTTCAAGCAGAGGTAAACAGTTCTCACGTGTGTTGCAGGGGACAGAGTCACAAGCTGAGCGACGTTCACTGGAACAGACGGAATCAACACTTCGAATAGAGGTGAACAGCTCTCACAGGGGTGGCAGGAGACAAAGTCATAAGCTGAGCAGGGCTCTCACTGGGACAGACAGCATAAACTTCAAGCAGAGGTAAACAGTTCTCACGTGTGTTGCAGGGGACAGAGTCACAAGCTGAGCCGGGCTTTCACTGGGACAGACAGCATACAAACTTCAAGCAGAGGTAACCAGTTCTCACGTGTAGTGTGCACACGGGGGCTTTTCCTTCTGACATCCAACAGGTGACTGCAATCGATCTTGCTAGACTCTTATGATGGACGGTAGACCAGCATAACACATGGGGAGTGCACGGCGATAAAAGGTAAATCTTCCACACACACACGACAGTCCAATTCCAAACATGCAACGTGATGGGAAACGTCAATTTCAGCACTACAAATCCACTCTTCAAGTGCAAAGTAAGGCCAACACTCACCCAGAGGTCTCGATCTGAAGAGCCGATGATAGTCAAAGTTGGGACAGATGCGGTGAATAATTTCCTCACCACTACAAGCGGCTTCACTTCGCTGGTTTCAATGGCCGAGGGGGAGGCTAGAGATCGACAAGGAATCAGTATATTTCACTCAGTGCGATGTATACAACGTGATCCAAGCACTTCAAACCAGTATCCAATTTAGTGTAGAAAACATGCGGTTATGAGATTCAATTTGTCAATCGCTCATCTCACTCTTTCCCAGTCCAGACGACGAATTCCACTCTTCAAAACTGCCCTCGGATCCCACAAGCAACACTCCTCTTCTTTCACGATGGTCCTTCAGCTGCAACACTCCACAAACATTTCCCAACGGGAGAGAACCACACCAGATCGCCGGGGGAAGACAAAGAAACAACCACACAACGCGGAGGGAGAACACACAGCCTTCTCTTCCTCTTGTGTTTTATCCTCTCCAAACACTGGCGCCACCTCAATCAGGCACTCAAAGTGAAGTCCCCGCACCTGTTGCCAATCTGCCATTTAGTTGTCATGACGACAGACACACACACAAGCCCGGGGACAGTGTTACACTAAAAGTGTCCCGGCGGGAACACTTCTCTGATGGGATTAGTTCCGGGGATTATTTGTCACCCCGTGACAAATACACTCAAATAGTCTTTAACTGTGAATAGAATTACTCATATAAACGCATTAACCACGAAACAAAGACAATAACCAGCAGAGAACTGAACAAAACTTGGAGTATATACACAGGTTTACCAAGGGAACTAAATAGGAAACAGGTGAACATAATCATTGGCTCATACTAACAAGGGTAAGGAGAACACCTCACTGAGAAACCAAAAAACACAATGAAACTTAATATAACTCGGACACTATTAACTTAAAGGCCCACTTAAGTGCCTTGAAACGTGCATATATTTTCAATGTCCTGACATGATTTCCACTGAAACATATTGAGAAGCCCCTCCCCTTTTTAAAATAGCAATTAGCGTTTTATTTATATCACAGCTCGGCCACAGCCGCTGAGCAACAGTCTAATAGATTCCCCTTTCAGATTTAATAGGAAACTGTTACTAAAGCAAAACAGTGATCATAATCATGCTGAGGATGTGCAGTTTGAAAAGTGTGTAATGTATGTTGCTGCATGACACCGGTGTTATCTCTTCTACTCGACCGTTTGCTGTTTCTCCTAATCTTCCCCACATCGCTTTAAAATACAGCATTCTGTGCAGAATTCAAATGGGTCCGATATGTTTTGTGGTCTGCGGGGCCGACTCGCACATATGATCGGCTATCGTGTCTCTGGACCGGAGCAGACTGTGTGCGCTCTGCAGGGTTCACGTGACACTAAAGTTTGGTTTATGCTGCATTCACACGGGTTGGTGCTTGATGGAGGGCATCTGAAGCTTGGTGTTCACGTGACATTCAGTGACGATCACATTACTTTCCGGTGTTGCATGAACGCAACTGGCTAGCGTCTGTCTAAATGAATTGATTACATTTACAAAATGAGCTTACAATAGCAGAAATAAGACTTTTTAATGAAGATAAAGGTCCATATTTGATAAAAATGTTCATGAAATTAAATAAAAATGTTTTAAGAAATTATAAAATATTTAAGAAATTAGTATGAAGACCTCCGATGCAAAAGCCTCTAAAAGTTACCGCTGTCAAAAAATAATATTGAGTGAATGCTCTCCGCACATCGTATACGTTCATCAAATACTTTCACTTCAAACTCACTAAATCCCATTCAGAAATGCCGGTTCTTGGGTAGAAACCTACATACAGCCGGAGCCTGATAAAAATGTTAATAACAAAAACTTTAGACGGACTTAGGAGCTTTTGCATCTGGAGTTTTTATATGTTCTTATATCCATATATCTTGTTCTAATGTCTCAAGTAATAATCTCAAGGTTTGCTTGTTTTACACAAATCTTTGGTTCTTTCATATCATGGGTTTTGAGAAGTGTAATAAAATAAAAAAAACATTGTCACGTGTGTGCCTTACTTCTCACTGCTGCTTCCTGATGGTTTAGAGAACAATTACTCTGAGTCGCCTCCTGTCTTAAAAAAAAAAAAAGATAAGAGTACAACGGCGAGCAGATCGAATGCCTCATCCGTTTGGGGAGGTGCGAGCGCAGTATTTGAGGGTAAAATCAAACAGCTCACCTAAACGGTCTTCTCTCCGTCTCTCTTTTGTAGCAATGGAAATTCTGCTTCTTTCTAGTCATTCAGTTCATATCAAATAGCTCTTTTTGCGGAGTTGGAAATGCCTACAGTAAATGGTCCTCTTTCTCTCTTTTATAGAGATATTGAATCAGAAAGTTGAATTCATTGAAGTGAATCAGTTTGATTGGATAGTTTATGAAAAGTAACTCACCGACCTTATGACTATGACCTTTTTTTCAGTAGGTTGTTTTTGTAGTATTCAATGACAATTAGCTGTTTAAGTTTGACAGTCACTCCTATTGAGTTTATTCATTTATTACCCCACATTGTTTTTTTGTTTTGCTTTGTTGTTGATTCGCCAGCAAACATGGTTCTGACTACATTATTAATTACATCATTATTTTATTTTTTTTATAAATAAAAATTATACTGCCTCATGAAATTTCTGCAATTTGTAGCTTTTAGCTTAAAGATACAATATCCAAGATGTTCTGCCGCTAGAGGTGCTACATTTCAAACAACAACAACAGCGTAGCTTGACGACGATGGAGCGTGGAATGATGGGAACTGTCGTTTTTAACTCAGTCAGTCAGACGGGAATCGAAAAATCATGTTCATGGATGAGGTAAAGTTCTATTTTTATAAATGTTGCGTTTAATGACATGCTTTTATTCAATTAAAAGGAATTAACCACAAGAAAAGTACCGCAAGAAAAGTAAGGTTTAATACTAAATTTGGTTGACGTTTACGTTTATGGGACTTGTCTTTGTCGACAAAACCAGCTGCAATCGGTAAAGAATAATTGTGTTCTATAACGACTGCATGAAACAAGCTAACGTTTGGTGCTTGATCGACGCTACAACTACAACTTCCGCATTTGTCCAGGACTCCACGCAGTACGAGCGGAAACCGAGGGTAACGCGGATACGACGCCATTGACTGGTGACTCCCAGCTCACCCCTGCTCACACGCCCCGTTTCCTCGGTTAAAATCGACATTTTCTCATGATTTAAAAATAGTTGGAAATATACATTTGGGATATTGTAAGTAATCAACTGAACAAAATACATAACACTGGCCTTGTGATTTGGGGATATTTTAATGCAAAAAATTTACATATTGTACCTTTAAGCTAATTAGCTAACTGATTTTCAAAACGGTAGATTGTCTGCAATTTCACTAATTCAAATGACTACTAGCTTGAAGGTTGGAAAGCAATGCAGTTTTAGGCCACATTTACACATAGCCGGGTATTTAGAGAAACGAATATTTCTCCCCCTCCGTTTTCAATAATAACATCGTGCACACAACCCGCATAAATACGCCGTCGAGCGCCTTTATAACTATGCTAAACCTATGGGCGGCAGTGTAGGGAGAAGGATAAAGCCATGCAAGCCAATCAGAATCCTCAGAATCGACAAGAGAGAACCTAAAACCCCGTTTCTCCCAGTTGACACGACAACATATAACCGGCGTTTTCAGAAATCTCCACTTTGGCCGGAGTTTTTAGAAATAATCGTTTTCTGGGATAAAAACGGCGTTTTCGTGTAAATGACAGGCCAAAACGCAGAGAAATATCTGCGTTTTCCCATCGTGTAAACAGGGCCTCAAAGTAGCTTCACCAACATTGTAAACATCCAGTTTTTCTTTCATAGAATACATTTTCAAAACATGGTAAGAATCAGCTTTATTTTTTATTTATTTGGCTTTAAACTGCATTGTTATGGTGTAAGTCATAGAACAGTTCAGAATCTCAGTTCATAAAAGTTAGAGTCGTGGTTCCTCTGGTGGTCTGCGGCTGAGATTTGAGGTTTACTATAACAGTCTGACAGGATTGTGGGCTGAGCATTATTCAACTCCAATTCAATATGTCAGAATTTATTTGTTTCATTATTTATTTGAGTCAAATTAGGTTAAGAAGTGCCCTTCTAATCAGTTTTGACTGGCTTATTATAGATCAGATTGCATTTAATTTATACCTTCAGTTCTGCAAGGCTCTGTAGAACTGAGTCAGACTGAATTGTCAGAAAGAATCATGGGTAAGCTCTCCCTTTAGGGGAACCCTCACCATGCGAACGTGTGTGTGATGCAATCATCTGACGGCCTTCAACCTCCCATCATCTTCTTTATTGCAGGCATTACTTCTCGCTCTGTTGGTCCTATCAGCAGCCCACTTCTGTCATAAGAGCTCATTGACCGCCATCTGACAGCAGACTGGGATAAGACTGTGTTTTAGTACGATTCGGAGAACCATCTGACATGATAAAGGACGGTTTGCGGATTCTCGCGTTTTAAAATTATGTCATTACAGGATATGAGGCCAGCTGTGTTCCTTTGTGTCGCAACCTTTTGTACATTAAGCTATAAGAGTTCATTTATTTGAACACTTGGTATTGTAATGTTTACCCTAAAATTATTTTCATCTAACTTTCAAATACAATATATATATTATTGGTTTTCAACAATAATAAAAAAAGGTGCAGCCTAGTAACTCAAGTATATAGATTATGTGTAAAGGAATTAGAAAACGGAGCATTTAGCATTTGTTCGGTCAATTTTTCCTTTCTTGATTAGCCAAGAAAAAAAATACGATTAAGATTTATTTCCTAGGATAAAAAATGTCAATGAAGTTATATATAGAAATGAAACTGTTAAAGTACAGTATTGCTGCACATTTGAAAATGAATGATGCAGCAAAGGGTTAAATTATTGGCAGTTCTAATAATGTAATCCATTCACACACAAGGCTCTGCGACAAATGAAATTAATTGCTTTATTGGATACATTATTGATTTTTTCAGAGTGTCTTACATCTACTTGAAAGCAACCATGCATAGCCTATTAAAAATGATTTGTACCGGTAATTGATCAGAGCTTGGAAATTGCGAGTCTATCATGGTTACTGAAGGCCCCGATAGATTTCCATCTCCCTGTAATAAGCCTGTGGAATATCCGTCCGCTGATCCAGGATCAGTGCCGCACTTTTGCCTATAATGGGAAAGATAATGACAGGCTGAGACACTGATGCCAGACATACTGGTGTATCTCCCAGACAGGATTCCCTGAGAGTGTGAGATGAAAAGGGAGCATGATTAGCCAGTCTGATTTACAAATGGTCCAGCGGGGTTCCTGGACACAGTATGAATACCAGCTCATTAGATCCAGAGCGTTTTCCCACTGACAGATGCTTCATATTCTGATGAGATACTACAAAGATTCAAAAAGGGTTATAAATGTTTGTAATAAAAAACAATAAAAAAAACTTAATTATTGGTTAACTGCAAGTTACCCTACCATAAACTTACTGTAATTTTTTTAAATACAAAAAATACTGTACAATTTGCAAGTAAAAATTAGGAATTACCATATAATTTACCAATCAAATCCCTAATCAAACACAACTCATCAGCTCATTAACCCATGTGATAATGAGTTGAATCAGGCGTGTTAGGGAGACAAAGAAAAAGTGCATGTGTTGGGGGTCCTTCAGGAGAGGCTTGGGAAACATAAAAAAATATATATATATATATACACAAATAAGACTTTAAAACAAAAATCAAACATCACTGAACCTAAGCTGGACTGTGATGCCATTTTCTTCTGGAAACAAACTTTTTTTGCATTATGTTCCTGTTATCTCTGTAAAGCTGCTTTGAAACAATCTGTATTGTAAAAAGCGCTACATAAATAAATGTTACTTGACTAGACTATAGTTGAGATCCATGTTTGGATTTATTACAGTTCATCACTGAGAAGGTTTGATCGTTTTTCAAACGAATCCTAAGCCGTTTCGTTGTGTCAAGACGAAACATTGGCACATTGCTCACCCACTTATTGCGTGCGCAGACACTAGGGAAAACTTGAACCCCCTCAAACACTGCAGCTGACTCCTGTGGATACTAGCATCATATCGAGAAGACGTTGTGCTCTACAATGTGAAGGTAAAACAAATTTTTTTCCACTGCCCAAGGATGAGCATGTGAAGAATCAGTGGTTCAAGTTCATCTTTAAAACGATACCACAGCAGGATAGCCCAACGGTGGATACGCAAGACCGTTGTTATCGTAGGATGGGTCATTACTGTCACGTACAGCTCTGAGACACAAAGGTTGAGGATCCAAATGCAGTATTTATTTTGAAAGGGTAATCCAAAGACGTAATCCAAATCGAGGCAAGGTCATACCCAAGCAGGCACTCCAATCAAACAGGCAGTAGGTTAATCCAGAGACAGGCAAGAAATCCAAAACCAAGAGACATAAGGCCAGGAAAACACTCAGAGATGCTGTGTACACAACTAACAAAACTTTGCAGTAAGTGATAGGGTGAACCAGGCTTTTATAGGCAGAGCTAATGAGGCTAATGATTTACAGCTGTAGATAATCATGGCTGTGTAGGTAGGGGCAAAGGATTGTGGGGAATGGAGTCTGTGAAGGTGTGGTATTAGTCCAGGTAGGAGTGCCCTCTGATGGTAATCCACAGAATCACTCTCATGTACCCTACATGTTGTACTAAGTGTCAAAAGCACAAGTATTGCAGAAACAATACACTACCTGTAAAGACAAAACTTATACCATGTCTGTTCATACACTGTAGGGGAGAGCGGGGTAGAACCTAACGCATTTTGGTTTTGGCTCTATTATTTAAAAAATCTTTTAATCTTTTTTTTTACACAAGAAACATACACATCTCTGCTACAAATGAACACTTAAAAGTTTTTTTCTAGGACCTTCCATTTTCGTACAGTTGCACTGAAAGTGACAGAAGTGCAAATGTTACAACTTACCCCATATGCGGGGTTAGTTGTAACAGACAGAGGGATTAGTTGTAACACTTGTGTGTAACACACATAATTCAGTACTATTTTATCTGTATAGTTTGATATTGTTTGTACATCTGTATAGATAGATATCCATACATCCATCCCTCATCCAATCATCCTTCTATTATGGATCAATATCACGGATAGAGATATAGGAAAGGGCTGAACAGTTTTGCATGCAAAATTATTATTATTATTAATAGTAACAGTAATAATAATAAAAACAAGCTTAAAATCACATTTTAAAGTGTTTATTACATGAAAACAGGCAATATTTTTTATAAATAAACAAGTGATCAATATAGTAAACAAATCCCATAGCCTACAATATTGTGAACACTTGGCGGCTTAGTTGTAACACTGTGCTACAACTAACCCCGCTGTGTAAAAAATATTTTAAACCTAGCTAACAGTTGCTAGGAGTTGCTGACATGTTTCAAAATGGTGCCATGTTTCAGCCAACAAGACAGTGATTAAGGCAATATAAAGTTAGATTTGGTGACGTACACACACAACTCAGAAACTTAAAAATACGTATGATGAAAAAAAATACTTATATGGTGTCAAAACACTCTTTGTCCCGTATCTTCACAAAATATTACCAAAACTTTTCACAAATCCACGGGAGACCGTCTTCTGGTAGCGAGAGAAAAAGGGTGTAAACACAACCCGCGTGACCCTGAGTAACTACGTAAAAGGTCCGTGTTACATTTAGCCCCGCGTTAGGTTGTGCCCCGCGCTCCCCTATAATATTTTCAACACTTGGACGGATGGGTGTTCCGTCCAATCACAACTCACTGCGCCATCTGACCAATCACTGCAGATTAACGTCACGCAAAGGAGGGGTTTGGAAAAATGATTCGATGAGCGAATCCTCTGGGAGCCGTTAAGGCAAAAAAGGTAAAAATAAATGCATGTTATAAGACAATGCAAGTGTTTTTGTCCTTGCATGCATGTAAACCTGTTGTTGGGGACTCCCAAAACAAAAATAGGAACCTTTCAAATACCAGAATAGGGGCACTTTAATGAATCTTTTGAGATATAATTACCGGTAATGCTATACTTTTTGCTATAAATTACAGACATGGCATCCGAGGACTAATTCTCCTTTTTCTCAGTTATTTTGTGTTATTTCCAGATTCAATCGTAGGCTTGTTCTTCTTAGTGGAGCACTTTCGCACATCTGCACTCTTCAAAAACAACGCTTTAAATCTCTTGACAAACTAAAAGACGTCAATTACATTTTTGTATTCTAAATAAAATATATAGAATGTACTGAATGTCAGCTTGCTTATTTGGCTCAAGATAAGGATTTACATGTCATGCAAACAAGACTTGAACGACTTGAAAAGTTGAACGACTCGTTGAGCTATGCTGATAATGACGGAATTGGCGAACATAGTTGGCTAACAATGCTTTTGGGAAACACACCCCTGGGTAGCAACTGATACCGGCTTTGTGCAACAGGCCACTGGCTCTCTCATCACCATGAAACGATGAATTCTAGAACACCTGTGCTCAATCAGCACACCTCAGCTCAGTCACTGTCTGGCTTTGATCTGGACACAGACTCTCCAGCGATTTCCAGTAATCCTGTGAGTTATCGCCAGTTCTCCTGTGAATGATCTCCGCTGAACTTACCTGTTATCTCCTGTTGTTGCTCCCTGAGAAGTTATCCAGCGTTACCATCCTGAGTTCCACTCGCCAGTCAGCCGCTGAGGTGTGTGCATCTCTCCATCTACTTCTGTAAAACATTTCAAGTATTATCCATCCATCTGCACTCTGCTCCAGTCCATTCATTTATCCCTGCACTTGCTTGAGTTTACCCCGCTGTGTGACCAAATAAAGTGTTGGATTTAAACGGTCCTTCTTGTCCAGTGTGTGTGTATCCTGACAACAATGACAAGAATAAACAGACTGAAGTGAAAGAACCCTGACAAATATGTGAACAATCATGTTTTTTAAACATGCAAGCATAAAAACCTATTCTAGTAGACCCCAAAAACAAAATCGAGTCTTTTAAAAAGGGCATAATAAAAAAGAGCACCTTTTAATATCAGTTTGCTCTTGAGTATTTATTTCTGTTGTGATTTAAGTCACTTTTTTTTTTTATTTTTTTTTTTAAATAGTAAGACCCATTGGATGTGACGTTATCCCTAACACACTGTAAACGCGAATAAGTTGGCAAAACTAAATTTTAAGACAATCAATTGCCTCTTTTTTAAGTTATGAAATTCAAAGTTTAAGTAAGCAGAACTACAGATTTTTATTTTGTACTTAAACATTTAAAGGTAAGAACAATTAAAATGTTTGAGTACGCTAATTCATACAATTAACATAAAAATGTCATGTAATCTCAATGTGAACACTTTTATTGGTATAAACTTAAGTAGCTTTAACAAGCATATCTGCTAACATACTAATTTGTTAACATATTAGCAATAGTATGCTATACAGAAGATTTTACTGTATGAGTGCAACAATATAAAGTTATTATTTGCCTACAAACCAAGCTCATGCACCACTTGTCACCATGATGGTAACTATCCTAAAACCAACATTAACAGAAATTCTTCTAAATTAGCATAACAAAAAACAACAATAATCACTACTAAATCTCCCACTGAACATTAATCTTGCATAAAAAACAACAACATTACATTACACTTAATTTTAGCATTTACTCTTCCTTTCGAGTGCCATCGGCTAAGCATGCTGGGAAATAGACATCCCAGCCATTTCAGTTAAACTTAAGTTTGTCTAAATTAAAATAAATAATTTCATAAAACTCAAAACAATGAAACAGTTCAGTTTACTTAAAATATATCAGTTCTGTGAACTTGAAAGAAAAATAAAGTGCTAAATACTCATAAAAGTGAATTTGACTGAACTAATTAGTTTAATTTAAGTTTGTCCTTTAAACTAATTAACTATTTTGAGCGTTAGGGTTTACAGTGAATGTTGCATATCCCTCAGCAAATGTGTATCTGCAGGCCTATTAGTGTAATGCAGTGTTTAACACGATACAGGATTTAAACCTACAACGTTGGCATTGTAAGTACCATTTTTAAGCAGTCGGTTTACAGAAACAAAATGGCTTTTGCCTTAGCATGGGTCTACTTTACACGAGTATATGACTATACTGTATATATGTGCACATAATATTGATCTATCACAAACCCAATCGACTACTTACTGAATCATGTTGCCACAAATATACTGTATCTTCTAAATATTAAGCTATTGTGCTGAATGACTTAAATTTCAATCTGTCCCTCAAACAAAACTAGCATCTGATTTCAGAAGACTTGGAATATTGTGAATACAAGTGGTGTGGAGCACTTGTTTGAGGCTTGGTTACTATGTAGTCAATGTATGGAAATGAGTAGTGTGATCATACTTTTAAACTTTGTGTTCCATAGAATAACTAAAGTCACACAGGTTTTTTGAATGATGACGGGAAAAAAATCCCTTCCTTTATAGTGTAAACAACAAGCTCTTGAAATGTAGTTATACTTTGATCATCAGTCTGAATGGCTACAACTGGGTCAGTTTTTTTCTCCTTTGTGTTTTTTTTTTAAGGGAAAATAAAAATTGACAAATCCCCATGTCATCTTCTGAGAACAAGTCTACAAAAATAATAGAAATGCCATTTGCCTGTGAGCCTTTTGGGAAATAATTGATTTTGTCTTTTGAATAAAACAGTCCTTTGAGCAGATCAATAATTGATTGAATTATGTCTAATGCTGATTGAACAATAATGTATATTTTAGGTAATTTGTGATAGCTACTGCTTAGAAAGAGGAATAGGAGGTATTTTCAGAGAGAACATACGATGATTTGGGGTTTAATTGGATTGGTATTGATGGCACTCTTCCATTCCTGGAAACTGGCTCCTTGTAGCTTAGAAAACAGATGAAATATTAAATAATGTAAAGGTAATACGTACTATACATATAACTGATCAAAAGTTTAGAGTACTACTCCAACCTGGGATGTTTTATATAAAATGTATACCTGTAAAGCTCTTTGTTTAGAACTGCAAGTAAACTCTCAATTATTCCAAGTGCAAGCTCAGTAAAACTGAAACTTTTCCTCTGCTGTAGAATGCCCTCATTGTGCCAGTCCGATAGATTTTGTACTTGCCTATTGCTTGCTCATTTTGTGTGTGCAGAATCCATCATGTGGTCAGTGAACAGACTCTAGGCGGTCCAAGGATGTGCCAGTGGACACTAGCCATGAGCTATCACCATTGTGCCCTTGAGCAAGGCACTTAACCTCATGTTTCTCCCTCTAATAAGCTGCTAACAGGAGAATCATCTGCTAAATGACTGATTACTTACAAATTCTGAAGTTATTTATACTGCAAAAAATGTGTAAAAATGTTGACCTTCGTGGAATACCGTGAGGAGCAGATGTCAGCGCACTGATTGTTTAAATCATAACCCTGCAGGGATGCTGAAACTCAGAACACTTGCTAGTCGTCAGGAGACTGACGGAGACCGGCTGCATGGAAATAGCATCTGCTTATAAAGATGGTTAAGGTTATTAGTGATAGTAAAGGTCATTCGTTTTTTAATTATTTTACTGCGATTTCAAATTTAGTTTGTGTGGCATTTAATGTATGCAGAAAGCAAAGCAGCAATGGAGTCAGAACCTTTCAAATTAAATGTTCACAAAAAAGAGCAAATAATTGCACACTCTGAAATGAAGGAATAATCGGTGTTGATTTTTCACGTGAATTATGCGTGAGTGTTTTTATTTGGACTTGAGTGATGTTGGGCAGGGAGTGTTATTCCAGTATGTTTCTCTCTTTCTTGTTTTTGCTCTCAAAGTGCAATTGCTCACAGGTGGATCTACTAATGAGAGATGACCTGTGCTGCGTCCATATATCTCCTACTTACACTACGCCCAAAAAGTATGTACATTTTTGCTAAGGAAAAGTACATACTTTTGAGTGTGTATCAGCTAAGCTTTGACATAAGCTACTACTTAGTCGTAATTGCATCTTTAACGGACCGCTCTGTCGCTTAGTTACATGCATCCTGTCACCATTTAAACTGCCTTGTCAATCATCATGTCACAGTTCCAATCCTCACATTCAATTTAATTCAATTTCCTACCATATCAGAGAAATGTAATAGCTCGATCTGCCAGTCATTAGTCTTTCATGCAGATAACTCTTATCATGTGTTTGCAATTTGCATAATGATGCATTTAAAAGTTAATGACCAAAACAGGTCAACAATTATTAATCACTCAAACATCTTATCTTAACCTCTCTGCTTAACAGTCCTTCGTCCTCGTCCAACACTCAATGGGTTGTGGGCAATATTAGCCGATGGAGTGTGCATGGATCTGCATCTCGGATTCTAACCAGAACTAGTAGACCATCTGGGTATCTTTGGAATACTCATTTCAACATACTACGATTTATGACACTAATTCTAATTTCGAGTACCAACCATAAATGGATAGTATACGAATTAGAATGCAGCACTGATTGGCAATGGGAGTGGGTGCTGTTGTATTTAAGCCGCCTGAAACCTGGATATATCGTTCCCCACTCTCATATCTTCCTTGACTTTTAGGGTACATTTACACAACAGCCATTGTACTAAAAACGGAAAGGTTTCCTTTTCCAGACAACACGACTGTCGGAACTATAACACGGATCTGCAAAAACGACTAAAACCGCTGTTTTATTCATGCCAGGCCAGTAGTTGGCGATACCATTTTGTAAAGAAAAATGATGTGCCTATAGACTAAACACATAATACACATGTGCCTATAGACTGAACACATAATGCGCATGTGCCTATAGACTGAACACATAATGCGCATGTATAGACTGAACAAATAATATGCATGTGCATGTGCCTATAGACTGAACAAATAATACGCATGTGCATGTGCCTATAGACTGAACACATAATACGCATGCACATGCGCCTATAGACTGAACACATAATACGCATGCGCATGTGCCTATAGTCTGAACACATAATACGCATGCGCATGTGCCTATAGACTGAACACATAATACGCATGCGCATGTGCCTATAGACTGAACACATAATACGCATGCGTATGCGCCTATAGACTGAACACATAATACGCATGCGCATGTGCCTATATACTGAACACATAATACGCATGCGCATGTGCCTATAGACTGAACACATAACACGCATGCGCATGTGCCTATAGACTGAACACATAATATGCATGTGCATGTGCCTATAGACTGAACACATAATACGCATGCGCATGTGCCTATAGATTGAACACATAATACGCATGCGCATGTGCCTATAGACTGAACACATAATCCGCATGCGCATGTGCCTATAGACTGAACACATAATACGCATGCGCATGTGCCTATAGATTGAACACATAATACGCATGCTTATGTGCCTATAGACTGAACAAATAATACGCATGCGCATGTGCCTATAGACTGAACACATAATACGCATGCGCCTATAGACTGAACACACAATACGCATGCGCATGTGCCTATAGACTGAACACATAATACGCATGCGCCTATAGACTGAACACATAATACGCATGCGCCTATAGACTGAACACATAATACGCATGCGCATGTGCCTATAGACTGAACACATAATACGCATGCGCATGATGTCAACGGATTCACAAATTAGCATTTTTGTTGTTTACGCGGAGACAATAATGGTATTGTTTTAAAAAACATTGCTTTTTCAGGCCCTCCAAAACACCATTGTCGCATAAATGAGCAGCCAAAGCGCATAAACAAAGTTTTAAGTTTTTAGTTGAAAATACGGTGCTGTGTAAATGGCCCATCAGTTTACTTTTTTCTTTCGGTGTAGTAATTGTTAAAGGAAACGGTACACTAGATTTTTCTTAATGAAAAAAGTTTTGGTGATTTTCTTACAGGTAAAGGGGTCATATATGTGTTTTTTATTTGTATTTTTTTCACCTATTTCTTTTTTACATTTTTTTTATTTTATTTAAATTAATATCTATCTATCTATCTATCTATCTATCTATCTATCTATCTATCTATCTATCTATCTATCTATCTATCTATCTATCTATCTATCTATCTATTCTTCTTTACAGTTGTTTATTCAACTGGTAATTTGTGTGTTTTACTGTCTCTACATTTATAGGCCTTTTTGGGGGACGTTTTTATACGCCACATCACTGACTTGGGGGCATTTCTTCACAGATCAGAGTTCTTTTGAAGCTGCTACTTTTTCAACAGTTCTTTTTAGGGAGCTCAAATTCAAAGCGATATGTGTGGTTCACACCTCAAAAAACTCTATACCTATACAGTGATGTCAGAGGAAGCGCCATGCTGTGAGGCGTCTTTTTATCAGCAGGTACTGGGCCTATTGTTAAAACAGAAAAAAATGGATGGAAAAAAATAACAAAATAACATCAAAAAAAAAAAAAAAAAAAAAAAGCTTCTTTAAAACTTGCTTTACTCTGCTCAAAAATAAAACCAGCTGGACAATAACTCTAGACACAAATTAAGATATTGTATAATTAATTTTATTTTTTCACAATGGAAAAGTCTGACATTATTTATTCGCCGTCATGCTGTTACTTTTTCTGTTCTGGAACTTTTTCCATAAAACAACATTCCGTTTAAACTCCTTCAAGAACTAAAAACACTATAATAGCACCACGAACGCACTCCATACAACTTAGAATGAGCTACATTTACACATGCAACCGGCAGCCATTTGTACCTTCATGTGTTTACTTAAAGCTGCAATTACTACAAATGATGGTTCTGTTATTTTCATACGTGATATATGAATAATTTGATGTGAATGTTGAGTCTAAATCAAGGTCTATTGTAGTGGATGTTTTTCTAGGTTTATTTTTGTATTTTGAACTAGCTCCTCAAGGATTTGCTACATTCTATTCCAATAAGGTTTGATTTAGCCGTTCCTCTATCTCCCAGCATGCAGACACATGGAGAAACAAGCACACCCATGAATCACCAGGCACGCGTCACAATCACCCATGTTCTTATGAACTGCGTCTGCACGCATGCATCATCCTCAGTGTGTCTGCGTCTCTGGATTTATAGACTAGGAGCCTGCACTCTGTTATTGTGACTGGAGGAGCACATTTTGATGACCTTCCAGCGGAGGGCTTGAAAATAGAAAGGTGATATGGAGTAAGGGTGGGTGCGATGTCTCTCTTCCATGGAGGTGACACATAGGAGAGGCGGGAAAGACATCGGTAAGACTGACTGTGAACATGTACCAGTAGATGTTGGGGAAATTATGGGGCGCTGAGAGGACAAAGAAACACAAAATCAATTTTACACCTGGAAAAGGGAATTCTGACTTGGGGATGGTCACAAAAAAAAGAAAAAAAAGAGAAAAACACCTTACTGGATTTGAGTTCTCAAAAAAGTTGCATTGCTCAATTTTTAAGTCGGACATAAACCTTAACTGTCAAAGCCATATCAATCATATCATAGTCAAAGCTAAAATCAAAGCCATATATATAACCAAGTTGTATCAAATTTAAAGTTGATATATCACAAAAATTAAAGTTCCCATGAGATTTTGTTTAGGCGTAATACCAAAAATAGCCACCGGGTGACATAAATTCCATTGAATTTAATTGTATGCATTCTGCCGTAACAAATTAATAAATTTCTGTCCAAATATCAATTCTGTCACAAAATATAGAACCTTTAGACTCAGACCTCTCTGACAATGTGTTTTGTCAAGATTAGAAAAGGTTTTGATCATAACATGAAACATGATGACGCCCAAAAGGGGAGGAGCCAGATACAATCATTTAGAGTACCGTTTCTATGGTAACGCAACGTCCAATTTCAAAACGGTTTTCACAGAATGAATTCTGAGATCGTAAGCTTTCAAATGATACCGAATTTATGATAACTACTGAAATATGTGATTGTCATATATTCATCTATTACTGTTCCCACATAATTTGTAACAAAAACAACAGTGCTAAAATATCTATTTAGGAGTCTTAGACCTTTCCAACGACATATAGTTTGTCATGATTAGATATTATTTAATTGTAATATAGTGAAGTAAACGTAGGCGTCCCGGTAGCGGGACAGTGACGGTTAATAGATAACTTAAAGGGGAGATGAAGCACTCAATCAAGTTTACATAATTTACAAGATGGATTTCCACTATAATCAAAAAAATATATAAGAAACGTGAAAAATGTAAGGATATAAAAGAAAAAAGAAAAAACGTTTTAACTTTCGCGGCCAGGGCGCCGCCATTTTGCAGAATTCTAACCTGTGACGTCACGGGGTTGGTTGGCTCTGTGTGCAGTGAATGACAGAGATAGTGATAGAGTGAACCAGAGTAAGCTGACAGTCTGCTGATTGTTGTTTTAACCACAGGGCCACAGAATCTGTTCAATACAGTTTGTCTGTATTGGTTTAGCACTGCAGAATAATGTTGGTAATGTAATCTAGCACATAATATTATGTATTATTTGTATCTGCTATGAATAACAAGAGGGTGAATAATTACTGTTAGATTACAGAATATGGCTGCTGTGTAGTGATGATCTCACTCAAAAGTTATTGACAATAAACCTGGTTGACTATTAGGAATAACATAAATATGTGTACAACACGGTGCTTTGGCTGCAAACAACTAACATTAGGTACAGTCATTATAAGCTAACAGCTGTAAGCATGAACCAACGTTAGCTTACGCTAACTTAATGATTTTTTAGTAACATTACCACACAAAAAGACGACGTCTACATTATATGTTAACTAACTGCACATGGAAACATTGTTCGCGATGTCTGCCATCATATTCCCGTTTCTTGTCTAACAGTTAGTCCAGCAAGTTAGCATGTAGCTATTTTTATCGGTCCATTTGGCGGCGACTTACCAGCTATAGTGTTGTGCATGAACGCGTTCAATGAACGACGTTTGAAACGTATTTATTTATGTAAATAATATGAACTATAGGCTAGGGGTGTAACGGTACATGTATTCGTACCAGACCGTTTCGGTACAGGACTTTCGGTACGGTGCACATGTGCACCGAATGAAATCTTTCACGTAAATTAGGCTAGTTTTGTGTGCGGAACATACGTCAATTCCGAGTTTCCACACGAACATATTAAGTGTCGGAAGTCTCCGCGTTGCACTGATTAAATCTGATTAATCGTTTTTGTGATTCAAATAGGCCTACATGTAAAATATTACCATAACATCTGTCTTCCTGTGTGCGGAAATTTGTTTATGTTGCTGTGACAACGAAACAAGTGCAAGCGCGCCTGTGTTAAGAGAGCTGATGCGCTCATCTGTGGACATTTCCGAATGCCTTTCTGTTCCACACAAACAAACGTACATGTGTCATTAGTATGAGAAAAAAAATTTTGGTTTTAACTCTCGGGTCGGGCTCGGACATAAATATTGCATAAATAAAGATCACCACATACACGGCACGCTCGCTTTAGCCCAGCCTCTCGCTAGCTAGCGTCATGGCCAATATTGGTTTGAGAGTATTTTATTTAGTGGAGAACTTTGCAGCAGTATTTTATTTCTTATTCTTTTTTTATTTTATATCTTTTGTACTTATTAGCCTAACGTTATATTTTATTAAAAAGTGTGTTTAAAAAAAGTGTAAACAAATTGTTAAAAAAAAGTTTATAGTAAACAACCAGCAGTTTAATTTTTTGCATTTCTTTCCCTTACTGTACCAAAAATGAACCGAACCGTGACTTTAAAACCGAGGTACGTACCGAACCGTGATTTTTGCGTACCGTTACACCCCTATTGAACTAATATTATAACATATTTATCCTTGCTGCATGCGAACCTTCACTTATTCATTGTTCTCTGTGGAATTTTACTTTACCTTTAACTTTTACCCTTACTTGGTGACATTTTGTTCATGCTTTCAGAGGACAAGAGAATGTCAAACAATTGTCCATGTTGGCATTTGCTTAATTTAACCAGCCTTTACCAAGTGAAAGATTCATTTGCATATATATATAGATGCATATAAATGTAGACAATTCTATATTTGAGTAGTGACCAGCACATTCCACCAGGGTTCCAGGGTTCCCTCTCTGACTGCAAAAGTGAAACGGTTTGCTACATTTTGACTGGATCTTGGAGGACTAGCACAAACAAATGTCCAATGGCATCAGATAAGGATGCTCAGAGAACTGCCACACATTGCTCAGGGCCCAGGTATGCTCCACTCTGTCTCGTGTCCATACATCTGCCAAAATAAACTCAACTGCAGATAGACGCGTGCAGCAAACAGCAATGTAACAGCAATGAGTAATGTCATATCCAGGACATTCACTTAAAAGGTAGAAGAAGAAAAAAAGTAGTGGATCAGCCATTGCATGCTAAGTTTAGAACAAGAAGCAAAACAAAAATAATGGAGAAGGATATCCAGTTTTGTATCACTCTTTACGTACTCTTCTTTTGCCGCTTTTCCACTGCGTGGTTCGACTCGGATCAGCACAGCACGGCTCGGTACGCTTTAGCTCGGTTTGCTTTTCCACTGCAGTTAGTACCGCTTCAAAGTGGGTGGGATTATAGTCTGATTTTTATAGTTTATCCGCTCCTCGGCAACAAACGAGAGGAACATCTGCACTTCGTCCACTGACCACGATTCAGCCATTTCTTTTTTTTCTTCAAGCAAGTAGTTTAAAAACAGGTGCTACAGCGGTGGCTGTTACTGACTATTTAAATCTAGCGGGTTTGGTGTCTCGTGTCGCAAATATAATGACGCTGGCAGTGACGATTCTGTCTGACCAATCAGTGATCTGCAGTATTTTCACTAGGGGTTGCTACTGATTTCTGCTAGTCGATTTCTTATCAAAACAATACTCGAGTTACTCGACTACTCGTGGTTCATGCTACGGTAAATAAAAAACATGAAATAGTTCTTATCAATAAATCTTTTTAAAAAATTACATAAGTAAACTCTCAAAACATTATAATTATGACATTACATATGTTAATTTTAATGTAACAGAGTAATGTCATGGGGTGACTTTTCCTGGGGCGGAACCATAGTGGCAGAGATTGGTTCCGCCCGGATCAAACACCACCACTTCCGGTTTCCCTTCCCGGCTCCAAAATCAGGGTTAATCGGCGGCAGGTGCGCCAATGAACAGCGCGATCCCCGGATTGGATGAAGGGGAAGCAGGAGGAGTATAAGGAGGGCTTCCAGAAATCAGTTGGCACGGGAAGTTGGGACGGCAAGTTGTTGCGGCAAGTTGTTGCGGCGGGTTGTTGCGGCGGGTTGTTGCGGCGGTCGCGCACCGCCGCGGCTGTGGGTTCCGGGTCGGGTTCAGGCCAAGCGTGTTGGTAACCGCTTCCAGCCGTCGCGGCGAGAGGATCTGGGCATCTGAGCAAAATACGAAGGGCAACGCCTGGTGAAGATTGTGGACTGAGCGATTAAGGATCCGAAGAACTGCGAAGAGAAAGGAAGAGACGGGGTTGAGTATAATACAGACCGCGTTTTGCATTGCGATTCAAGTGTGTGTTCGCTGGTGAGAAGTTACCTGCAGGACAGCTTCCTGGAAGTGCTGATCGACGAATCCCTTTGGGAGAGAGAGCACAGCGGCCAGGACGCGAGCGGAGCACTGCAAGAGGGAACAAGACGAGCACACGGGTTGATCGATGCGTGAGTACCCTGAGAAACTTATGCAGTAGAAAATTCATCGGAAGTGTATCATCTGTGGGCTTTGTGAAGTTGGATCTAGGAACACGAGTGGCCCCACTGCAGAGCGTGAGCGTGGGAAAGCCAGCGACAGTGGACAGGAAAGACGCCGGGGTGGTGCGGCAGCGGCGTTCTCCCTTGCTGGTCCTTCGCTATAACAGCGCTTCAGCGATTCCCCCCCGAGATAAACGACGTGGAATAAAGTGGTCTCTGGACCTTAAGTGCACCTGGACTGTGGGTGGAGTGCCGTGGGTGAGTCAGTGTCTTGACTGTGAGAGTGTACACTTGGAATTTGCCGTGTGGTGCTGTGTTGTGTGCGTGTCGTCACAAAGACCACTTTCCAGACCGATCCCCTCTCTGGGGAGGATAAGGATCCCGAAGCTGGCGGAGCGGCTGGCCCATATATTTAAGCCGTGTTCAAGCCCCCGAGCCACCGTATCACAGAGCCCGAGACGAGGAGAGAAACGGATGTGTCGTGCCTACGAAGTCTGGGAGTGATATCCAGTGAGCAAAGTTATACTTACCTGTATACCAAACGAAAGTCCCATTGTTGACCCCGATCCAGCGGATGCCCTGGAGTGGTTTACCGTTATACCGCCGGGCCACTGACCCATCCCTAAAGGAAGCCGCCGAACCACGCCCGAGACAAGAGGTAACCCTGTCACCCCTGACCCCAGTACTTCTTTGTTATATCTCTGTGCCCAGGAGAAGGAGCGCGCCGTGGCGTGAAGGTCCAGGAGGTACTTACCTTTATACCTCCGGACCACTGACCCATCCCTCAAGGGAGCCACCGAACCACGCCTGAGGCAAGGAGTGCGACCTGGGAAAGAGAAGGAGAGACGAGTCAGCAAATAGAAGGACATTGAAGCCAGACATTGAGTCAACGAACGAGACGACTTATCTGAGGTTCTCCCGTGACGGAGACAGCGGGCTCCGAGGCGGCGTCCTCACCCTCCAGTCCCCCTGGATTTTTAGCCTCTTCACCTCCCCCTCCCCTATTTTAAGTAAATTAATAAAGAGCTGTATTTTAAACTGCCACTCCAGTGTCCTCGTTCTGTCTGGTCGTCTGGGGTATCCCTGGGAACCTCCCCGAGGTGGAGATCAAGGGAGGGGCGGTACTCACGTGGTCCGCTCCGACCTGTGACAGTAAAGCCAAATAAATAGCCGTTCTTGCCTTTCATTTCAGACGCAATGTCCGCTAATGTCAAGTTCGTTATTTTAAATGTAGGCGCGTGGCAAGCGCGGTCATGGAGAGCGCGGTTCATGATTGCATAGCAATGACAGACGCCATAGGAGCGCAAGTACTTGTGGAAAGTGCCGCTTTCCATGCGTTTTTAGACGTGATATGTGAAAATTGATTTTCATCAATTACATCATGATTTTCTTGCCAAAATCTACTGTGTCAAGAGCTGTAATTCCTAAACTCTTCCTTAAATTTGTATGTGGACATCAAATTAAAGCTGAGAGTGTGCTCTTTAAGACCATATTCATTATATGTAACTTAAATATGTACTGGTAAACAGCTTAAATAACTAAGTGTGCCTGCGTCCAAATATAAACCTAAATGTATACACTAAATGCATTGTTTTCATTTGCATTTAGCACTATTGTGTGATCACAGAAAACAAGTACAGTATGACCCATTAAGAAGCACTTGTGAGAACCACTGCTGCTATTCTGTTTACATTCATGCACTGTAAAAAAAAATCTGTTACATTTACAGTAAAATACCAGCGGCTGTGGTTGCCAGTAATTTACCGTATAAAATACAGTAGCAACATTTCAGGTTTTACTGACTTCATTTAAAATTTACAGTAATAAACCGTATTTCATCATCTGATATAAAGTTAATTTACCGACCTATTGAAGTATTAATATCTGTTTTGTACCATACAACAATCACAGCAGTGATGAGTCACATGATCAATCAAAGCTCATCACAGGCAGCTCTTCCACAAAAAAGATAATACTTATATATAGAAGCTGCACAGTGTCATTCACACAAACATTAAACACCATCATGGTAATTAAAATTAAAAATGCAATAAACATTAATTTAACAACATTAAATGTAATTTTTACAGTCTTTTACCGTTAAAATCACAATAATTTTTCACAGTGTGGGGAAACATGCTGTATTCTTTAAAAATATTGTCCAGCATCCCACGGGTGGATGGACTTTTCATGTCTGTTTTATTTGGTTTAAAAATGAAAACCATGTACTCAGCCAATGTCATTTCTCATACACTATGAGTTTCAGTTGGTTAAAACAGCAGCAGTGATGCTCTATATGAGATGTCATGTATTGTAATGTGTGCAATGGATAGAGCGGCTGTTCCATAATGTGACATCGTCACTGGCCGCTGTGGTCACATTCATACCGAGACCTCCACAAAGTGATGAGCACATCGGGCTTCGTGTGTGTGGGGATTGCTGTGAAATATCCTGCAGCCAAGAGCTGGCAAGATAGTGTCACTTTCCATTACCCCCATCCACAGGCGTCCAAAACCAAAGTGGACGCTTCTGTAAACATTTCAGCCAAGTCCAACGGGCGGTTGCACAAGTCGCCACTGGGCTTCACTTTCGATAACGCAGTGTTTTAATCTTTCGTTCATTCAAGAGGAGTTGAAAAAAATTGGCAGCGAGGGTTGCCATCTGTAAAATTTATAGCATAATGTTGTTAAAATGCTTACTCTCATTTGTCAACGGAAGTATAGTCATAGAATTTATTTCTGCGCACAGTGCTCATGGCAGAACTTTTAATTACTCTATGTCTGAGCCCTTAAAAGCCCAGCATGGCTGATGTTGGCAAGAGACGGGGAGGTGGGGAGGCCATATCGCATTTACTATGCCTGCAAGTGATGGAAAGTGCATTTGAGCGAACTGCCAGAGAGTTTGTGTATGCGTGTTGGTAAAAGAGTCAGTTAGGGTATCCGGCTCCGTCCCTTTGCTTGTTGCTAACGGGAATCAATGGCTCGCTGCATAGTTATTTGTAGGACCATAGCCTGTGTAGCGATGTTTCCATTTAGGAATTTTTTCAAGGTCACATCGGCCAGTATGTTGGGCAGGATCACAGAGGATGATGTCGGAACGGACATTTGATGTGGCCTCAAGAAGTCTGTGTTGGAAAATGCCAACTGTTGCTGTTTCTGGAACTCTGAATAGTAATTATGTGCAATAATGATAGCATGCTAACCCATAGTGGCAGTGTGAGCATTGGACAGAGGGCATTGATTACTTGCACCCAAATAAAGTTTCAAATCAAGTGCCTCTAGGATATTTGCACAGTCCAAATGCAAGCGAAACATAGAGGTGACTTGATTTTGCATTCGACTGCACTGCTTTTCTGTGTGAATGTGCTTGATGGCCGACTTTAACCATTCTATTCGAATCTCATATTTTGCAGCTTTTTGCATGTCAAATTAAAAGAGGTTCAACGTCTATAACGCACCTTGTTTTTCCGTTCCAGTGCCTTGAGTTTAAAAAATACAAACATCTTTAGTGTGAATGTCACCTAAAACATTTTTAATATGAGAGCAATTGACCAAACCTATTTGGTAACACTTTACTTGAAGGGGTGTGCATAAGACTGACATGACACCTTCATAATCATGACATGACACATGTCATGAATATGAAGGATGTTGTATGCATGTTTATGACAACTGCCATTAAGTGTCATTCGCTCAATTATGACATTTATAAATCAAATATGACATTGTTTGAGATGTCTTTGTTATGACAACTTGACATAAACCAATACATCATAACCTGTCAGTGTCTTTGTCATGACAACTTGACAATACCAAGACAACATAACCTGTCATAAATATGTCTGAAAATGATTCATTATCAAACTTAAGAAACCACTTAGCTTTATGGGTTAACATTACATTAAACTGTCATGTGGTTGGTTTTGCCATTGGCTGTCATGAGGCCATTATAACGGTGTCAGGAATATTTTTATTGACCTCAACTACAGTGGTACACATTAAATTTTTTTAAGTTTGATAATTCATCTACTATGTCATGTTTATGTTGGGTTATGTTGTCTTGGTAATGTCAAGTTGTCATAACAAAGACATCTCAAACAATGTCATATTTGCATTAAAAATGTCATAATTGAGCAAATGACACCTAACCCTCTGGGGTCGGCAAACGCGCGGGCGCGGTTTGCGTTTTTTTTTTTACATAGCAGCCACATAGACTTAAAATACTCCGTCATGTATGGTCATACAGACAGTTGTCATAAACATGCATAAAACCTCCTTCATATTCATGACATGTGTTATGTCATGATTATGAAGGTGTCATGTCAGTCTTATGCACACCCCTTCAAGTAAAGTGTTACCTAGTAGGGAATACAATTATTTTCATGATAAATTAAAGCCTGACTTTTAAAATAACAGTCAGAAAAATATTAATTTTTTAATTAAACAGTTTATTGAACCTGTAGATTTGTATATATATGCAATCTGATATTTATCATGTTCGATACATCAGCTTGTTATGGCTTCCGTACTTATATGATGTGTTAAAAAAAAAAAATCATTATTCAGAGGCCCAAAGCAATAACATGCAATTCGGTGCAGTTGCTGATACCTTTATGCCCAGGAATACAGTAAGATGAAAATCTGTTAAAATGCATATAAATATTAACTTTCACTCTACATCTACCAATAATACTGTATGTCTTACATTGATGATTGATAAATGGACAAATACAGTACAATACAATTATGACTTAGAGATGTACAAATAAATGTTCCTCAAATGTCTGATGTCTCATAATTTACAACATAGATTTTTACATGATTTTTCTAAAAACATGTATCAAGTAAACCTTAGCTTCGGTCCAGTTAATGTTCATCTTGAAATATTCTTACTTTTATGTATTAATAATCAGTATTTCACAGCAAAAAAGACATGAACCACGAAAGGGGACCCTTTATGAATTATAATAAGGCATTTTAATTGCTTAAAAAAATATTAAACTATCAATCAGATGACAGAATGTAGCAAAATGTGCACACCAGTTTTTTAATCAAGATGCTTTAGAAATGTGTGTGTCAAATATGATAGTAGGCTGTGAAGGGTTTATCACAATTAATCGCATCTTCTGACAAAACCCCAGAATTAAGATCATTCAAAGACATTTTATTTTGGTGCCATTCGAGAACCTTGATTTGCTCTCCCATACAATTACTCTGGTTTCAATGTGTCGAGAGTTTCTAACATTATCCATCTGGTTTTGATGGCATGTTGATAGGATTGTTGGAAGTGGCCAATTATTTTCCACCACATATTGTCCATATAATGAAGCCAATGAACTGTGCCTGAAGCGCGCTGTGAGTTGTCAGTCATTACACCTACAGTCTATGTTTCGTGTGAGTGCTTCTGTAACACTCTGTAATCAGCAATAATATTGAGAAATAAGCTTGTTTTATCAAATGAAATAATCTGAAGAAAGTGAATTACTAAAATACTGGCACAATAAAGATGATTGTAGCAAATAATGATTTAAAACGCACATTGTTGATACACAAACATTCGTAGCAACAGCAGAAAAGAATTAAAACAGCTCTGAAACAATCTTGTCAAAGTAATAATAAGAAGACATTACCACCCACACAGGTTGACCTAAATATTACACATGCGCTGTAACTTTATTATAATACTTCAGAGATTTGCATAGAGGACTATAACCATGCAAGGAAATGAGCTAAATAAAAAAATGAAGAGGTGTTGTAATGTTCACACAATGACCACAATTTGTGACACATAAATCATTAATAATTTAATAATTCCTAACTGTATTAATTACCATGTTTATTTGAGATCATTTTAAATATAAATATTAATTTCAAATTGATTGTAGCACATTGGAAATGAATGGTTGTTGTTACAGGTACAATATATTGAATTTTGAAAGTTAATTTATTTAATGCAATAAAATATATTTTACATACAAGACAAATATTGGTGACATTTGAGACATCAACGCATATTCATATTACAACTACATTACAACAATAATATTAGTTTTTTTTTAAATATTAAGGATATTTAAGATGGTATTGGCTACGGCTCGATGACATTGCAAGACTAAGACACTCTTCTCTTTTCCTCAAATACATAAAATGTTAGCCATATACATATATATATGGAGGACAACGCTATCTATCTATATATATATATATATATATATATATATATATATATATATATATATATATATATTTATATATTTATTTACCCTTGCGTTGCAAACAAGCAGACACTGTCCGATGTGTGCAGCACACATTCACAATATACACAAGGTTTTACAGACACTCTTTTGTACCCTTTTAAACGCTTGCATTGGTAAAATATTTGCAAAACCCACAGACAGACGTAAAGTGTTACCAATAGTAATGATTTGTGGGGGAAAAATATGTAATATGGAGATATGAGGTTATAGGCTATATGTTTCTGTTCGTCCTTACCATGGCAATCCGCTACTGTAAGGAGGAGCAGGTCCCAGCTACATACTCGCCCCGGATGAGGTGCTGAAGCCCAGCGTGACCTATAGAGAGAGAACCTTGAGTTAACCTGACAACACCGTCTTTAACGACTTGCCTTTATTATGTTCTGTCCTCCCCCACAACCCGATCTCGTGGCAATTCATACGTATTTTACGAGGTGGCTAATTCGTACTAATTCATACGACCTCACTCATACAAATACGTGAGATTTTAACTAAATCGATTCGTATGAATTTGTACGAATGACCTTCCCCTGACCCCGCCACTAAACCTACCAATCGCTCGGGTTTAGACAATTCGTACGAATGACCTTCCCCTGACCCCGCCACTAAACCTACCTATTGCTCGAGTTTAGACAATTCGTACGAATGACCTTCCCCTGACCCCACCACTAAACCTACGTATCACTCGGGTTTAGACAATTCGTACGAATGACCTTCCCCTGACCCCGCCACTAAACCTACCTATCGCTCGGATTTAGACAATTCTTAAGAATGACCTTCCCCTGACCCCACCACTAAACCTACGTATCACTCGGGTTTAGACAATTCGTACGAATGACCTTCCCCTGACCCCGCCACTAAACCTACCTATTGCTCGGGTTTAGACAATTCGTACGAATGACCTTCCCCTGACCCCACCACTAAACCTACGTATCACTCGGGTTTAGACAATTCGTACGAATGACCTTCCCCTGACCCCGCCACTAAACCTACCTATCGCTCGGGTTTAGACAATTCGTACGAATGACCTTCCCCTGACCCCGCCACTAAACCTACCTATTGCTCGGGTTTAGACAATTCGTACGAATGACCTTCCCCTGACCCCACCACTAAACCTACGTATCACTCGGGTTTAGACAATTCGTACGAATGACCTTCCCCTGACCCCGCCACTAAACCTACCTATCGCTCGGATTTAGACAATTCGTACGAATGACCTTCCCCTGACCCCGCCACTAAACCTACCTATTGCTCGAGTTTAGACAATTCGTACGAATGACCTTCCCCTGACCCCACCACTAAACCTACGTATCACTCGGGTTTAGACAATTCGTACGAATGACCTTCCCCTGACCCCGCCACTAAACCTACGTATCACTCGGATTTAGACAATTCTTAAGAATGACCTTCCCCTGACCCCGCCACTAAACCTACCTATCGCTCGGATTTAGACAATTCTTAAGAATGACCTTCCCCTGACCCCACCACTAAACCTACGTATCACTCGGGTTTAGACAATTCGTACGAATGACCTTCCCCTGACCCCGCCACTAAACCTACCTATTGCTCGGGTTTAGACAATTCGTACGAATGACCTTCCCCTGACCCCACCACTAAACCTACGTATCACTCGGGTTTAGACAATTCGTACGAATGACCTTCCCCTGACCCCGCCACTAAACCTACCTATCGCTCGGGTTTAGACAATTCGTACGAATGACCTTCCCCTGACCCCGCCACTAAACCTACCTATTGCTCGGGTTTAGACAATTCGTACGAATGACCTTCCCCTGACCCCACCACTAAACCTACGTATCACTCGGGTTTAGACAATTCGTACGAATGACCTTCCCCTGACCCCGCCACTAAACCTACCTATCGCTCGGGTTTAGACAATTCTTAAGAATGACCTTCCCCTGACCCCGCCACTAAACCTACGTATCACTCGGGTTTAGACAATTCGTACGAATGACCTTCCCCTGACCCCGCCACTAAACCTACCTATCGCTCGGGTTTAGACAATTCGTACGAATGACCTTCCCCTGACCCCACCACTAAACCTACCTATCGCTCGGGTTTAGACAATTTGTACGAATGACCTTCCCCTGACCCCGCCACTAAACCTACCTATCGCTCGGGTTTAGACAATTCGTACGAATGACCTTCCCCTGACCCCGCCACTAAACCTACCTATCGCTCGGATTTAGACAATTCTTACGAATGACCTTCCCCTGACCCCGCCACTAAACCTACGTATCGCTCGGGTTTAGACAATTTGTACGAATGACCTTCCCCTGACCCCTCCACTAAACCTACCTGTCGCTCGGATTTAGACAATTCTTACGAATGACCTTCCCCTGACCCCGCCACTAAACCTACCTATCGCTCTGGTTTAGACAATTCGTACGAATGACCTTCCCCTGACCCCTCCACTAAACCTACCTATCGCTCGGGTTTAGACAATTCGTAAGAATAACCTTCCCCTGACCCCACCACTAAACCTACCTATCACTCGGGTTTAGACAATGCGTACGAATGACCTTCCCCTGACCCCGCCACTAAACCTACCTATCGCTCTGGTTTAGACAATTCGTAAGAATGACCTTCCCCTGACCCCACCACTAAACCTACCTATCGCTCGGGTTTAGACAATTCATACGAATGACCTTCCCCTGACCCCGCCACTAAACCAACCTATCGCTCGGGTTTAGACAATTCGTAAGAATGACCTTCCCCTGACCCCGCCACTAAACCTACCTATCGCTCGGGTTTAGACAATTCGTACGAATGACCTTCCCCTGACCCCTCCACTAAACCTACCTATCGCTCGGGTTTAGACAATTCGTAAGAATGACCTTCCCCTGACCCCACCACTAAACCTACCTATCACTCGGGTTTAGACAATGCGTACGAATTACCTTCCCCTGACCCCGCCACTAAACCTACCTATCGCTCGGGTTTAGACAATTCGTAAGAATGACCTTCCCCTGACCCCACCACTAAACCTACCTATCACTCGGGTTTAGACAATGCGTACGAATTACCTTCCCCTGACCCCGCCACTAAACCTACCTATCGCTCGGGTTTAGACAATTCTTAAGAATGACCTTCCCCTGACCCCACCACTAAACCTACCTATCGCTCGGGTTTAGACAATTCGTACGAATGACCTTCCCCTGACCCCACCACTAAACCTACCTATCGCTCGGGTTTAGACAATTCATACGAATGACCTTCCCCTGACCCCGCCACTAAACCTACCTATCGCTCGGGTTTAGACAATGCGTACGAATGACCTTCCCCTGACCCCGCCACTAAACCTACCTATCGCTCGGGTTTAGACAATTCATACGAATGACCTTCCCCTGACCCCGCCACTAAACCTACCTATCGCTCGGGTTTAGACAATTCGTACGAATCCGTCGTGAGATAGCGTTGTCCTCCATCAAGGTGGCCTAGCATTGAAACAGAGGTGGTAACAAAGCCAAACTGGGAAAATCCTAAGTTCCAGTTTAAATTAATTTTGAAGCATCTATGTTCTTGGCTAAATAAAATATGTTTTTTGTGTTTTGCGGCAGCTTAAACCTCTCTTCTCCTTGGGGGCTGTGTCACAGAATGGTTCAGCGACAGATCACTGAATAAATGTACTTATATACATTGGGCTGTGTAAAATAAGCAAAAAATGTCTCATAAATGTATATTTTATAGGTAGCATACACTTTATAATATTCAAATTTCATTCAAATAATGAAAAGGACGCAAAAAAAAAGAGCTCCACCCCCCCACTTTTAGATGGACTTTACAGTCTTTGCTGTGTCAGTGAATCTTAACATGATAATTCATTGCATTTATTAATATTTTATAGCTATGTTCTCTGAAACCACACACATCTATGTAACATTTTAGCGAGGATGGTTGTTCAAGTTAAATTCTCCACACAATCCATTATCATATGTTATGTGTTTTTTTTTCCAAGCTATTAAAACAGCTTTGGGATCTGTCAGACCGCAAACATAGGATTAATTATTAATATCATCTAATGTTTCTGAAAATACTTCATATGCTTTATGATTAAATGTTTATGGTAATTCATACTGAAAATAAAATCTATTATTAACCCTCTATGGGACTGTATTGCCTCCAGGCAACGTAGCCACTTTTAGTTAGTTTATTTATTTTTAATTATTTTTAAATGACAACCATTTAATTGGTCATTGCGATCTCAGGGAAGGAGAGCTCAAATACTAATCAATGAAAATGCAAAAAATAATAATAACAATAGTCACATGATCCACAGGGGTCCATTTTGTGCATGTCACATGACTGCATATTTTATCCAATGAAAAGTGCATTTTTCACTCATTTTAGTCCAGATAATCGCCTACACACACCTTCATGTATTTTCAAAAACTTTGCATTATATATCATCAAATGTATCACAGGGCATTACAAAAAAAACTTTACTGTAATGGAATCACATGTAGGCCATATCAAGCTGGAATATATTTAATTAGAAAGGAAAAGAGTTAGAATTATCTAAATGTATTTTGCTTGATTTTGTAATGCATATTCACATATCTGCACATATTGTGATTTAATGCTGGAGATAAATAGGAAGAACAACCTGAAACGAGTCCAAAAACTCTTACAACAATCAACGCTGGCGTGCTTTGATCAGACTTAAAGAGAGGGGCGATGCAAATAACCAGGTTGTTCAGGCATTGTAAAAGTGCAGTTCAAAATGTGTTGCTTATCTGTTTTTCTGCTGAGAGGAATTGCGTCCTCAACTTTAACAAGCATGAGGTGCCATTAGTGAGGAAGGGGACTGTGTGTGTGTGTGTGTGTGTGTGTGTGTGTGTGTGTGTGTGTGTGTGTGTGTGTGTGTGTGTGTGTGTGTGTGTGTGTGTGTGTGTGTGTGTGTGTGTGTGTGTGTGTGTGTGTGTGCTTGTAAAGATTAGTGCGTATTAGGATAAGGTTCTGGTGATTTTTAATGAAACATGTTGTGATATGATGACTTGATATAATGGTTTGGTACTGGCCTGAGAGCAACAGCTGGATATGAAATGCTACTTTTTATCTAATTTTGTGCAATACTGTATACATTTAAAAGTAGATCAATCTGTTTGTTCAAGTGTTTGGTTAAATACATGGATGTTTTCAAGGCAACAAACTTGTATTAAATAAATACAGTTAAAAATAATGGAAATGTTTGTTAATATTGTCATAGCGTCCAGATTTAGGCAGGGAAACATCACAAATCATCATCAATCATATTTGCGTAATAAATTCAATTTGATCATATTTTTTTTTACCTTTAATTCAAATTCAGTAACTAATTGAGTTTAAAAGCAATTGAAAGATGCACAACTCTATCATGATGTCCTCAGATGGCAGTGCACCCAACATCATAGCCACAGTTATTACACATCAGTTCCTACAGCTTTTGGGGCAACCATATCAAACCTATATTTCCAAATTCTGCCCTAAATTGAAGTCATCATTTCACTATCCTCGTGTGTTACAGCAAAATGACATTATCATGATGTAATGCGATGCAACTTCTCATGTTAATAACTAATTCAACAGTTGGACATTTCCAAGGTCATCACAGTTACAATCTATCCCAATAATGACTGAATATTGCACGTGTTATGATCATTAAATCCTATCAGCTCTTCATTTATGCTGCTTCAAAAATCTGTGCTTATTTAAAGAATGATTTGTACTCTTCTCTCAACATCGTTACGGTGTGTCCCTTGGTAAGTGTTTCCATCGTGGTCAGTTACAAATTGCCTTACAGAAATTAAAGCCTTACTTCAGCTAAGAAAGTTATTACCCATGCCCAAGCCTGCAGATTATAACTTTATATGTGTGTTTATTAGCCTATTAGATGGGGCTTATATTTTAGATACATTATTATAACCAATTAAGATTTAGATAATAGATTAATATACTGGACTTTATTGCTTAGTGTTATATTGATTAAAAAATGTTACCAATTATTTAACATTAGTTTATTTTGTAATGTTACTTTTGTAAATGTTTTAAAAACCATTAAAGCCCATGCGCTATTTACTGTAGAGAAATGGATGGATGTGCTCTTTAGTGATTCTACCAGAGAAACTCTTGCAGAGTTTTACAAGCTCAACCTGTACTGGAAAAAAGTCACATGTGGCCTCATCGCTTTAATATAACCTTGTTTGCAAAGTGATTTTTTAATCCTCTACTTGCATAAAACTATATACAGGCTTTATAGAATCAAGCACTATAATGATAAACAGCATGTTTATGTAACCTGTGATGGTAGATGGAAAGGTTTATCTGTCTTTATTTTCTGTTAAATTTAAAGCAACACTAAGGAAGATTTTTTACCAAAATCATTTCAGTGGTTCATCGAGTCGTAACCGGGTGAAAGGCACTTCTGCCTCCGCTTTGCGGTCCTTTATCTGCTATAACCACACTATGTAAGATTGCCAGATTGGGTCAAATTTCTGTAGTTCTAATGAGACATAAGAAAACTACAAATTTGACTTGCTTAACGTCAAACGTCATTATTTCGTTTTTCTTTGTTTCTGATGCCGCAATACTTTCATAAAATCATGCATCATACTCCTTGTCTGTGGACATCATTCATCCCAAAGCTGGTGCTGGATAAACAGCAAGTGTATGTGCGACAGTAGCTGGGGTAGGCTAAATTATTAACGACAGCGGTAATGGACAATTCTGCTTCCAACCTGTAGGGCGATCGCAAAGGAAAAGTTTCTTGGTGTTGCTTTAACGGCCCTATTTTAACGATCTAAGCTCATGGTCTAAAGCGCAGGTGCAGTTAGGCCGTGTCGTAATCCACTTTTGCTAGTTTAACAACGGAAAAAATGGTCGGCGTACCCGGAGCACGGTCTAAAAGGGTTGTCCCTGTTCTCTTAATGAGTAATGGGTGTGTTTTGGGTGTAACATGCAATTAACCAATAAGAGTGTTATTTCCCATTCCCTTTAAAAGCCAGTTGCACTCGCGTCATGGCGGATTCGCTATAGACAAAATTTGCAAGCAGAAAGAAAGAGCAAACGGATCTGCTCGTGCGCAAGGTTAAAGCTATGTGTGTGTGTGTGTGTGTGTGTGTGTGTGTGTGTGTGTGTGTGTGTGTGTGTGTGTGTGTGTGTGTGTGTGTGTGTGTGTGTGTGTGTGTGTGAGGTTAAAGCACTTTCAGACCATCTACGGGACAAGCTGGATTCCAACATATATTTATGTACACAATATTAATCTTTTACATTGTAATCCTTTTATTTTTTTAATTTGTCTAGTTTGTGTGCTGCTGCACGTCCCTGTTTGTGTAATAAGCAGAGTGTAAGCGCATTTTGAAAAAATACTGGTCTACACTTTATTGGCTGAATAACTGCGCGAGGATGACGCACGAGCTCAGTCAGAGATAACAGTGGGAAATCCTTATTAACTTTTGAATAAAAGCTGACGCGGGACAAAATGCCCGATTTCCCAACACGTTGAACTGAGTAATGCCATTGTGCCATTTTAATAGGCTACTTTTAAACGCATAGCTCAGTAATGTCAGTTTTATATATTTGCTGAGAGGGGGCGGGGTTTTTGTTGGGAAAGTCGGGGGAGAGACGCACACTTCGATTAGGCTGGATAAACACATGCAGCATCTTAATTGTTAAGAAAATGAAACGAAATAAATGAATAAATCAAGCCTTTATTACAAAACACTAGGCGATATCATACAGCATTCAGAAAAATGCGCACCCCTAGTTCCTCCGTCTATGGCCCAATGACTACGATGAGCATTTACTATAGCTAGCTACTTTAAACAAACGCGGGTCAGGAAGCGGGTCGGGTACAATATTTTCTTTCTTTTTTTTTGCGGTCCGAGTTGCGGGCGGGTTAGTTGAAAACGTCGGTCGGGTGCGGGTTGTTTATATATTGACCCGCGCATCACTGGTGCAAATGCATTTGGTATTTTAACAACGTGGTGCAGGACGTGAAAAACATAAATGCGTCGGGCTGAAACTGGCAAAAAACATTCGCGTCGCGCCTGGCCATAAGTGTTTAATTGCCGTGTCACTAACTCAAATGTGCACAAAACTAATAATGACTGTTATTAAGCAGGTTTCCTGAACACTCCACCATTGGTCAAACAAACAGTTAGCCCCACCTTAAAGATGCTGTACGTTTTTGACTGTACTAAAGCATAAAAATACCATAATATGTTTGCATAAGAAACATGCTGAGTTCACATACTAGTTTCTCTGAAAACCGATGCTACCGCCAGTTATTTTACTTTGAAATGTGCGTGTGGGAATGATTGTTTTTGTTTTGGTCTGTGTGATGCTGCATAATGCCAATTCACCCAATAGTATTTCGCCACCACAGGTTGCCAGTTGGCGGAAAACACAGCATATTTGCAGACATGGAAACCAGCAAACAAACTGGGTTATAGATCACAGATTCCACCCAACGTAAAAAGCCTCCCCACCCCTCTAAAAATCTCTATGAATGGGAGCATATTAAAACACGATATTAACTCATCATAAATCAATAAATCAACTCATCAACTTACGCAAGTCTCCTCGCATTCCATTGTCAATTGTTCTCGTTCCTCGTGTCCTCAATCTGGCAACCCGCATGAGCGTCGAGTCTGGGAAGGAGGGGCGGGGGGAACAACTCTCTTCATTATTTTGAATTTGGACTGCAGTACCCATTCCAACCGCTAGCTGTCAATCTCACATACTGACACGTTTAAACTCATGCAATTGGTTGAGCCAGTGTTGCTATGCTGGAAGGTTGGGTTGCTAAAAAGGTTGCTACGTTTGGATAAAGCCACAATGTTTAAACTTTTCAGAGGAATCAATGAACCAATGTCTAAATAATTCAACATCCAATAAATCATGCCTCTAAGCTGTTTTCATTTTCAAAATCCAAGAACGGATATACTTCCTGAATTAATCTTGCTAAAACTTGATTTGTGTCATGCTGCCCATTGAGTTATGTGTCTCTAATTTAATCCAGCATCTGCCACGCTAAAGCTTATGGTACTGAAAATATTGCATTAAACTCCTGCCAAAATATGCAAGCCTCTGCCATGTTATTAAAGTAGCAGCACCCTTCATCTTCTGTTCACGTTCAAATCACGTAATCAACTACAAAGCATATGTTTGATCAGTCAAAACGTCTGAGCCCATTTGTCAAACATGTAGGAGAGATGTCTCTTTATTACGTCATTAAGTCCATTGATAGGCACTTCAATTTATCACTCACTTTTCAAAACAAGATACAACATGAAGATACCTTTGGTTTAATCAAAGCGGTTTCCAAAAATGAACTGCCCCCCCACCCCCCAAACATCTAAAAAAAGACATTTGACTAAAATCATAAACCCCACCCACGTCTTCATTGAGTCAATCCAACCAGCCAGAGCTGGAGGCCAGTGCTTGGTCACGTGTGTCGAAATATTAAAAAAAAAATAGAATAGCATTGCAGAAATAGCATTTGAGGGCCTCGGACCAGCGAGCAGCCGGCTAGCTCAGGCCGTGGCGCTGGCAGCGTTTTCATTGGGCAGCATCACATCACAGACAGCTAAATATAGGTTTGAAGATTTGCCCTCCCAGGTCACACAACATCATGATGTCACTCAGCCAGGCCGGTCTGCCCCTCACTCTCTTTCAGTCGAGCTCTTTTCATTTCTATATTCCTCTCATGTGAAGAATGCAAAGCGAGGCTGACAAATACTCAGACATCATGTCTAACATCAAACCTTTTGTCATTAGTTCAATTTCCTTTGATACATGTTTCACACAGTCAAAACAAGGGAGAGAGAAACAGCTGTCAGGACTAACTTCATTTATTAGAGAAACATGTCTGCCTTTTAAATAAATGTCAAACACTTCTTTTTTCGGAGTGAAATTTGTAGACATCTACATTTCTTTAATACGGTGCGTTTTTAAAAATAATCTTTACCATACATGCACAGTGTGCAATTATTATTGTTTCTGTTTATTAGCTAATCTTTAAACAAATAATTAAGTGTCATCGTTATGTTTAATTTTAGGTTTCGTTTTCCCGGTTCCCGTTTTGCCGGTGGATTTCATGAAGTTCTTAAACATAAGTTAGGGAGGAGCGATCTAATCTAATCTTTCAATCAACAGCCAGAGTATATAAGCAGCCGCTTACCTCTCTCTAGCATCAGCGGTCCCAGCGTCCCTCCACCTCCCCATACTCCACCTCCCCATGCTCCACCTCCCCATACTCCACCTCCCCATACTCCACCTCCCCATACTCCACCTCCCCATACTCCACCTCCCCATGCTCCACCTCCCCATACTCCACCTCCCCATACTCCACCTCCCCATGCTCCACCTCCCCATGCTCCACCTCCCCATACTCCACCTCCCCATGCTCCACCTCCCCATGCTCCACCTCCCCATGCTCCACCTCCCCATGCTCCACCTCCCCATACTCCACCTCCCCATACTCCACCTCCCCATGCTCCACCTCCCCATGCTCCACCTCCCCATGCTCCACCTCCCCATACTCCACCTCCCCATGCTCCACCTCCCCATGCTCCACCTCCCCATGCTCCACCTCCCCATGCTCCACCTCCCCATGCTCCACCTCCCCATACTCCACCTCCCCATGCTCCACCTCCCCATGCTCCACCTCCCCATGCTCCACCTTGCCCTTCGTAATCATATCCTACGTTTAGCCTCTGTGGGGGTGTCTCAGAGCTCGAGTTGGAGCTGCTTCATCGAGACCCTGATCAGACAGCAAGCCAAATAAGTTGAACCTAATATCTTAAAGATTTTATGGGCAAACGCACTCGTTAACTGATCATTATTAGTTTCTATAGTTACTCATTTGTTCCTCACCTGTTCTTAGTTCTGTTGATTACTCTGTGTATTTAAATCCTTAGTTTACTTTCATAACATGACACTCAGTTCACACTTAAGTGTATAGTGTCATGTTTTCTGACACTTAAGTGCATGCTATTTTCGATTACATGAAAATGGATTATAGTTTAAATTAATATTAAATGCAATTAGGGTAACACGTTTATGGCCCATTTCTCACTATTAACTAGTTGCTTATTAGCATGCATATTACTAGGATATTGGCTGTTTATTAGTATTTACTGCATAAAGTACATATTAATTCCTTATTCTGTATAACCAAATTCTACAACCCTTAACAAACAACCTTACTAACTATCAATAAGCAGTAATAAGTAATTATTGAGGCAAAAGTCATAGTTAATAGTTAGTTAATAGTGAGAATTGGACCCCAAAGTAAAGTGTAACCGCAATTAGTTATCTCAAAAAGGCTTTTTTTACCCACTTAAAAAGAATAAAGTAATTTTTTATATGTAATTGTATAATTACTTATATTGTCTTTAGTAAAGTGTAAAGTATACTGGATGACAAGCGTGTATGGTAAACTAAAATATAATTTCTATTGAAATAAGTGTTATATTTAAATATATTTGTAAAACATTTGTCATAATGAAGTTGCAATTAAGTACATTTTTAAAACATAATGATAAAATGTACTTCAAAACTTTACACTTGACTTTATTAAAAAGTAAGTGTGTTAAGAGTCACAGTAATGAAAAACTTTTTAAGTGGCTTTTATTTTGTTATATCTGCAAGTAGTTTTTTGTTTATATATAGGTTGTCAACCATTGATGATAAAACCATTATTTGCATAACAATTAGGTACATTGGGGGAAAAAATTATTGAATTATAAACTATTTGTGCATTATAATATATTTTGTGAATCCTTTATTTCATGATGATTTCAATTTGAAAGGGTAAAATGTCAGCTGAGGTCCACAGCACAACAAGTTGTGTTTTCGTTTGTGTTTTCGTAAGTGTGCGTGACCTGTTTAAACTAAGATATGAGCACTTGAGGCATCACAAACATAGGGTAACAAACTTGAAACATTTAAAGCTGACTGGTTTGTCCACACTAGCCCTCATTGCTTATGTAACAGGGACCTGCCATTGCAGATCAGCGTCAGGGTGGACGTACAGAGCGAGGCAGTATGGCCCTTGTTAATGCTGACCCAGTTTCTTAGGTAGCAGCCCTGGCATGAGTCGCATGTGTCTCTCCATTTTATCCGGATGGAAGACGATGATTTACAAGAAGATCCACCTGACACAAATATAGAGATCTCTGTGGTGACTCAATAAACGTGACACATACCGAAAGCTGTAAAATGCTGATTGATGTGAGCAAGCTGTCAGAGAGCGTGTCATTTGTCGCGGCTTGTTCAAGGCGATTTTTTTTTTGAGAATGTCTGATATTTACTGCTGGACAGTCATTTAAATTATTAGTGATGATTTACATGCATTATGAAAACGATTCAGTGTGAAGTGGAACCAAATATCCACCTAAAGCTCTATAAAATCAAAGATGCAAAACCAAGAAGGAAGAGGAAATCAATTATATCTTATATAAAAAGTATATTTTTAGAACCGTAAAGTCAGAGTTTTACGTGTGTGTGTGTGTGTGTGTGTGTGTGTGTGTGTGTTTGTGGAGGTAGCAGTTTCCATTGGCTTCTTTGCACTTTGTTAAAACAATACAATTAAATATATATTCAATATTTTATATGTACGTTGTGAAGTTGTGCCTGGATTGTAAAACTAATGTGCGCATTCCATGTTTCAATGTATCATGACGTAATTAAACTTACCGAATTGTGTGGATGTTATTTTTGGTCAAGTTGCCATACTCAGCTTTTAATCATTATTCCCATCCTATGTGGCGTTATTATATTATGAATGCTATTTTGTGGGCTTAGGTGAAAATGTCTCTTCAACCAAAGAAGATATTGCTAAATCTGGTCAACCGGTTTTGTCCAGAGAATTATTTCAAAGTACAGTGAGGCCACTACCATGCAGAATGTAAAATGCTGTGGCTGGTCAGGGAAGACTAGTGAGCATTTCCACAGGAGGATGAAAATCACCTGAATGTGCGGATCACCTCAAAACAGCTTCTAAAGACCTGGATGAGAACGCTAACCTCCAATGTCGTCTCGAACTGTTAGCCAACGGCTACAAGAGGCTGGATTGAGAGGTTGTGTACCAGTAAAGAAACCATTTATTAGCCATATCTACTGAAAACATAGCGACTGGAGTATGGAAGATTGGAGCCATGTTCTGCAGTCCGGCAAGTCAAAATGTAACAAGCATTGAATGGTGTCAGGTATGTTTGTAAGAGACAACTGGAGTGTTTTAATATCAAATGTGCACAGCAGGGGAATCATAATGGTGTTATGGATGCATGTCTGCAGCAGGCATTTTAAGGATCTACAAATGGACCAATACATGGGAATCCTACTGAACAAAATACAAACACCAACCAAACACACAGTGAATGCAACAAAGTTGTCCACAGTGAAAGTGTTCATACTCAGCTTTTTGAAGTCTTTAAATGGCCTCTTTAGCCCCATGATCTTTAAAAACCTTTGGGAAATTATAAACCTCAGTTGTGAGAAGTCATGCAGGTCTTCCAATGAAGCTCAGATTAGGGAAGGATTTAAGCAGGATTGAAAAGAAGTTAAGCATGACACTTGCACAAAGTCAATGCCCAGGAGAATGGCTGCTGTAATGAAAAACAAGGGTGAACCAACAACATATTAAAGGGGTGGTAAAATGCCATTTTCACAAGATGTAAAATACATTTCTGATGTCCCCAGAAGTGTGTATGTGAAGTTTTAGCACAAAATACCCCACAGATATTTTTATATAGCATGTTAAAGTTTTCATTTTTTGAGGATTTGCAAAAACGCACCGTTTTGTGTCTGGCCCTTTAAATGCAAATGAGCTGCTGCAGAGGGCGGGGTTTCAAGAGCTCATGTGTGTGTTAGCAGCCATAGACATCATATAGATAGACGCCCTATCGACCGCAACTGCCTATTAGCGCGGTCGAGCCGTGGGGCCGCCATCTTAAACCGGTCACCCGCTCCACTCAGTGTAATCTGTATGGCAGGTGCAATGAGCTGTCCATGGCCGCGGGAAGTAGGGGTGCTGAGGGTGCTGCAGCACCCCCTGACGACAGCTGTTTCACTACATTGGCATTTAAGATGACATTACTTTAAATAACTTTCAACATGTTTTTTAAAACACCTTCTACCTTTATAAAATTACTCTAAAGATTATTTCGTTTTGATATGTTGTCGCATATGGTTTTATAACTAAAAGAAATGTATATAGGCTATAGCCTACCAAAAGGCAAAAGCCGATCCCGCATGGAGTAACACTGCTGAGGACCAGCATCTCAGAACTCATTTGACACTCATTTAATGCATGATCTTGTTCACTCAGACGTCGGTGAAAAAATTTAATAGATGTCTTGATTAAAGCATTCTTTGGCTTTAGGAGAACGTGTTTTTCCATCCCACTCTTTTCCATTGTTTTTCAGTGTGAACGCACTCGTGTTTAACTGTTGCGCTACATATTTAGAAGACGCTTTTATCCAAAAAAGGAACAAAGCAATTCGTCAAATGTCATTCATAATACGGATTAGACAATAGTAATACAGGGCTAAGATTATCACAAATAAACACAAGATTTTGACGCATATCCAAGGGTTTGTGGTGGCGGGGAGTGTGAAGCGCGCACTGCATGGCACGGGGGCGCGGGCGCGAACTCCTATCAACAGTGAAACAACTTCTATAGTTGTTTTTAACCGTGAAAATACTCTATAATTTCTGGTCATACAGAAAATAATAATACATTATTCGTAACTTTTATTTGTGTAAACTCACAATAACAAGAAAACGTTGTGCGTTTGTAAAATAAAATAAAACAATCATGCCACGCTTTCATGATCTCCGTGAACTGGAGCGCGAGAACTGAAATAAAATATAGCCTATGCCTATGTAGGCTAAATCTTGAAATGTCCACTTTAAAACGAACAAATTCGAATCGAAAGCTAATACATTTTGTTCTGATTATGTAATCCGTATGAAAGGTGCATTTCTCTTAAGGCGCATCCACTTAACAGCGGAGATGGAGATGTGTTTTTAGCCGACACTGATTTAGAAAACAATAGTTTATTAATAAACAATTCAAATGCCTCGTTATTTTTTCAGACACATTTATTATCATTAGCTTATAAATCGCCTTTCTGTGGTTACAGAGACATAGGCCCCCTCTTCGCATTCAGCACTGCGGGAAAATATAATTTCCAGGTTCTAATTTTGTCTTAGAAAAATAGTAAAATCAAAAAAATAAAGGGACAATAAGTCATAAACAAAAATTCGTCTATATTTTTTTTTTTTTGCGCAGCATTCGGTCTAGCCTACAGTTCAAATTAAAATTGTGTTGGTCAACTTAGCGTTTTAAAAATACAACAACCGTTTTCGTTTTGGATAAGTGCCCTGGATATAAGCCTAACTCTCTATCTCTCTTAAATATTTTTGTTATCTCTGTTTTGTCATTTAGTAAACTTTATAGATTTCAACCATATTATTCCTTCCTGCGTCTCTTTAACAAGAACTTAGATTAATGTATGAATTGAATAGTGATTTTGTGACCTATGATGAGGGAAGAACCATGATACCCTTGGTAGTATCAAATGATAGCCTATAGCGATGTCATCAGGATACACACACCGGTAGGCAGTGGCCATCCTTACCTGGTGACCACCACCATAATTATAGTTTACCCACCTCTTTTTTTGGTTGCGCTCGCGTCTCGCGCATGACACAGCGTTCTCAAAACGCAGCACTCTAGTTAAAATAAGTTAAACTAAAACGCGCCTCGAGACCTTGAGTTTTTCCCTCTTCCACTGCCCGCATTTGGCATCTTGCATTTTCGCTTTGAAAGATTATGCATTCTGTGTGAACCGGCACATAACTCAACTGAGCATGTATCATAATGTAAGATGCAGCTTTTTGTGCTGTGTTTTTAAAATGTATCATGAGTTCTGAGCGTTCTCACATAACTCTGTCCTCATTCCTTTGTATGGTCATCTTTTTGTTTGGGCTTTTTAATATTATGATTTTGTTAAAAAAATTCTCTACCGTCACCACCCCGCAATATCAAGCCCCGCCCCATTAAGCCCCGCCCCCAGCACCCCCTAGATAAAATATGTTCCCGCGCCTCTGGAGCTGTCAGCGCATTTAATTAATCATAACTCACTGAAGAACCAACTGATTTTCACGCGGGGTTTTTTTCTGAAAATGTCATTCATGTAGCTATGATACAGGACACATGGTTCGGCATATTTTAATATTCATAGTAGGCTTAACAGTAATATAATATTCTGATATAAGATATAAAGCGTCCAAAATCATAATATGTGATGTAGGATATACGGTACCGGTATTTTATGAATCACACACTATAAATATGATAAAGAAGCAGAAACAGAGTTGCAGTAAAGTAAGATATTTTAATAAGTTGAAGAAACAATAATGATTTGTGACACACACACACACACACACACACACACTCTCTCTCTCTCTCTCTCTCTCTCTCTCACACACACACACACTCGATTTGCGCATCGCCGACGCCGTCATGTGTGTATTACACAGGTAACTTAACGTTAACGTTATTACATTGCTTCCTGATATCACAATACTGCAGGGCCGTTGAATGCTTGTATCTGATAACCGAGAAGCTCTTGTAATTATTACTTTACCCCACCTCTCCATGCCGAGTGATGCAGTAAACATAGCCTAGCTAACGTTAGCTGGCTACGATTTCAGTACAGTAATATCAAAGATCCTTGCTCCTTCTCAATTATCTGGTAATATTCTATTCACAAAATACAACCAAAAGTACGGTAATGTTAAAATTTACTTGTTAAAAGTAATACCGGGCCCTGTTTGCGCTGGTCCGCCAATTAGAACAGGAAAATGCTACACAGTGCTCTGGAATCTAACTGCTGCTAAGCAACGAAACTAGGAGTACGACCGGTTTAAGATGGCGGCCGTATTTCTCGGTGCCCAGCGGCCAATAGGGCATCTAGTCTCTATATAATATCTATGTTAGCAGCTGCTATTACCTCATGCAGACACACTAAAACGACAGAAACTGTTCTGTCTTTAATGTCAAAACGGAGTCAGACAAAGATGGAGAGACAACATGTAGAATGCAACAGGACGTCTCTGAAAGGTTAGTTGATGAATTTATGTTGCTGATGTGGCTTTAACTATCTTCAATTAGCATATTCTGTCATGGTCATCTATAAATCGCTCGTATAGGAACTGTTGTGAGATGCACACAGAGTGACTTTCGATTGCATGTGAAAAAAGATGGATGCTAAAGTTTGAGCTAACTCACTTCTGTGACAAAATACTATACAAATAGTACAAATACAAATATTTGACTTGTTCCCTCAACTGCGTGTTCCCGGGGGCGGGGTTTATGTACATTTTAGACTTGCTGATGTCACTAAACCCGGAGGAATGTCGTGTAGTCCCTACCAGCCGTTTGTTGTAGTCCTTAAAAAAACGATTTATTTAAAAGCAAATATCTCCCTTTGCTTTGAACTTTGAGCGTTGTAACTTTGCAGATGTTGTTTATGCTCAAACAGCAACATTACACACTAACTAAAGTTGGAAAAGTGAAATCATACTTTACCACCCCTTTAATAACTGATTACATTGTAGTCAATGTATGCTTTGTTTCCTTTTAGCTTTTTCTGTGCCTTTGTATATTTAATTGTATTCTTCTTCCCTAATATGACATACAGTACTTATCAAATTTTGAGTGATTAATAAAATCTGAAGTGTCATTAAAAGCAAATAATGTGCAAATATTCCCTCTTTATATCACTTTTGGCCACCACTGTAAATGGAATGCTTGAATCTGATTGGTTAATTGATGAACGTTCTAAGGTGTGCAATTTTTTCCAGGGAAACACACAGCTATAATATTATAATACAAATATTTTATTATTTACGGAAAGCACTACTCTTTATCCCGCTCTCTCTCGCACTCAATTGCACACACACATACGGTACGGACACACACTGAACACTGAAGCCTCTGTTAGCTCTAAAATGACGTAGAAGAGACGTCTAGAATGACACGAGCGTTTTAAGGACAAAAACCTGACAAATGTCTTGAAATATAATCTGAACAATGTTTTGAGGTGTGTTAACTGTAGTATAAGCGGAATCATTGACTTTTGGCCATTCATTATTAATTGACAAAACGTTTATGATAAGTTTAACATTAACCTACATCAGTACCTGCTGTAAAAGTATTGTTGATTGTTAGTTTGTGAAAGCATTCACTAATGCTTATATTGAATCTTCTTGTTAAAAACTATTGCACTGAAACTTCAATGCAGCAGTGCCACTATTGATTGATGGATTTGTTTATTCACTGATCTACTGGGACAGAACAAATGATAAAACAAGCAGTAAACCTGTGATTTACATGCACACGCTCTCCTGCACACAACAGGACTACTAAAATAGCGTGTGTGGGGTATTATAAAATCACAGTTGGATGAACAAAAAAAACCTGGGAGATTATGGAGCATCCCACCATGAGGGCGATGCTCATCCCTAAATCACATTTCCACTTTTCCCTCGCAGTAGGGTGTAGGATGTGACTTGGAATACAAGTCACTTTCCAGGTCCAGCTCTTCAGGAATGAACCCTTATCACTCCTAACAAGTGTGAACCCAAAGCTGTGATCTTTAACACAGAAGACGTCCCATGTGGTCCATGCTATTTTAAGCACAGCGATCTGGACGCTTGAATGGAAACAGAACGCCCACGGCGATACAAATGTATAATTTCTTTTTGTATGTTTGTCATAACCTATTATAAATTCATATACATAGTAACACATTCTCTATGGACATAAACTATAGCCTGAGGGTCCATGTGTAAAATTTGGTTGCTGAATTTATGGATAACCTTTTATAGCAGTGCTTTTCCACCTCTGGTGTTCCCATACAACGTCCCGACATGAGTGAAGATAAACGTTCTCTAACGTCCACTACATTTGTCTTACCAGTTTATAATACATTTTCGAGTTTAAAACTCATAAAATAACCACTGTTAGACCAATGGAATCTCTGAAATGTTTTCCCAACATAGCTGTCTGAACTCACAATGAAATGTAAAGGATTTGAGATTTCCCAGCATGCACTACGGAATGAATCAATTGTGTGGTTAATGATGGGGTTATTGTTTAACTGTTTGGTGACTTTTCAAACTTGTTGAATGTCTTGAAGATGAGGATGATTGCACCTTTACAAACCAAGATAGTTCAGTTCACATATGAATTATCCTATATACAATATGGTTACTAAATGATATATCAGTTAACTGTCTTACTAATTGGACATTTTATAAAAAAAAATCTGTAGTTGCCTGTAATTGAGATACTGTGAACAAGTGAACAAGCTAATTCAAAATGACAAAGCTGTCAGGTATACAACGGAAGCAGACAGGTGGTAAGTTGAAATGTAGTTTATTGAACAAGGTGCAAACAGATCCGGGATGGAATGGTGAGTAGTTCAATTGAAGATAGAGTTCACTTAGACTTAACTGAATGGTAATCAATGTCTCTTGGTTGTAGATGCGGGCGAAAAGGTTCAAGAGGTTCTCAATGGATGGAAGACGGATGGCTGAAGACGGAAGATCGGATACCCAGGATACGGAAGGTAAGTAGAGCTTTCTCTGAGGTAAGTAGCGTGGGTGAGTCTGTATGTCAGTGGTATTTGACGAGACCAGACAATGACTGGTGAGTGAGAGTGGTTTATAAAGGGTGTGACTTGATGAAGTGGCCAGGTGAAGGTGATTAGAATTCAGGGGAGAGTGAACGAGTGGGTGGAGCGAGTGATGATGAGGATGGAGTGAGTGATGATGAGGGCGTGGCTGTGACAAAAGCAAAGTAGTGCTACAGTACTTATGACATTTTTTAAAACAATATTTAAGAGAACCTAAAAATCTAAATGCATCATGTTTTTTTGTTGTTTTTTTACTGGGTTTTTTTTTACGTTTACGTTTTCCTTTTTCCTACGAGGGTTCCTTTTTGTACAGTTTACATCAGCACTGGAAAAGTACATGATACACACTCAGAACTCTGACAAGAGCGTTTCTAATCTGACAAGGGGCCCTATTTTATTGGTCTAAAGCACACGGAGCAAGTGCACTTAGGGCGTTTAACGACGGGAAAAATGGTCTGCGCGCCCGGCGTATGGTCTAAAAGGGTTGTCCCTATTTTCTTAATGAGTAATGGGTGTGTTTAAGCGTAACATGCAATAAACCAATCAGAGTCTCATCTCCCATTCCCTGTGAAAGCCAGTTCCACTCACGCCATGGCGGATTCGCTATTTACAAGGCGGAATTTGAAAGCAGAAAAACTGAACACTTCTCTAGCGAGGAAACGGCCAGCAGACCATCTACGGGACATAGTGTAAGCACGTAGTGAACACGCCTATAGGCTCACATTACTAATGCGCTCTTTAAATAAATGAAAAAAATACTGCAGTCTATTCAGTTCCTCAAAATAGCAACGCGCCAACAATGCGCCTGAACACACCTCGTTTTCAGACCAGCAGCCCATGGGCGCACAAATGGGTGCATTTAACAACGTGGCGCAGGACGTGAACATGACTGCGTCGGGCTGAAACTAGCAAAAAACACTTGGGTCTGCATTGCGTCCAGTGTATGATAGGGCCCAAGAACTTCTACAAAAGTGTTTATAAGTCCACTTTCTGTAATACAGATAACATATTTGCAAAGCAACTAACAAAGCACTTGTGAATCATTTTTGAGAACAAATTATTTTTTAACCTTTTAAAGTTATTATTTTCAAATGATTTTAACAAATTTTAAACTTTAACAAGAAACATATAGAAGGGAATCTCATCCATTATAATTATGAGTGGGGGGTGTTGGGTATTGAAAAAGGATATTGAAAAAGAAAGAACAAAGTCCTAGCCATTTTTGAGTGACACATTATTTTGTGCTGGCTGATTTGCCGTTGCAAATGATTTGTGACGAAGCCGGCCGAGTTAAAAGCTAATTGTGGTTACAGCATGCAAATTGCTTTGTTAGCTGACGTTCTAACAGTCTAGGATGATAAATTGCCATTATTGGTGTAGTGTTAAATTAATAAATGGGCAGCATTTTGAGGGGGGGTCATCTCAAAAATAATCAACTTCACTAGTATCTGTTAAGGCGATTTTCTTCAGAGGCATATATACAGAAACAACATTTTGTAAATTGGAAACATATCTTTGCCTCTTTTTTTATCACTTGCAAAAAGTTGTCTACTGCTGGCCTTGTTCTTCCTAAGGTTTGGCTTATATAAATAACAAGCCTGGCATTGAGTCATTATTCACCATGTTTTACCATTCTGTTTATCAGCATGTTCAAAGGACCTTGGGCACTTTTAGCTTTCTCTGCCATGTTTTTTATTACTAATTCTTTGTTTGTAACCCTGTTGCAAGGACATTCTAGACAAAACCATGGGTCCTCCAGCAATGCTGTGTCTTTGTCAGGCTGGCATCTCTGTTATCAGCGAATGTACCACATCTTTGATTGTCTCTGTTCATTCGGGTATACAAGTTTTGCTTTTTATACAACTGTGTTAAAAAAAATGACATAGTCTGAATAGTGCACACAAACAAAGTTTGCAAGTGGATGAATGTCACAGTCCAAGGTTTTTTTAAATATTGTTTACTGTGTGGCTTCTTAAGGTTTACACTTATATAATTAAAAAGCCTGAATGTAATTCATGATTCATGAAGTCACGCCACGTGAAAGCATGCAATATGTGGACCACTCGCTCATCAGATTGGGTTTTAAAGCAAGGCTAGGAATATCTGTAATGTTAAGCTCGACAGATAAAAATCTGCCTCCCTTCCCAGTTCATTGACTGGGGGTTAAAATAGGGTTGGGCTCCCTGGCAGTTATTCTTAGTATAGAGTTGGATAGGGGAAGTTGGAAAGGGTCTATGTCCACTATCTCACCTGTCACCCTTCCCAATGTTTCAGCTTTTTAATCATTGTTTAGAGCTGGAAAGGTGAGAGTTGAGGTGGACTAAGCCGCAAGAATCAGCCCACTCTCTAATCTGTCTCCCTCCATAATTGGGTATTAAAGCAGGGCTATGATGTTGAGCTTGACAAATGAAAACCTGTCGCCCTCCCCAGTTCATTGACTGGGGGTTAAAGTAGGGTTTTGCTCTGTGGCAGGTATCTTTATGAGTATAGAGGTTGACACGTGAAGTTGAATGTGGCATATGTCCATTTTTCAAATTAGGGTTTAATGCAGGGTTATATCAATTACTAAATAGTTGCTAGGGTATTCTGGGGGGATACAAGGGTGTCGCTATGCAGATACTAGGGTGTTATGTGGTTGCTAGGTGGTTACCAGGGTCTTCTTCTCTCCTCAACATTTTATATATTAGCATATTCTCTACAGTATGTGATTCAACACACTTAATTTACATTCTGTAAAGTATGTTCAATGTTTTTTGTTTATGTTACAATGTCAATTTTTAAAACAGTGCAAACATACACTGTGGTGACTTCATGAGTTTTCTGTGATCTGATAGCTATCCGATTGTGAAAAGACCAGGTGTAAATGCCCTCCGAAACGCACTCGAGACTGATTTAAATCTGATTACTCAAACCACATCAGGAGGAGATCTGGGCCACATTCCAGACGAAACTGGACAAGTCTAAATGCATCTGGTTATTGAAACCACGTATGTACATTTTACTCACAAATTGTTAATAAAAAAAGTGTTAGAGCGTGTTATAGGCTATGTGACATGTTATTGCCAGATATGACAGCGCTACTGCAACACGCATTGCCGCAGATGAGTAGCTGAGTATCCGTTCAGCAAGCCGACTCACAAACTAAATGAAACTAAAAAGCAAGTCGCAGACGCTCAACACAAAATCATATTCATTAAAAGTAATGAGACTAAATGATCTTACCTGTGCTGATGCCATTCTTTCTCCTATTGCGATCTTTCTGTTCTTGATATTAACTGATGATAAATAAAACGCAGCGCATATCTGTTGCTTTCGTTGACATGTACTCTTTTAAATTTGCATAAAGCATAGGAATTGAAGATTGGATTTATATCCGTTTTGCGGAGAGCCGGAGACACATTTTTGTCGCCAAATATAAATGGATCCGTTTTAACAAATTGGATAGTTATCCGATCAGTAAAAACACATACATTGACCAGGGGCCTGCATGTACCATGATGGTAGTTGAACAAACTCAGGGTTACATGATTAGTTTTGAGTTGACAAAACCAAACCAATTCAACCAGGCTTTGTTGGTAGCATGATGCTGATCATCAACTTTCTCTGTCAACTCAAGCTTTGATCCTGAGTTTAGGAGTTTAGGTGTGACATCAGTAGCGAACAGCCAATCGCATGTTAAGAGAGTGAATCTGAGATTCATTTCTCGCGAGAGAAGCAGCGCGATTCACTACAGATATATTACGAGATTGAAAAAGTTAGTTTAGATTTGATATAGAAAATGTAACATTTAAACTCACATGTAGTCATTTTATAACTTTATCTATTGATTCTAAAGCGTATTTATATTACCTTTATATATTTATTTATTTAAACTGTGCGTAATAATAATTGATTAACTAAAATTGTGTGATCAATTAAGGGTAAAATAATTGCATAAATAATATCTAAATCATACAAAATTATTGTTCTAAATAAGCATTACTAAAAGCCGTACAATTTTGCCTTTAACAATTATTTGCTGTGTAGTGATCGTTAATTTGGAGTAGAAACAGGTGGAGTGACTATCGCATCAGACATGTCACTTTTCTCGCAGCTGATTGGTCCAAGTCCGGTTTGCAACCTCTTACCTGCAACATAACCTGCCCCGGACCAGGTTAGCCGTGAAGCGTAAGTTACTAACACCTGCTAAAAGCCAAAACACTTTCATGGTGATTAAAACCCAGGGTTGGCACAAACTAAACTGAAACATATCGGGCTAGCCACCTAAACCGGCTTCATGGTATAGGCCCCAGGTGTAAACCGGCCCACAGTATAGCCTACTCTTCCTCCCTCCTCTCCACTTGGCATGTGTCACACTCGGTTGCAGTAATGATGAAATTATATGGATCTAATCGCAGGCAGAAAAGATTTATTGAACTTGAACACTATCAAACAAAATAGTCAAGGCAAAAACGAGAACATAACCAGTCATTTGTGACGTGGATGCGAAAATAACTAAACAGGGCTTAAATACACAAAAAAACGAATCAATGGAATTATTAACAGGTGCACATGATAAGCAAATCAACAAGAAACCATAGAAACGAACCGAAACACAGGAAACTGAACTTAAACGCTTGTCAAACCCCACCCAAAACAGCAACACACATGGCTTACCCATAACAGTATGTGTTAGCAGCGGCCGGTTTCAGAAAGGAGGTTAAGTGAAAACTCTGAGTATGTTAACCCTGAAATGAGGGAAACTCTGGGTTTTCTGTTTCAGAATGGGAGGTATATCAAACCCGAGAAAGCAGAGTAAGTCAAGCCCGTTTCTGAAAGAGGGGTAACTTATACTCAGAGTCAGATACCATGGCAACTTACTCTGTGAACCTAACCTGGTCGGGAGCAGGTTTTCTTCTGTAAACCCAGAGTTTATTGCAGTCTCCTCCCCTTTTTTAAAGAGGAAGCAGTGTTTAAACACTTCATTCATTCTTTCTGTACATTTATTTATTGCTGTTTTTTCCGCTGTTTTAAAAAATAAATTAATAAGATGAAGTATATACAGTATAACTCCTTAACTGGCAACTGAAAATACAGTACATTAGAGTTACATCATGTAGTTCTAAACAAATTCTACAGAATTAAACTGTGGCATTTACTGAAAATCACTTGGGGGATAAGAATGTCCGTTTATAATTAGATATAAACTTCGATTCTATAGGCTACGCCACATACAAATGTGAATGTGTAAATTGTCTGATGTGTAGACACATAATATTAACATTACCCTGTAGGCCTCTCTGTGGCGCAGAAACTGTTTCTTCATCCCCATCATCCTGTGAAGATGAGCATTTGTACACTTTATAACACTATTTGTCATAATTTCTGGTGTATTGAGTAGGCAACTTACAACTGTCTGGGGTTCTGTTGGGACATGAGGCTCCAAAAGACAGATATTAGTCTCTATATATATATTAGTCCCAATATCAGAATCTATTGGGACCAACGAAAAACCCAACCCAAAGTAAAATAAATGGAAATATCAAAAATACCCTATAAAAAATAAGACCTCTTACATTTTATGAAGGCCCTTGGATCTCCGGGAGTGACTGGCTCTGATGAAGGAACTCCCTCCCGCCAAAAATGCTGCTGCACTGCTAAACACTGGATGCTATTTAGTTATGTAATATGTCAAATGTTTGTAAAGTCAGATAGCCTACACCCATGATATGCTCAAGCCTTACCTGATTTAATTATGTTTTTATATTTTTTTTTATTTTCAGCTGCTGCCACATTATTTTAATGCCTGCAGGATTGCACCTAGCCTTCATGAAAATTAAAATGAGGTTGAATAACTGTTCTTCCAGTTTCACCTGATAATATAACAGTTACTCTAAAATAGTTATTAATTACCAACTACAAATTACATCTTCAACAGTGTAATTAGATTAATGTAATAATTACTATCTTTAGAAAGTATTGGTCTACTTCTGAGGTCTATCAACCTCAACCACTTGAACAATACAACGAGGAGAGACAAGAAACTGCACTTTTAATGCTTTCAAAATGAACAATATACAATTGCATGAATTATTCTACCAAAGTGTGTAGAGGGAGACGGTTACATTCAAAATATACCTTTTAAAAATGTATGTTAAATCCACTGTTGTTTTATACAGAATTGTTCTATAGTCTATGCAGTAGCCTATTTAATGTAATTACATCATATTTTATTTTAAATTACAGAAGAATTAAGAATAATCCCTTTAATTAAATTACAATATTTAGATTACTTGGTAATTAATTACACCCAACACTGTATAACAGTAATTCCTCTTTGTGTCTGGCGCTGTTGCCATGGTGACTCATGATATCTGCGCTCCATTGATAATGGCTTTTTATAGTTGTGGTGCACACGCTCAACTCAGAGTCAGTCAACTTAGAGTTGATTGAACTAACTAATTTCAGCTGATCTGAAACCGAAAACTCAGAGTTTCCCATCTCAGGGTAAGTCAACTCAGAGTTCAAGTTTTAACTCAGAGTTGGTTGAACCTCCTTATTGAAACAGCCCCCAGGCCTCTCAAATTTCAGCTATTATTTTGACTCATGTTCACATCTTTGCCATGTTTTATGGTGTCTTTGGCGAGACACCTCAGCAAAAAGGCTTAATTCTTTTTTTAAGCCTAGTGCAAGTATATATAACCGCCCCTAAAAGCTCAAAGACACTATCCCCTATTGATTAGCTGTCAACTAAAGTTAGTCACTACACTTCACCCCGTTCTGCAATACTGCTGATGTGGAGAGGGGGGGATGGGGGGATGTGGGATGGGGGGGATGGAGGGGACGGAGGGGAGGGTGGAAATTTCTTTGACCATTGTGCCTTTTCTCTCAGCCTGCAGTTTTTGCTCTTCTAACGGAGGTCTTTGCCAGGTGTTGAGAGAGCTGAACAAGTCATTGTACTGACATGCAGATTCATGTAATGTTATTATATATAAACAAGTACATTTTATAACTTTTTAAAAACACTACAGAACATATTTTTTGTGGGTCACTTGATCTTTATCACTCAGTAGTTACTAGGAACCTGCAAATAGTCATTTCTTTCTCTGATTGTTTCAAGTGTTCAGTGCAGTGCTTTAATTCCAATAAAATGCTTTTACTAAACTGTATTTGAAGAGACAAATTGTGTTGTATTACAATGATTTAAAGGAGTTACACCACACTCACGATCACCAAGGTGCCAGACAAACAAGTAAAAAATAAATAAACAAACTGTCTGCACTTAGATCCTTAAAGCAAATTTAATCACCAAGCTTTCGGTCAAACGACCATCCTCAGGGCATACAGTATGTATTACAATGATAAAATATAATAGATCCTGTACAGAAGAAGGAGATGCTTTAGGGGTTCACAAAGACATATTCTTGCGTTCAAAAGCAGCTCTAGAGAGCACAGACGGAGCATAGTAGAATGAAACACAACCTACCTTTTTTTTCTAGGTTAAAATGCTTTCTAGTTTCCCAGCTTAAAAATGTAAAGGCACCATGCCATTTGTAGTTTGATTCCCAGAGTAAGCACTGTAGCTCTGAAGTTCTATCAAACATTGCATTGTCTGAGCATCCCTATGGAAGCACATTTCTGCCTCAGAGTACTTAAAACTTTTATGTTGCTCACTTATTTTTATTAATTGTGGCATATATATATATATATATATATATATATATATATATATATATATATATATATATATATATATATATATACAACAGTTTATTTTTATTTCATTTTCATTCTGTTCCCTGTACAGCGCTTCCTGAGTTCTGCTAGCTAGTGCTGGTTTCTATGGGGTACAATATACTGTGCATTGCTCTGAACCTCACATCATCTAATAAAGCACCTCAGTAAATAATGGACCTGAATTCCATGGCTTGTTTGCAGCCAATGTGTTAAGAATTGGATCATTTATATTCATTGTAAAGTAATTTGCATGCACATGCTGTGTAAACAAACAGTCAGGTAGGTGCTATTATCTGTTATCAATCCACTTGATGTTATTTTGGTTTATATTCATTGATTATTTTTTACTGGAGAATTAAATCAGATAAAGCAAAAACAATGTGAGAAACTATGAAAAATATCTAGCGGCAGTCATATGAGGTGACATAATGATGGGAGCTACATACGCCAGGCTATTTATAACCGCTGTGGCTGGGATGGTGTTACAGCCCTTCCAGCGGAGTATGTTGCTCGTAATCTCATACTAGCTGGAGCGCTCAGGTGATTGTCAGTGTAATGGATTAAACATGGAGTTATGGTTCACTTACTGACATTTGCAATACCACAGTCCCACAGATCTTAGCTGTCCTAAAGAAAAGATAGATCAGCTGATGCATGTTTGCTTGTCTGTGAATGTGATTCTATATCTTTCTCTCTGCTCTTCCACATCCACTACAGCATGTGACCAGCCACTGAGATTTTGAATTCTTCAGAAGCAATGTATTGTTGGACTTTATTGTGATGAAAATTTCCTGGTCTTTTCAACATGAAGAAAAACTGTATTGCTCAAATGTGCTCTTTTCAAAAAACACAGGAAACGGAGCAGGAAATGGAGCAGGAAACGGAGCAAAACCAACCAAGAATAAGGGGCCTTTCACACTGGGCTTGTTTGCTGCGGTCCGAGACCGAGCACGATTGTTCCCAGCGCCCCGCACAGTGTTGGTCTGGTTTCACACTCAACTTGAGTCTATCAAACCCTGGTGCGTTTGCGTGTATATTACGTCATCGCCAACGTGCACGGCGCATGATAGAAAACAGAACGCGGGTCAATATATTGTGATTTTTATTAATTCGGTGCTATTATGCGCAGCTGAGTGAACAACACAGGTTTACTGTGTGTGTGTGTGTGTGTGTGTGTGTGTGTGTGTGTGTGTGTGTGTGTGTGTGTGTGTGTGTGTGTGTGTGTGTGTGTGTGTGTGTCGCATAAGGTGGTCTTCTGCTGCTTGCAAACGGACTCTTTTGAGGAGACAGCAGATTTCCAAATGTGTTACCCTGATTCCACGCGCTATGTGCGAATACACTGCAGACTCACTCTCGCTCGTGTCCAAGGTAAATCATCAACACTATCATACCTTAAATGTGTTTTATTTAACTAAATACATAATAATCAGCTAAAACGCATGCGCAGGTCACTTTACTTCCTGAACAAGTGCGGACCCGAGTCCATGTTGCTTTCACATTCACACAAACCGCGGCACGGTTTGGGAGCAACCGAACACACACCACCTCCTCCAGGTAGTCTCGGGTTCGGTACCCCAGTGCATACCCGGGTCCGCATGACAGCGTTCACATTTGCGATTACGAACCATGGATTTCAAAGTGCGATTAAATCATCTGTTTGTAGGTGATAGACGCCGGTGTGAATCGATTTAAAGCCCAAATGTTTGTATAATTTCACTTAATGTACGTGACAGATACGCTGTGCCCTGATCAGTGAGAATCTCTTCCCCCTCGGGAGATAATGTGAAATGAAACAGAACGTCCGCCACACTCTTCGGTGTGTAACGGCACAGCTTCCGGATTTTATGTTGCATAATCCACTAGAACTAATACAAAATGATGGCCGCATGCTGAACGTTCGAATATCCCGAGGAGGTCCAACCTCCAGTTGTCTCTATACCAGTTCTACCAGAAAGACTCGGGAGAGTAAATATGGTGACAATTATCCATTTATTAACAACCCAGCAAGCAATAAAGTTCTTTGGCGTAGGCCCCGTCCGTAGCTCGCAATCTGAGGGTACGGACTCTGCATATCCTGCCTGAAGATCAAGGCAGGGGCGCAGCCGACCCCCTGTGAGGTATGGAAGGGACCATCCTGGTGGTGGTGGGGAGGATGGAGGGAAGGATTCCACTTGGAGGTGGAGGGGAGGATGGTGGTGAATTGGCGCGTCAGCATTTGCGAACTCAGACAAGAGTAAGTGACCAATCTTTTATACCACGAGTATTGGAATGTGATTGGATAGATAGATAAAGGTAAAGTGACGTAACAATTAAGTCTTCCCGGCAGAACTTTATGCTAAAGCATCCATTTCTATACCAGTTATCTCAAAGGGGACCTCTACTAATGGTAATGGATGCAATTGCGGTTTTGAAATGGAGGATTAACCTTGTCATGACATTCCGTTCTTCGGATGAGACGTTAAACCGAGGTCCTGACTCTCTGTGGTCATTAAAAATCTCAGGATGTCCTTCGATAAAGAGTAGGGGTGTAACCCCAGCATCCTGGCCAAAATATGCCCAGTGGCCTCTGTCCATCATGGCCTCCTAATCATCCTCATATACTGACTGGCTTCATCACTGTCTCCTCTCCACCAGTAAACTGGTGTGTGGTGGGCGTTCTGGCGCAATATGGCTGCCGTCGCATCATCCAAGTGGATGCTGCACTTTGGTGGTGGTTGAGGAGATTCCCCCTTCTATGTAAAGCGCTTTGAGGTCTCAGAAAAAGCACTATATAAATGTAACAAATTATTATTATTATAAGGTGATCACCACCGGCGGACGTTCTCGTGAATGCCCCGCCAAAACAATTGGATTATGAGATGTGCCAGTGTCTTTGCATCCCCCAAGTGTCTTTCCATGGGATGATGGGACAACATATAAATATATAATATAATATATAACTGGGTTGTATCTTCTTTTGACTGGGGGTATTGGGCCACCTGATACAACCTATCATTTATAATAGAAAAATAGGGTTAGCAGAGAGGCTGATCAGTTTGAAGTAGCTGTCCGTAGATGGTACGGATCCAGTCATAAACGTTTTTTGAGCGTTTCATCACGAGAATGCTCAAGAGGAAACTTATCTAACTCTTATTATATTGGCTTATTGTATTAGCTCCGCCCTTGTTCTGTGGGTTCCGGAAGAGCACCCCCAGCCTGAGTGATAGCTTCTCTCACCCAATGTCTCCCAAGACTCCCAAATGCCTAAAGTGGGGATTAACTGCGACTTTTGTCTTTTTTCACCTAAATGAATTAAACTGAATACTGACAGGCACTAAAGGATAATTCACCACACCCCCATGCACGCACCTTAACCTTGTGGCTCATATCCCTCTGTTGCATCAGGCTTTGATGAATGGATGTTTGGTTATAGCCTGAATCCACCGAAGCGACCTCCCGGCCAAGCAAGCTCCGGATGACCCGCCGGTCTTCCTCCTGCACCTGGACCAGCAGGCAGAAGCGATCCTCCTGCTCTATCCTGAGGTCCAGAAGCGCTTGATGCTGAGTTTGGTGAAGACTATCGAGTGATTTGAGAAGCTCTGGTTGGGCTGGCAATCGTCGCAGGTGTCAGGTACCAGTGGAAACAGGTCAAATAAAAACGACAAAGTCAACGTGGCAATTATTTGTACTCAAAATCAAACAGAAACAATCCACTGAGGCGTTCACCTCGCACATCAGGCACAAAACACAAAATAATCAGTCCATGGGGAAAAATGTCTCTCTCTGCGGGACGCTTATATCCGTCTCTCCGCCAATAAATAGAATTGGAGACAGGTGATAGTAATCATTCACTTGACCTCTTTATCACCACTCATCATGGAGACTTCACTTTACCATTCCCCATGAAATAAAGTCTTTGCTGAACACTAGATATTTTCACGTTTTACTATATAAAATGCATCAATTATACTTCCATGTGTTTTTTTAAAAGTTATTTTATTAAATTTAGGCTACTTATTGCACAAATAATATTCTAAAGTAACACACTTAAGTGTGAAATCAATTAAATGTTTTCGACTAACTAAATGCATATTATATGTAATTTATTTCAAATGTATCACAGAGGTTCATATTAAATGCAATTAGTTTAATTTTTGAGTGATTTTTTTAACCTCTTTGTTGGACGTTGGACTTTGAAATAAAATATACTTTCATTTACATGTACACTAAAATTAAATACATTTTTAATTAAATGTTCCTAATAATGAAGTTGCAATTCAGTATATTTCAAACTGTATTTTAAAAATATCTTAATCTTATAGTTATAAAATCAACACAAATGCAAATTGAAACCCTCTACATTTATTGACAAAATGATCTCTACAACAAATACACAAGAACCTTTTTGTTGATGCACAACAGAAAAAACAAGTACACAAACAGTTATAACATCAATATATCAATATATTATTCTTCATTCAGTTCTATGCAACATACTCAGATTTAACAGATTTTTTAATATATATATATATATATAATTATCAAAATAAAGTATAGTCCAACAAAGCTTTTATTACCAGAGCATGTGATCAGAGCAGGTCATGTTTCCATTGTTGCCCAGCATGGCTATACCAGCTCAGAAGGGCTCTTGCAAACAGAAGTCTATGAATTTCAGAGTTGATTCAACTGCAGTGATGTAGATTCAACATCATAGTGTAACGTTGATTCAACAATATACCATTGATTATTTTTGTTAATTTCACTATTGATTCAGCATCAGTAATGTAGAATTAATCCTAGTGTAATGTTGATTCAATAGCATTACCATTGATTTTCTATTCAATATTAACTGAGGGTGCAAAAGTGATGTTGATAAAATATCACTTTGTAATGTTGAATCAATACTATTACCGTAGATTTTTGGTTGAAAACTCAACATTGCTTCACCATGAGGGTGCAAGAGTGATACTAAAGCAACTTCAAATTCAATTTAACGTTAATTCAATGCAATTAGCATTGACGCATCAACACTGAGTCAACATTGTTTCATTGATTACATGCTATCTGGGAACGCAGTTTTCACGTGCATATGATACGCACTTTATGGCATGTAATAAGCACGTACCCCACACCACTATCCTACCCAAACGTATAATATGCATGTACCCCACACTACTAATCATACCCAAGGGGTTTACAGTGCATATCATATCTACAGGGACTGAGGGCCACCAACCAGAGTTAAACAAAAACAGATTTATACTGATAAAACGTTGTCAAAATGTTCCACAAATTCTGTTTTATGAAATTTTCAGGCCAGTCAAATAATTTGGTTAGGTCAATTTGTAAAGAAAGATTACACGCCAGCGCACATATATTATCAAACGCGCATACCTATAGACTAAACATGTAATACGCATGTGCACACCGCCAGTGTTTTCACAGATTCGCTTTTTTGAAGTGTCTACGCGGAAATGAAAAGGTTTTTTAAAAAATGTCAAGACTTGCACCTTGGAACCTATTTCAAGGTCTGTGCGGATGAGCGGGCCGCAGCGCGTTAAGGGTTTTCTGTTAGAACGGTGTCGTGTACGCGGCCCCTAAGCTAATAATGATCTTTGCAACGGAAGGGAGTCAATCAAAACGAACTTTAGCTGGACAATAACTTTATTCTAGAGATGCTGTAAAGCCAAAACAATCTCTGTTACTTTAATTTCCTATTTTCACTGTAAAGTTGCTTTGAAACAATCTATATTGTTAAAAGCGCTATATAAATGAAGTTGATTTGACTTGACTAGAACATACTTTTTTAGCTGTCATGAAGTAATTACTTTCAAAATAAAAACCAACTCAAGAGAGTATGCCATTTCGGACACAGCCATGGAATAAAAGGGTGTTCACTCATCTAAAGCCCTACTCGCACAGGATAAGTATTATCTGGTGACCTCTAGTCAATTGTAATAATTGCGGAGGTTGTCTGTGATCTTAGTCCCATGCGAATCGGTCATGTCTGTAATTTGTGAAGTAAAAATGTACCTACCATTTTTCGCCGAACACAGAGGTCCCGTGAAAATATTAGTCCCGTAAGAATCGGCATCTCTGTGATTTGGCGGGGTCATGTGTAATTTTTTGTTTCCTGTGCGCTTTTTTATCCATCTTTTGCGAAGAATGGAGGCTGCGTTGGAGTGTTTTGATAGTATTTTGGGTGCTGGGTCATATCGCTATACACCATACAACTATACAAACCTCCATATTTGGGGGATAGCAGAGAACCCCAGCTGCACGCTGTGTGGAAAGACACCCAATCTTGAGCACGTCCTTTCAGCATGCCGGTCAAGTTTGGCAGACGGGAAATTCCGGTGGCGTCATGATAAGATCCTGTCTCGGTTGGCGGATGGTGTGGAACAGGCAAGGAAGAATCATAAACCGCTTTCTGATGGGCACCACTTCATCCATTTCGTCAGGACAGGAGAGAGCACTGCAGCAGTAAGGAGGAGCAGAGGGGTCCTGGCCTCAGCAAATGACCGGGAGATGCAGGCAGACCTGAAGAAACAGCTCAAATTCCCGGAGGAGATAGCACTCACTAGCCTCAGACCAGATAAAAGCAAAAAGGATGGAAGGCCTGGAATCTACCAGTAGAGGTCGGCTGCAGAGGTTTTGCTGGACAGTCGCTCTGGAGAACACTCGGATTGTTGGGGATTGAAGGGATGGCCAGGAAACGGCTGATAGGCAAAGTCACTGAACAGGCGGAAACAGCATCAAATTGGATTTGGATAGAGCGGGTGGTGCGGTGGCAGAGCAAACCTGTTGAAGGACTAAAATCGGCATAGAGTTGGGTGGTGGTCAGCAGGGGTAGATCCAGGACGCTGGATCTGCTGTCGAGCCCTCCCGAGGTGTTATGGGCTTAAATCGACGGAACACCAAGGAAGGGGGGTGCCCATCTGATGACGGGCTGTAACCACCTAACTCTTGTAGTGTTGAGAGATGTAGCCAAGCCTTGAGCTGGCCCAGGGAGAAGGATGGTGCTTGGAAGGAGGAGAGAAGGAGAGGAGAGAGCGATGCCACTGGCTCACAGATGGGGCAGGGCAGAGTACCTGTAAAGGTGGGCCAGTTGCGATGATCACATCGTTTTCCATACAATTTGCAGAAAGAGAAAGCTGAAAACCATCAGAAGAATGATTAAATAATGATAAATGGAATGATGTATAGCAGCATGCGGTAAGGAACATTCTTCTGTTTATGATATATCATACATCTAGACCTATAATAACAGGACATGTCCAAGCAATAGCCTATATTGACATCATATCCCGGAGTTAAGTCAGTAATTTCGAGTAAAATCACAGGCTTTGTTTATCCCTTGAAATTCAGATGAGGGGGGGGGGCATTTCTAAATCACACGAGGTTCCCAGATAATACTAATCCAGTGCGAATAGAGCTTTAATGTTGATTTTAGATGGTTTCTGAAAGTGTGCTGCAGACTGCTAACAGCACTACCGGTATTTTAATGTTGAGCCGCAGCTCATTGGCCGCTGATGCAACAGCAACCAATCAGCTGCGCTATGTAGATAACGATATGATCACTAGCAAATTGAGTTAAGGACCTGTCAGCTTGCGCCATCTGAGTTTCATGCCAGAACTTGGTATATATTCATTGTGTTTATGATCGCTAATCACTAAATATCCAAAAATAATATACAATCCTATTGCGTATGGAATGTATATGTGTGAAACAGTAACAGACAGCAAAATATCATTGCTGCAAGCTGAGCAATAAGAACACAGTAATTGCTGCCTATTTCATCTCGGAGTGAAGCTGTTACACAAATCTGTTTCAAAGAATGATTAGTCACATCACATTTATGGCTCAGGTGGCTGGCTCAAAAAAAAAACTGGAACTGATTGCCCATAAGCAAAGATGGCATCATCAAGAGTGCATCATACACTATCCAAACTACTGCCATTGAGATGAATGTTGTAATAAGCCTTCAGCAACTGCTTCGTTGGACATCCCAAAACCCTCATACTTTTCAACCCCTTCTCTACAACGACTCCATTCTGGTACATAACACTCACTTTTCAATTCAATCAGTTCTTTATTAACAACATCAAGTCCTGTGTAACGTTTTTACTTTATAACCTCACACATGGCTCCTGTCATGTAGAGGTTTCACAGGTGGCACCAAATTAATATTGTGAGCTTTGGTCATGTCACCAAGAGTGAGAATGTGAGAGTGAGAATGTTAAGCTCTATTCAGACGGGATTAACTTTACAAGGGTAGATGGAGTAATGTCATTTTACCACAGGACGTCTGTAATATTAATGGGCAATTCGCACGGGATAAGATATCTCAGTAAAACTAGCAGAAGTGGGAGGAGTAACTCGACTTACACACCGCCGTCACCTCCTGTCGTCATGTGCGTATTACGTTGCTTCCTGATATGACGTGCGCAAACACGTATAACCTATATTTATAAAACAGTTATGTCCGGTCGAACGATGTATTAATTAACTTCTGATTGGATTGTGTTGGTAATAGGCACTTACCTAATGTAAAAGAAGTTTCGTGCCTCTAACAAGTGCTTTCGATTTTCATTCTGAACTGAATGGTATGTTGAAAACACTTGAGAATTTGCCACAGACTTGTCCCAGTGTCTAGAACGCATTGAATGCTTTTTTAAGAGTCTCCATATTTACTTATATACTTTTATACAGGAAATGGCTAAATATTTACGTACATATTGTCACGACCCACACACGAGGGAAACAGGGATAGATCCAAAAGCAGTAGTTTAATGGGGTAATCCGTAAATCGTCATCCAGTCCATGCAAGGGTCAAAATCCAAATAGCAATCCAAAACAAGAACAAGACAAGAAACAGGCAACCGAAGTGGTGTGATATATAATACAAGGACTCCGTGACACATACTAAAACAGACAGGGTATATATACACAGGGAATAGACAATGATAATGGGGAAATGGCTGAGTGCAATGATCAGTGATAAGGAACCAGCCGAGTGCAATGAGAAGACAAGGATCGTGGGAAATGTAGTTCAATAGTGTGATGGACACCGTGGGGAAGGAGGACATCTAGTGGTGACCCAAGGAACATAAACCAGACACTGTGACATAACCCCCCCTCTACGGAGCGGCTACCAGACGCTCCAAGACGTGACCGACAAACAAGAGTCCCGGCGGAAGGTGGAAAGGTGGAGGATCAGGGGGTGGGATGGGGGGCCAGGTCCATGGAGGAGAACAGGAGCAAGGGGGAACGGATTAAGCGGCGGCCAGGGCAAAACAGACAGTCCATCGGGCGGCCAGAGCGAAGCAGACAGTCCATCGGGCGGCCAGGGCGAAGCAGACAGTCCATCGGGCGGCCAGGGCGAAGCAGACAGTCCATCGGGCGGCCAGAGCGAAGCAGACAGTCCATCGGGCGGCCAGGGCGAAGCAGACAGTCCATCGGGCGGCCAGGGCGGAGACGACCCCTCGGGCGGCCACGGCGTTGAAGACCCCTCGGGCGGCCACGGCGGTGAAGACCCCTCGGGCGGCCACGGCGGTGAAGACCCCTCGGGCGGCCACGGCGGTGAAGACCCCTCGGGCGACGACCAGGTTGAAGACGACCCTTTGGATGGCCACGGCGGTGAAGACTCCGCGGACGGCCACGGCGGAGACGACCAGGGTGAAGACGACCACTCGGGCGGCCACGGCGGAGACGACCAGGGTGAAGACGACCACTCGGGCGGCCACGGCGGAGACGACCAGGGTGAAGACGACAACTCGGGCGGCCATGGCGGTGAAGACCAAGGCGGGACAGGGATCGACCCTGGCTCAGGAACAGTCACAGACACCAGCGGGTCAGGAACCGCAACAGACGCCACCGGCTCAGGAACCGCAACAGACGCCACCGGCTCAGGAACCGCAACAGACGCCACCGGCTCAGGAACTGCAACAGACGCCACCGGCTCAGGAACTGCAACAGACGCCACCGGCTCAGGAACTGCAACAGACGCCACCGGCTCAGGAACTGCAACAGACGCCACCGGCTCAGGAACTGCAACAGACGCCACCGGCTCAGGAACTGCAACAGACGCCACCGGCTCAGGAACTGCAACAGACGCCACCGGCTCGGGAACTGCAACAGACGCCACCGGCTCGGGAACTGGCTTGACGTAAAGCTCAGGCTCGGCAGACGTGACGTGAAATCCAGACTCGGCAGACGTGTGTCCCCTCCATGCATGCAGTACTGCCAATGCATAAAAAAGGAAAACAGCCCTCTTGGCCATGGCAGGACTTACGGGAACAGCGTCTGGCACAGGAACCGTCTCTGCATCGGCAGACGTGACGTGGACAGTCTCTGGAACGGCCGACGTGACGTGGACAGTCTCTGGAACGGCAGACGTGCTGTGCCTCCTCCACGCATGCAGTACCGCCACCGCATAGAAGAGGAAGACCGCTCTCTTGGCCGTGGCAGGACTGATGGTGGGCGGCTCCGAGACAATCTCAGGGACGACAGCGGGCTGCTCGGAGGGGACGGCCTCCGGGACGACAGCGGGCTGCTCGGAGGGGACGGCCTCCGGGACGACAGCGGGCTGCTCGGGGGGGACGGCCTCCGGGACGACAGCGGGCTGCACGGGGACGACCCCCCGGACGACAGCAAGCTGCACGGGGACGACCCCCAGGACGACAGCGGGCTGCACGGGAACGAACCCCCGGACGACAGCGGGCTGCACGGGGACGACCCCCCGGACGACAGCGGGCTGCACGGGGACGACCCCCCGGACGACAGCGGGCTGCACGGGGACGACCTTCTGGACGACAGCGGACTGCACAGGGACGACCCCCCGGACGACAGCAGTGGGCTGCTCGAGGACGACCTCCGAGTTCTTAGGGAGACTGGAGGTCTTCCTCCTCCTCCGCCTTTTCTGACAGCGAAGTGCCGGTTCTGGACTGGACGGAAACTGCGGTGAACAGATCTCTGAACTGGAATTCACCAGCCCATGGTCGAAGAAGGGCCAGAGTGAGGAATGGTGTCGAGATTCCTCTCGACTGCCTCCTCCATTACGGCCTCCACGGGTCCCCCGAAATCTGACCAATCTGGTCCCCTCAAAAAATTGTCTTTTCTCCCGCTCGGTGGCTGGGGAAGAGATATTATTTAAAAACATACCGCTGGATCTATGTTTGTGACGGAGTCCTTCTGTCACGACCCACACACGAGGGAAACAGGGATAGATCCAAAAGCAGTAGTTTAATGGGGTAATCCGTAAATCGTCATCCAGTCCATGCAAGGGTCAAAATCCAAATAGCAATCCAAAACAAGAACAAGACAAGAAACAGGCAACCGAAGTGGTGTGATATATAATACAAGGACTCCGTGACACATACTAAAACAGACAGGGTATATATACACAGGGAATAGACAATGATAATGGGGAAATGGCTGAGTGCAATGATCAGTGATAAGGAACCAGCCGAGTGCAATGAGAAGACAAGGATCGTGGGAAATGTAGTTCAATAGTGTGATGGACACCGTGGGGAAGGAGGACATCTAGTGGTGACCCAAGGAACATAAACCAGACACTGTGACACATATTTACAGCGGGTCTATTCGCTATTTTTTCCGGACCTTTTTCCAGAAGGTAAAAGCCGCCGTAATCTTTACTGACATTGTCCATAATGATTACTAAGATGGAACATTCGGACAGGACTAAAATCACTGAGAAGCTCTGGTAATTATTACTTTACCCCATCTCTCCATGTTAAACAATCCCGTCCGAATAGGGCTTTAGATGGCCTCTTACCTCGGGGCACCAGCTAAGGAATTTCACCTTAACAGTGAAATAACTATCAAAGATTATTATTGACTAAATAAAATGAATTAGGGAGTTTGTCATCTGGCCAATCTAAAGGATTTGTGAGATATCACTAACTTGCAGTAATCTGCATTATCGACACAAGTGTAATAAAATACATTTTATAAGCTAAAAGATAAACAAGAGTAATAATGAACACCCTAAATGTTAGGAAGGAATAACGTGCATAAGATTAATAAAATACAAGTAATTAAATTGGGTGTGGCTATGGCAGAGTTATCTAATGGAAAGATAAATTGTTGTTACTCTGTAACTAATAAGGTGAAGAACCTTTTTATACATAAAACATATTATATTACAGCTAATGTAAATTAGAAAACCATTTGCCGATAATATACAACAATGCCAAGGTCTCTGGAAAGGTCTCTGGTTTGGTAAAGTGGAATTTATGATCCACGTGGTCGAGTGACATCTGATGGTGGTGACGTCCTCCACTGGTTGTGCGGGGAAACAATGCAGTGGGGAATGGAGCCGGATTCTGTTTCAACTGCTTTGAACATGACGCTCTGTTGTCAGGAAATAACTCAGGATCCACTCACAAATGCAGAAAAGTCAGTTTATTTACACTCAAAAAAATGGTTTTGTGGCACTGTTGTTTTTAGCCAATTATTTTTTGTTAAAGTAACACAGATATATTTATTTTACCTCCAAAACACTATTATATTGCGTTTAATTACCTTAACCTGTATAATCTTCCACTATACTTAATTATCAATCGTTAAACTAATGTAAAGGGTTTAATTTTGCGACGGCGTGCGAAGAAGGTGGAAAGGTGCATGGCAGAGCTAGAAATATCAGCCATAGAAAAAAATTAAGTTAATCTAAAGGCATAGTCTTTCATTTCTGTTAGTATTTCTGAAAGTCTGTTCTGGGATGCTTTTAATATATTGCACATAAAAAAAATATTTTGGCTGCTTGTTCAAATTGCTTCATTCAAATGAGCTTAAGCAACACAATTGCTAAACATTTTGTCCAAACTTAATTTGATTGTGTTCAATCTGCTTAAATATATGTACAATTTAAGTTTACTTAATCCATTTGTGTTGGATTACATGAATGATTTGTGTTGCTTTAACTGAAGCTGGGAGGGGCTTGTTAGTTCCCAGCATGCTTTGCATATAGCTGAATTAAGATAGAATAAATGTTGAAATTAAGTGTTATTTTATGTGTTTTTGAGAAAATTAGAAAAAAGGAAGACTTGATAGTGTGTAATTGTGTTTAATGTACAATTACATTGGAATTATTAGAACCATTTAAATTACAGTGGGTTACCATTGTGGAGAAGAGTGGAGTATTTGGTTAGGCTGTGGACTGATTCAAATAAGTTGAACTTCAGTGGCTGAAGGAGCATATAAATCTTAGCATTTAAAAATGTTAATAAGTGCTATTATTAGTTAATAGCTAGCTAGCAATAGTCTGTAAGTTAAATTGATAAATGATGTAAATCCAACTCTATCCAATAAACTAGAGCATGTTCACTAAACTTAACCAGTTTAAGTTACAGGGAAGCAATTCCATTGATTTGGTTGGACATTACTATTTCATGTAGATTCTTTCTCATTCAGTTGTGTTGTCACAACACAAGGAGCATACATAGATTTTAAAAAATCCATTAATGTTAATATAAAATAATTTACTTGTGTGGAACCACTGTCCATAACTGAATTAAGTTATTTTAAAGAGTCATCTTTTTGAATAGTCAAGCAAGATGGTCAGAATCCTGGGTAAAAGATGGTGAAGGGCAGGCCTTGGCAGCGAAGAGACTGCAACGTCGTCTGGTAGATAGTCCAAAGAGAAATCCTGTGAAGTGATACGGCAGATAATCCAGACACGAACAGGGAGCGAAACAAACGGCACGGAGATCTGGAAACAAAACTGCATGGGGAGAAACAGCAGGCATGGACAAAAAAACTATCTGACAAAAGACAAGAGCAAACGCATCGCATTTAAAGGCAGTACTGACGAGCTTCAGGTGCGCTGAGATGATTAGGCCAACGCTTTCTCACAACCAATTCCTACGAATTCGAACGATTTGTCTAAACCCCAGTGAAGTTTTAGGGGCGGGGTCAGGGGTAGGTCATTCGTACGAATTGGGTAACTCGTAAAATATTTACTATTCATCAAAAATCGTACAAATTCGGGTGAGTGAGGTCGTATGAATTTGTTCGAATTAGCCACGTACGAATTGCTTAAGATCAGGTTGGCTTAGCTCATCAACTGAGAAGAGTTGCCCAGGCCTGCAAACCATGACATCTGCGGGATGCTATATTCACCTGGAGCACCAAATAGGATTCCTAAAATCTGGAATCCGCAGATGATGCCCTGACGTAGGTGCAGAACGTCCCTAAAAGTCTGGAACACATAAACGAAGGTACCTTAAAGTGAAGGTACTCGTCGGAGCTTAACCTTGTTGCAAATGTCTGAGCCAGAGACTCAGAAGTTATTCAATCTGCTTTTGGCTCTCGGGTACGGAGACTTGGAACGTGCTGCATATTGTCTCGCTGGACAAAGACTCAGAACGTGTATCCGTTACTGTCTCACCGGATGAGCCGGAGACTCACTCAGGATCTGTTTCTGTCTCTACTCTTACAGGACTGAAACTCAGAACATGAATCTGTTACACTCACCAGATGGGAGACTGAGAACGGCGTTGTATCTATTAATGTCTCACCATTATAGGTCACAGACTCAGACCCAGGAGTGTCTGTTGAAACGGTACATTTATCGCTTTCCGATGAGGAGGGGATTGCAATCTGGCGCTTCTCTATTCCACTGTGGGATAGCACAGTGTGGCCCGCACTTTTTTTCCCCTGTTGAATACATTTGCATAAACCACACTGTTAGAAGTCTTTAACGTGTCTTTAAAGTTTTGCCAATGCATTTCTCACTTTCCAATACCACCACCAGAATAACTTTGGCAATGTTTCAAACAAGATAGAAAAATATGGAACTGTCATGCATGCATTCATTTGTACATTAACTGAAGATATTGCTGTCAATGAGAATACCGACCAGTTGTGAAAGCCAATTTCTTTTTACTTTACGTATCAACTTAACTCAGATGTTTCTAATATCATTATTTCAAAGAAATAAAACAGAAACAAATCAGACAATGGTTGACATACAGTGAAAGTACAGAGAGGTGGTTCTCGATATTTTTTTCTCCACTGTCCAAACCAATGTTCAAACGCCCGACATTACGAGTTCCTATAAATAAAATTTCAGGATTCCAAAAGTTTTAAGAGATTCATATTTTTGGGGGATTTCACTCTTTTTAAACCAATGAAATTCAATGACTAGTCATTCGTTATTTACTGGATAGGATTTTGTTTTACAAATATTTGTATTTAATCACAATTTCTGGCTGATCAAATATTTTAGAGCTCGGCAGAAAAAAATCTTTGTTATAAAAGTCTAAATAGAGTCTATATACAGTATATAGAAGTGTTTATTTACATATACCCTATAAAAATATATATAACTACATATGTATTTACGCAGCATTCGCATATTCTCATGAATCTGTCACATTATCATGTGGAGACTGGATCGTATTTGTGCATATGCAATGAAGCTACGTATATTTGCAATCCAAAATATATAAAGATCATTCAATCATCCTTAATTTATAGTGATGAAATGTTTTGTGTCATAAGGTTAATTAGCCTGTATTTGCCTTCATTCTGGCTTCAATTAAATTCAAAACGTCCTAGCCAACAAAGATAATTAAACATGGCCGTGTTCTATAGCCTTGCTAGTTTGGATTCATTACTTGAAATTGGCATAGCACTTAATGAGTACATGTGTATCTGTCTGCCTCATTTAGGCCCAAAAATTGATGCAAGTGCCATGCCAAGCGTGATGCAACCGTCCTGCCATCACAGATTCGTCGGTTGACCAAGCGAAGTAAATACCATCACAAAGTTTCAAAGGCATGTCGACAGCAGTTGGGGAGTAACTAACTGAAAGTGGTGATGTTATGAACTTTACTATATTTTTTTAGTAGCACCCTGTAAATACGAGCACAACATATATTAGCCTATATTATATTGAAACTCATGGATATTTTTTTTCTATTACAATATTACAGGTTTTATTACAACCGCTAGAACACATTTCTCAGTGTTCAGGTTGTTTTTTTCAAAACTCGTTCAAAAATTAGTTTTTTTACACAGTGGTCACTATGTGAGCTAAACTGTGGGTTGTCATTGCTTTGGCACAAAATGCATTCAATCATGGCATCTGTCAATTTACATTAATTCTTTTCTCACTCAGACACAAACACCATACAGTAAATTATATGATTTCATAATTATATCTATTTATAAAAACATACTGCGCCCCTTAAGTAACTGCAATGGGATAGTAAATTGTAGTAACTGTAATGTAGCAAGTCTGTTCTAGTTTGTGGTAGGCTACTGTATGAGAAAAGACAAAGAGCATATTGGAATGCTAAGAGTATGGAAGGCCAAAAAAAGAAATTGGTTCATTTTATTCAGTAGCGACAGAACTGTACGCAGGTGCACGTTGCGTGCAGTTGAACAGATGATAGATTAAAAGGGATAGCAAAGTAAAAGTAAAAGCACCTGTGCAATGTTCTGCTGGTATCAGGTTTTCAGAGGGTACAGATTAACAATTGTGTCAGATAAAATATTTCCCAAAGGTTTTTCACCTTAACCGTGTTAGATGTACCTACAGCAATCTACCATTGCTACTGTATCGGGTTTCTTGGAAGAGCTCTGCCAGGATAAAAGGAGAAGTGAGGACAGTGAAGGACGAGTCACGGATGCTGACTGGCCAATGCAGTTAATTAATCAATTAAAGGGATAGTTCACTTTAAAATTAAAATTCTGTCGTCATTTACTCACCCTCAAGTTGTTTCCAACCTGTATTAATTTATTTCTTCTGCTGAACACAAAGAAAGATATTTTGAAGAATGTCAGTAACCAAACAGTAGTCAGTACCCATTGACTTCCATAGTATTTTTTTTTCCTACTATGGAAGTCAATGGGTACAGACTACTGTTTGGTTACTGACATTCTTCAAAATATCTTTCTTTGTGTTCAGCAGAAGAAATAAATTAATACAGGTTTGAAACAACTTGAGGGTGAGTAAATGATGACAGAATTTAAATTTTAAAGTGAACTATCCCTTTAATTATAAATGATATTTATATCACTGTGCAGCACATAGAGGTCAACCTTTACCCTTTGTGTGTCAGTCAGAGGTTATATCTTTTCAGATAACCGCTCTAATAAATCAACATGTATAGAATGTGATGAACTCTGGTTGGTTTATTTACATGTCATTCAAACAGTCTAAAAAAGTAGAATAAGCTGCTATTAGGACTTGACTTTATGCTGCATGTCAAGTCTGGCAACACATGACTGCTTTTTATCTATGGCAGAGAAAAATGTATGGTGACTATTCGTTGTTGGCCCTTTTATATGTGGATTTATATCGCTATTCTTTTGAAAATAACTGAAAAATGGTTGAACTCATTACTGCAAAATCCCCTGCACCTTCGTATCGGCTTATTTAAGAGATGTTAGGAGTTGAGATTCAAAAAATCCTACAGATATAACTCTCCCCAGTCTCATCATAAAATTTGAATCTGTCTGGCTATTATTAAAATCTTCCAGCAAATTGCCAACCCAAATGGAATATTTGCACAAGGCTTTTCCTCCACCGACCACAGATAAGGGAGAAAGGAAAAGCCCACTCTTATTTTCCTGTTATGATTGTCTGCTATACCCATGACTGGATTTTATGGTTTTCAGTAGATAACGGAGGCATTTGGGACTCATGCTCTCGAAAATAATTGAATTTTTTTTCTTTTGGTCAGTACTGTCAATAATATTATATTGTAAATGTAATGAACATGCAATGAACATGGTTCAAATGGTCTGACACTAGAAAAATAGAAAATTCAATAGAAACACTTACTATGCTATGCTATGCATTACACATTGACTCACAAAAACAAATCATCTCGGTTTTCTTTCAAGTAAATTTTATTTGTAGCACTTTTTACATTCACATTGTTTCAAAGTATCTTATAGAAAATCCTAAAGTTAATGTTTATAATATCTTAATATCTTAGTAGTTGCATTTAACAAATGACAATTTAAACAATCCATCAGTTGAGATTTGCTATGTGATATTGCTATATACATCACTATATAAATAATCACAGAAACAAGATTTGCTACATACAGTGAAAAAAAAAAATTGGGTTTAACTTAAAAAAGCACTTTTGAGTTCGTTGTAATTTAAAAATTTGAGTTAATACAATGAATAAGAATGATTTAATAAACAGAAACTCAAAATAGTATGTTATCTTCATACATTAGTTATTGAAGTTGATTTGACAAAAGATAAAAAGTTGAAAATCATGAAAATATTTTTTATAGTAGCCAATTTAGAGTTTAAAGGGAACACAAATGTATAACTGATCTAAATATCTGATCAGTATTTGTGAGCAAGGTTGTACATTTTATGTTTGGATAGCTATGGAAATCTATCATTTCAACAATATTGGCAGCATCGAAAACGTTAACCCTTATATAAATAACTTTAGAGAGTCTCTAAGCATAGGAATCAAAGTATTAATACGTATTTGAAATATTGAATTCGTTGGTTGATTTCACTGTATTCATAATTTTTTGTTGTATTGGATTTCCAAAGAGAAGTTGAAAACACTAAGCCAGCACATACAAAATTGCAACTTTGTTAAAAATAAATGATTAGTTAAAAGAAATTTAGGCTTTAAAAAGGTCTAGGATAAAGATGTCCTGTCATTTACTGATAAATAATCTTAACAGAAAAAAATATATTTTGTAAATGAGTTCTAATGAATAAAAGTTAACACTATTGACCAGTTTCACAGACAAGGCTTAGGTCTAGTCCCAGACTAAAATGGTGTTAACTGAAAGCAACTTGCACAGACAAATGCCATTGATGCACCCAAGTAAAGTTTTTCAAAGGCACATTTTTAAAAGCTCTTTACTGTCCTAATTGAACTAAGACCCATTCCTGGCTAAATCTAAGCCATGTCTGTGAAACTAGGTCTATGGCTCTTTTTCAAATTGTCAACCTCCCTACATATGTTACGGAACACAGATTCAGAAACAGGGAAATGCAATCACAGATTCATTGTTCGACAGCACCGAGCATGATGGTGGGAAACAGGTGAGTGAACAGGACAATGAGAGTTATCGTTGACTTGAGATGGATGGTAATGGAAAGTCTTTGTCTTACATGTGCAGGGGATCGTGGATGGCTGAAGCAGACGGAGCACACACCTCGCTGGATTGCGGATACCGCTGGACCAATGGATCAGACTGGTGAAACTTGGAGAGGAATGACATTGGAGAAAGGGTGAGTGCCAGGAAGTATTATGGGGAATGTAGTGCAGATACATATCCTGGTGACTGTGGCAACATATAGCAGCATTTTAAAGCATCATGGGCTTGCTCCCAACATGGCATTAACAATGCTTTCTAAATTTAATTGGATTGTAAGGAAGCATCACAAGTGTCTTTCACAGAGAGAGCAATGCTTTGTGATGAGATCAGTGGAAATGTAATAACCTAGAATAATGTCTAACACTTGATGGCTGCTCTTTCAAGTCTTTGCACCGGTTAGGAACCTGTGTGTGCTCTTTGATAGCAATCTTTCATTTGAAAGCAACATTTATAGCATGTGTAAAACCGGATCTTCCATCTTAAAAATAAATCTAAACTACGACATATGCTCTCAATGACAAATGCAGAACAGTTAGTTCATGACCTCAAGGCTATATTATTGTAATGCTCTATTGGGTGGTTGCCCTGCACGCTTAACAAACAAACTCCAGCTGGTCCAAAACGCAATAGCTAGAGTTCTTACTAGAAATAGGAAGTATGACCACACTAGCTCGGTTCTGTCAACTCTGCATTGTCTCCCTAATAAACATCACATAAATTTAAAAAAATGGCTAATTACTTACAAAGCACTAAATGGTTTAGCCCCGCAGTACTTGAGCGAGCTCTTAAAGGAGAACTCCGGTCAATTTTAACATTGAGGTCATTTTTTTGTAAATTTGGAGTGCTGTCAATACAGAGAACAACGACAAAAATCGGTGTTGCCTACACTGTGTTATCCTCTTTTTAAAATTTGCATCCTGTTGACTTCAATGGGCCACGTTTTAAACCTGCTTTTATTTCTCTTATCATCTTTGATGTGTCATTACAATGTCGATTGTCGAGTTCACACGCATAGGTTTAGTTACCTACTGTATGATCACGCGCGTGAACTCGACAATCGACTACTTTGGACTTCGACCGAAAACAGGATGTAAATACAGGTATTTGCGCTGGCTGATATAACATCATTTTTATTAATATCTTTCACATCTAATGCAGTCAGATTCACTCGTGTTCACTCTGAAGGAATCACTCAACATGGCTGGCACTTTTAATGACACATCAAAGATGTTAAGAGGCTAAAAGCAGGTTTAAAATTAGACCCCATTGAAGTCAACAGGGTGCAAATTTTAAAAAGAGAATAACACGGTGTAGGCAACACCGATTTTTGTAGTTGTTCTCTGTATTGACAGCACTCCAAATTTACAAAAAAAATGAGCTCAATGTTAAAATTGACCGGAGTTCTCCTTTAAGGCATTATAGTCCTTTATGTCTCTTGCAATCTCAAAATTCTGGCAAACTGAATATCAAAATCCACTGCAGGCGGTAGATCCTTTTCCTATTTAGCACCTAAACTCTGGAATAGTCTCCCTAGCCTTTGTTTGGGAAGAAGCAGACACACCCTCTCATTTTAAATCTAGACTAAAAACACATATATTTAACCTTCCATATATAATACATTATCACATTTCTATAATTAACATCCATCAAAGGATTGTTAGGCTGCATAAATTAGGTCAACCGGATCTGGGAACACTTCCCATAACACTTGATGTACTTGTTACATCGTAAGAAGAATGGCATCTAAGCTAATATTAGTCTCTCTGTTTATCCCGAGGTTACTGTAGTCAGTCGTATATGGTCCTTATCCAGATCATAGGTGGACCTGTGCCTAGATGCAACTACAACACAGCCTTAAATGTCAGCAGAGATCCTGTCAAGTAGACAATCCCCTGTGAAGGCCTCGTCGACACGACAGCCATCGGCACTGATTCTCAGCAAAGATCACAAGAACCAGACAAGTCCTCTGCACAGAGTTATGACCAGCTTCATCTCCATACTGGCATGATGAATCAAATATTCAATCCAATCTTCAAGCAAAAGGAACTGGATGAAACATTTGAATGCTACCATTTTGAAATAAGTTGTTTTTATTAGATTGTGTGTATGTGTTTGTATTGTATTTACCCTGTAACTTCATGGAATGAGATAATAACAAGCACCACTTTAATTTACTGCCGCAATGTCACACTTGCCCTGTAACGCATGGAACAAGAGGGTAACAAACATCACTTTAAAGGGTTAGTTCACCCAAAAATGAAAATAATGTCATTAATGACTCACCCTCATGTCGTTCTAAGCCCGTAAGACCTCCGTTCATCTTCGGAACACAGTTTAAGATATTTTAGATTTAGTCCGAGAGCTTTCTGTCCCTCCATTGAAAATGTATACGGTATACTGTCCATGTCCAGAAAGGTAATAAAAAAATAATCAAAGTAGTCCATGTGACATCAGTGGGTTAGTTAGAAGTTTTTGGTCCAAAAATTACACAAAATAAGACTTTATTCAGCATTGTATTCTCTTCCGGGTCTGTTGTGAATCTGCGTTCAGGACTCCGCAGTGACGCTGATGACGTGTTATCTGGTGCGCCCGAGCTTCGTTTACAGTCTGAGGGAGACGCACGCTATATTCAAGCTATTCTACATTGTTTGCGTGGATATAATTTTTTTTAATGGTGCGTAAATGTGCATGTCGCGGATGAGACACTTTTACAGCGTGCGTTTCCCTCAGTCTATAAATGAAGCTCGGGCGCACCAGATAACACGTCATCAGCGTCTTACGCCATCAGCGTAACTGTGAAGGATTGACAACAGACCCGGGAGAGAATACAATGCTATTTTGTGTTTTATGCTATTTTGAATAAAGTCTTATTTTGTGTTATTTTTGGACCAAAAAGTATTTTCGATGCTATCTTAAACTGTGTTCCGAAGATGAACGGAGGTCTTACGGGCTTAGAACGACATGAGGGTGAGTCATTAATGACATTATTTTCATTTTTGGGTGAACTAACCCTTTAATTTACGGCCCACAATGTCACACTTACCTTGTAATTACATGGAACAAGAGGGAAACAAGCACCACTTAACCTATACATGGAACAAGAGTATTTCCCCAGTTTTGAAAAAAAAAAAAAAAATACAATTGTTTTAAACATGTAATCCCAAACTTAAACATCTGCACATTTGCTATCAAAAAACGGAGAACAAAATGTATAAATGCACAGATATGTACCCTGTCATTTTAAAAAAGCATATTTGGTACACTATTATTACAAAGGTACACAGTTTATGTTCTTGTTAAATTGCTCCCAAATGTAAGATTTTTGTATCATTATAGTATAAAAAGTAGCCCTTAGTTCTTATACTTTAGTATAAATAATACTTAGTTCTTATAATACAGTATAAATAATTTGTAAATTTTCCTGGTTGTTACCCCTTTATTCTCAAAATTTTACATTTTATTCCCTTATAGTTACACATAAGTCGTTTATAGGTACACTATAATAAGTCAAGTCAAGTCAAGTCAAGAATATTTGTATAGCGCTTTTCACAATACAGATTGTATCAAAGCAGCTTCACAGTATTAAATTAAAATAATAATAAAACGTCCATGTTTGGTAATGCTAATCAATAGTAATATTGATTGATTCATTAAATTGAATATCCCCAACTGAGCAAGCCAAAGGCAACAGTGGCAAGGAAACGAAAATCTCCATCAGGTGACCTAATGGAGAAAAAAAAAAACTTGGGAGAACCCAGGCTCAGTCGGGGGCCAGTTCTCCTCTGGCGGTTATGAACTAGAGGCCGGATTTAACTGTAAGATTAAAACATTTATATGAATGCCTGGTTAAAGAGATGCGTCTTTAATCTAGTTTTGAACTGGGAGAGCGACTCTGAGCAACGAACAGTATCAGGAAGGCTATTCCAGAGTTTTGGAGCTAAATGTGAGAATGCTCTCCCTCCTTTGGTGGACTTAGATATCCTAGGTACGACCAAAAGCCTCGAATTTAGCGATCTTAAAGAGCGCGATGGATTATAGGGCGATAGAAGATCCGTTAAATAAACTGGAGCTAAGCCGTTTAGGGCTTTATAAGTCAGTAACAATACCTTATAATTAATACGGAACTTTATAGGTAACCAGTGTAGAGATGATAAGATCGGTGTTATATGATCATATTTTCTTGATCTGGTAAGAACTCTAGCGGCTGCATTTTGGACTAACTGTAGCTTGTTTATTGAGGATGCAGGACAACCAGCTAATAGAGCATTACAGTAATCTAGTCTCGAGGTCATGAATGCATGAACTAACTTTTCTGCATCAGAAACTGATAGCATATTACGTAGCTTAGCAATGTTTCTAAGGTGGAAAAATGCCGTTTTTGTAACATATGAAATATGTATAATAACCGAGAGTTACGCTGTAAATTCGTCTTAATTCAGTACTTTGCTGGCTGTAATCTAAAGACTACACTGTAAAAAAAAAAATTTACCTCTCCAAGTCAAAATATTCAAGTGACTGGTCACATCTAAATTTTTTGAATTAATTGTTGCAATAGTCTGTTAACATTGGCTCAATGAGAAATAATATGTCAGACTAATTGAAAAATTTTGATGTTTCCAGTCACTAGAAAATTTTTACTTGGGGATGTAATTTTTTTTTTTACAGTGTACTCATTCTATTGAATTCAATTGAATATTCTAAGCTTTATGTATGATGAGTTGAGCTGTTGCCTATATGGAATGTTCCCAATTGGTTACATTTGAGTTAGGATGCTGCCTGTAGAGGACAGCTGCCTACAGTATGTAGGTAGCAGACAGCAAAGCAACTCACTGGGTTTTTGGAATAAAGCATAATTCATTGGCTTTTCCAACAGAGGTAACACAAGTTCAGCTGCACCAACTACAGCAGAGAGGGAGAAAAAACATCTGTCATATCCTGAGGGTGGGTGTGTTTTTCGATCATAGCATTTAAACAAGGATGTGTTCTAAAAATAAACCATGTGGGAGTGCTCCTGCACTGACAGTTTACCGTGAGATTAAAAATGTGTGTGTGTGAACCTCTCACCCCAGGTGGACTCCACTGCAACACTTTCCATCACTCTTGCCAAATTGAAGCTTTATTACATTATAAAGTTGACTGCCCACTGTAGTCGATGGCTGTCTGTCACTTGCCATTGTGCCAGATATCATATTGACATTTCACAAATGAGATTGGGTGTCATTTGATTAGATCCGAAGCGAATGTTTGATGCCCTTGACTGGCATGGACTGCAAACCACCCAAAAGGAGATATTTGCTTGTCGGAAAAGGTGTGTTGACATGAGGGAAAGGCTGCTTTGGCTTGGTGTATGAGAGTGATATTGTTAAGGCATCTATTCCATGAGTGTGTGATATGTGGAGTGTCACACAAAGAATTCTAAGAATGCCAGTTTACGGCTTTTCAATGTAAAGTGTAATATGATTTGTTATTTTTTCCTTCCAAAAGCAGTACATTTACCATTATTTTACTATAAAAGTACATGAAATGTAAGGCTACATCATTAAAGTTTTCCCCATAGTAAGGGGAGCTTAGTACTGTTAGCCAATTAGCAGGTTTTACTGTATAATTTACAGTCTTTTACAGTTATTACAACTGTTTCCAGAAACCGAAGTACTAGTAACATTGTCTCACCTTAGTCATTTGAACCACATACCTGTAGATAGGATGATGGTAGAATCTGAGGCGTTGCACTCTGTCTGACTTGGGATGGAAGCACAATAGTAACCTGCCCTCTTCCATTGGAAGTTGTCGGTGGATGTGTGCATAGTTGCAACCACTCTAGTTGGCTAAGTTCCCACCACCTTTTTTGCACTGAATGTGGAGGGGAGATTATGAATGAAAAGCATCCATCTATATCCTTCCTTAGAGTTTGCAAGGTTATGTGGACAGATAAGTAAAATTGAACAGCTTTTGAAGGGCCCACTTTCTCAGCTGCCCATCCAGTTTTCTTCTAAAAGTAGTAGCCTATGCATCTGATGCTGGCTTACTAAGGGCAATGTTTGGGCTATTTTGGAGTGCCAGTGTAGAGGTAGGGTGGTGACAGTAGTTGTATGCCTAGATCATCATGCAGACTGCCCTGCTATCACTGACTGTGAGGACCACATCAACATCTTCCAATACTTGCCCACTGCTGAGGCCAGTGGATGAGAGTTATAGTGGTCCAATGGGAGTCGGCGCTATGGTGGTATGGGCCTTTTAGCTTGGAGGTGAGCGTTAAGATTAAGAGCGTATTACCTGTCATCATCTGACTACTTCAAAGAACAATTTCATTGGTGCACTTGCACACATGCTTCAGACACCGGTTTACGCAGGACCATTTATAGGGCCCTATCTTGCACCCAGCGCAATTTACTTTGAACACCGACGCATGTATCATTCCTATTTTGCACCCGCGCACAGCGGACTTTTCCCTCCAAAGACGCACGTCGGTAAATTAGGGAATGAACTTGCGCTCGCGGGGGCGGTTCAGCGCAAAGAGGAGGCGTGTTCCGGCGCAAAACTTCCCTGGTGCTATTTTCCAGTTTTAGAAAGCAATTGCGCCACTGACCAGGAAAAAAACAGTCTAAAGACAGTGGCGCGTTGCGCGTTAGTGATATGGTATTTTAAGGGCGCGTGCTTGGCCATAATGTAGCGTGTTAACGCGCATCCACTTTGATTCTCTAATAAATATAAACAGACGCAGCAGTTTTCATTTTTGCAAATCATACATTATTACAAGGAAAAATATTAACACACGAGGGAAATCATTGTTGTGTCCGTGAAGATGTGAAAAAGATCTATCTAGATTTTTTTTTTTTAAATCTAGATTAGGCTACACATTTACCCAAATTATATGCCTGTTTAACCGAAGCTAATTTGGGTGGGTTTCTCCCATCATCCCCAATGTCACTTCTCTGTGTTTTACGGCCCTGACGAGAACGTCGGTCCCCTCGGCTGTGAACTGCTTCTGGCGTGCGCTGGCAAACCCGCCGTTATAATAGCGATCCGCCATGGAACAAGCGCGCCTGCTCTTAAAGGGAATGTGAGAGGACGCTCTAATTGGTTTATTTCACGTTACGCCCAAACCACACTTATGAATAATGAAGCTACTTCAGACCAACCCCTTTTTGATTTGTGCCAGGCGCAAGAGTCGTTTATCCCGCCGGGAAAATAGCAACAGCGCCGGGATCCGCCCACAAAGTTACTTGCGCTTTGCGCTTTGACACTTGCGTTTCAGATCGTTAAAATAGGGCCCATAGTGTCAATATACCGTCCGATTGTAGTTGCCATGTAGTTACCTTATATTAGCCAGTACTTTTAGAGGTAAGTACACTGTATGTACACATACTGTAAAATAAAGTGCAACCAAAACATTGGTTTAATTAATACAATTATCTTTGATTTATTGTCCATTAAATAAAAGTCGTGTGGTCTAACCAATCTGCATAAACATGAACATTCAAGTCAATAAGTCTTGTAAGATTAGATAGAATCTGGTGTTTTTAGGACAAGGCAAAGATTATTTCAGGATTTGAAATGTCATATGGTGTGACTCCCCAAAAACGTAACACTTCAGTTACAGTAAATTACACTCTATTACATCCAACTAACCCTAAGCCAAACCCTAACCTTGTAATAAGAACATGTTGTTAATTAATAGTACTCAGTACTTAAATGTATAATTACACTGTAACAAGGAAAGTATAACCATCAATGATTTTTCCTCTTTTATCATGAACAATCTTATATTTCACTGACTTAATCGCATATCAATGTACTAACAACCTCTAAGACAACCTTGTTCTTCTGAAAATGTAAAAATATTGATTTCCATACTATATTACTAAAGAATTCCAGTTTATGGAGGGCGTTGCTAACAAATTACTAAACAAAAGCGATTTCTTATAAATTATTGCATTATACAATAAGATTAAAGCCATGCTTCACTATGTACAGTAACTGATATCTGCTTGTGTAAGTTCTGGACCAGATGTAAATAGAATATTCCATCTGAGATTAAATAATAACATGTATATGTTGCATTGCAAATTGTTCTTTTGGGTGTAATATTGAATTTCATTTATTGTTAAATATAATGATGTGGTCTTACATGGGTTTTTGTGTTTTGCTTTAACTGGGAGCCCTTTGCACTTGTTCATGGCCATGGTTCATTAGACACTGTGAGTGAGATGGCCGTGACACAACACACACTGACATCACATGCACACACACAATACGGTTTGCAGCAGTGCAGAGGACGCCCCATATGAGGGTTTGTCACATCATGTAAGCTGACTGAGGGGCTCCAGAGCAAGGCGGTGACAGGTAGCAAAAGATCCAGCATGTGTACAGGCCTTTCCCATAGATGTGAATCTGGTCCCCAGTCATCATCCCTACATGACATTAAACAGAATCCTTGTGTTGATTAGATAATGCCCACAGCTCTCCCTGTCCAGCTTTCTGCTAACTAAGCACTTCTCTCATTTGTATTCAGAGGAAGTCATTTACTTTGCTCTGACCTTTACTACACTATATTGTGACAGCTGTAATTAAGGTGAAGAAAAAGAAGGTCATTGTGTCTCGCGCACTTTACCTGAAATGTTTACATTACGTTTATTGCGGAAAATAGGGGTGGCAAAATCACTATAACAGTAAATGAATATTTTTACTCATACATTTATAATGTTACAAAAGATTTCTATTTCAAATAAATGTTTGAAAAGCTGTTTTTTTATAGATTTTATTTAAAAATTAGAATGATTTAACTTTTATTGATCAAAGGTTACTGGAAAGAAAAGTTCACACAACGGAAACAGCAAATTGCTTTTTCCTGGAGAATGTGAAATCTAAATTAGATAAAGGAGGAGTTGTTGGGGCCATATTTTTAGACCTAAAGAAAGCTTTTGACACGGTGGATCATGGTGTCTTACTCAAAAAGCTCTCAAGGTTTAATTTCGCCCCAAATGTTATTAAATGGATGCAGTCTTATCTGGAAAACCGAGATCAAAGGGTCAGGATAAATTATGAGGTGTCGTCGGCCATCGGTTGTGATATTGGTGTACCTCAGGGATCAATTTTAGGGCCCCTGTTGTTTAGTCTGTACATAAATGATCTTCCCACTGTATGCAATGAGTCTGAGATTCAGATGTATGCAGACGATACTGTCATATATGTGCATGCACTGACCAAGCAGCAAGCAGCATCAAAGCTCACGGCAATGATGGACGATGTCATGCAATGGCTTAATAATTCCGGTCTTCATTTAAATATAAAAAAAAAACGCTTGTATGTTTTTTACGAAAAGGTCAACAGATAATTCCACACCCAATATTTATATTGCAGGGGAACAGTTGTTAAGATTAATCAAAAATCTTACCAACCCAAAACTATTGAAAGATACGTAATTAGAATATTATTAGATATAATAATAATAATTTGTTACAAATGAGAGATGCTTACATATCATTTTATTATTTAATTTTATTTATTTATAATTGATTAGTTTTTAAGTTGATCAATCTGTCATTCAACAATGCATAGTCAAGTTTGAAGGAGCAAGCACCACTAACAATATCTAAAAGACTCTAAAAAAACATCTAAAAGTGCAGTTGTATTCCATCCCTGTATTCCCAAGTGCCATGTTTTGTCAGTGTTTTCTTTTTTTTTTCAAGGACTTTTAGTTTGTTACAAGTATTTCCTGTGTTTTCTTCCTTTTTTCCTTTAGTTGTCATAGTAATTTATTGTCTGATTGATTAGTACATTGCAGTTTTGTGCTGAGTCCTTGTTCAGCATCCGAAATTGCACACCTCCCCTATAGGCGCGAAACACTTAAAAGTATGTCACAAAAGAAGCATGTGTATGTACAAAAAGCACCCGGGTGACCTAATGACTGGCAGTGCAGCGAAATAATACATTCATACTACACAGTACACACATTCGTACTATATAGATTGTTATTTTTTTAGGGGTCGTGAAATAATTACTTATTCAAAATAAGTACCTACTCGAGTGTATGGGATTTCTGACGCAGCGCTTCAGTTCAGTGTGTTCATTGTGTTTACAACACTGTTTAATTTGCCTTCGTGTTCTTTTTAGTTGTATATTTAGTTCTTTAGTTTGATTTAATAAATGTTTTACTCTGCAAATATATATCCTCTACACCTCTTGACTCGTCTTCATCATCCTCATCATAATAAATGAACACCAGGACACATCGAAGGGCTTTGTCACTTATTCACTTTTTTTTTTTTTTTTTAAGCCTTTGCTAAGCCAGGAAATTTGACCTGTTGTTTAAATTTTTATCAGACAAAGTGTTTCTCTTTTCTAATATAAGTCTGTAAACCAAAGGCATAACACATACTTTTATAAGTGGACGTTTGGACAATTCACAGGTTATTTTTGCAGATTAAATAATATGCAATTAAATAAAAACATTCAATGAAAAACACTGTATAAATGGAAATATAAAATGAAAAACATTTTCACCGGTGTTCTCAGGATTTTGAAAGTATACAACATTACAGAATTTGTATTGAACAAGGAATGTTTATTTAAAGTATTGGACTAAAGACCTAGAATATTACATTATTACATAATGGAGTCATTAAATATTTAGAAACGCTAGAAAATTCTGAAGAGTAGATCCACTTCATTGACTGCCCAGGATGTTAGCTTGTTATCTCAGGGGATCTGCTGTCCAGTTAACGGTCTAGCCAGAGAGCAGAACTTGTGGAGTAGAGCATGTAGTCAAGAATTTTAGACTCTACGGTTGAACTGCCCTTTCAGATGAATGATAGCGCAGCCTTGTTACACATGGAGCCTCAGAGGTTCAGAACATTGTGAAAAGCAGCAGCAAAAAAAAAAAAAAAAAATATGCGGCAGTTCTTTTTTTGGAAACCCTTAAACCAGAGACTGAGTTCAGATTCTGACAGACCGCAGGGATAGATGTTTTCGGTTGTCCGGGAGACTGCCGCTGGCGCGGTGGTGACTCACCGCTTTGGTGTGAGTCCGAGTCACATCCGCCTGTGAGGTGTGCGGCATGTTTTGGCATGGGTTGCTGTGACTGTCAACACCTGATGCAGTGAGGCACAGAGGAAGTGCATCTTGGGTAAAGTAGGATGTGTGCATTGTAAAAAAGAAAAAAAAAGATAAAGTAAATAATGCTAAAGCGAAAGTACAATTAGTGAAAATTCTAGAAGTGCATCTCTATAGCCAAGTTTCCATACACTTTTTGTTATCGACAAAGTGAATATACCTTAAAAAAATGTATTCCATCCTATTGGCATTTTACTGATAAAAGACAACATATTCAGATCATTCAAAACAAAAAAGGTAACACTTTATAATAACTGCACACTATTAATCATTAATTAAACATTAGTAAAGCATTAATAGACATTAATAAGCAGTTTATAAATCCAGATATAAATGCTTTATACTTGATTTAAAAGCATATCTATGTGTTTAATAATTGTATTTTCATACTTTATTAATGATCAATTTATAATTTCTAAATCAAGTATTGCATTATTTACACACCATTTATTTAGAAGTTGTAGTGGTTCATAAGATCACTAGAAAGTGATCAAAACATCATATTGCGGCTGGGTTTTTTTAGGCAGGCCTATATTTAACCTTTTTAAATGGTCTATTGCTTATAGAGCTTTTTGGATTCAACCCACTTTGTTTTCCTAATTTGTTTGATATAAAATTATACCATGGTAGGCTATGTCTGAATACTCGATTCTGATTGCTGGAAGGTGTACCATAAAACTGTTTATAAAACGGTTAGTTCCAATCCTTGATTCTGATTGGTCAATAGCTGTGTTTTATTCACATAAACCATGGTTATGACCGCTTCACCCAACGGCTCTATGCGTCACTACACAACACCCCTAGCAACCACTCTTAGCAACTTCAACACATGTTTGATCTCACCGATCTTGTTCATTGAAGCTATAGTAGAGTATTGTGAGAGATCGAGTAAGCGAGTGTACCTGCATTTACAGTAGATAGACATAGGATTTTCCTTCAGGTCAGTCCTATATATTCATAATAATAAAAAATCAGTTTGAATGTCCGCTACGATATCTTGTCGTTTTAACAGTTAAGGGGTTTTCCCGTGCCCATAGTCATCTGTCAGTGTCGTCTTTTTTCTCCGTGTTTGAGTCCTTTCAATATAAAAGTCTTCTCTACTGACTGACTCGCTCATAAATACAGTTTTTGCCGCCATCTATTGGCGAAATAATGTCTCTAACTTCTGTTGCTGTTTACAGTCAGGGACTATTTTTTCCAGCGGAAGGAAGGCTTTTAGTGATTTTACTTCATGAAAGTTGCATAGATACATATTTTTCGGCTTTAATAGTTGTATTGTGTGGTAACCGTTTTATAAAAGCAATAAGGTACTCGAGGCAAGTGCTGTATCGTGAATAAGTCACGGGTGACTCCGCTTCGAGTCGTGCCTAACAACGCCCTTCAGCCGTGACTTATTCACGATACAGCACAGCCTCTCGTACCTTATTGCTTACTTAATGCACATTTAGTTCCAAGTCAGTTGAATCACCGTTCTATATTAATGTGCTGTTTTCATTGAAGCGCACACATATAGGCCTATGTCACTCGCACACAGAGCGGAGATGCTTGAAGGTGAGTAAATGATGGGGTCATTTTAATTTTTGGGTGAAAGACAAAGTTCTGGCATGAAACTCTAGATGGCACAGGCTGATAAGTCTTTAACTCGTGTGGTAGCGATCACATCATTATATACATAGATCAGCTGATTGGTTGCTGTGGCATAAGCAGCCAATGAGCTTGCTGCTAAAACATTCACATACTGGCATTGTTTGCTGTCAGTAGTCTAGCCGTAATTATTAGCTATAGTATAAACTCGCACGTGTGTAGCATGTAGAGATGAAGGGAATAGAGGAAATCTGGTGAGAAAGAGACCGGAAAACCGTACTTTAAGGAGGGAGAGAGGATGACAGCAGGTGTGTTGAGAATGAGAACCCGAGGCATAGTTCCATGAGTTTCCCTCTGGCTCCCAGCAAATGTGTCCATCGCCTGATTGCAGGGTGTGTTTGGCATGTGTGTGTCTGTGTGTCAGTTAAGGGAGTATTATGTAAGATTCGGCACCAGTGCATGGCACTCTATGAAGTGACTAATGCAGCCTAGAGGGATGACAAAATATGAAAAAATCAAAATGCAAACATGCAGAAGCATAACAGCCCATGGTGAGGAAGTGACATCATAGAGCCCATTTCAAATGCCATGGTCATTGCTCCTGTTAGCTCTTTCCCCCTCATGTTTCATCCTTCCTTATACCTGTTGGTCATGTTTTAATTGTTTTATTTATGTATAGGTCTCAATCAGGTAATATACAACAAGGTCTCATTTGTTAACATTAGTTAATGCAATGACTAATATGAACTACAGCATTTCTTACACTTTAATAATGTTCATAGTCATGTTAGTTCACAGTGCATTAACTAATGTTAACAGATATAACTTTTTATCTTAAAGGGGTGGTTTAATGCCCCTTTTATAGGATCTAAAATAAGTATTTGATGTCCAACAGAGTGTGTATGTGAAGTTTTAGCTAAAAATACCCCCAATACTTTTTGCCGTTTTTGTGTGTGTCCCTTTAAATGCAAATGAGCTGCTGCTCCCGGCACAGAGGGCGGAGCTTCAAGAGCTTGTTCTTAGCAGCTTAAATTTCCTCACACAGACATGCACTGAAATTTTAAAAAACTTTTAGCTTTTTATGTTCAAACCAAAGTCAGAAAGATGGAGAGACTAAAGAAGAAGTGACAACATAGACAACATTTCTGAATAGTTAGTTGGTGAATTTATGAAGCTTATGTGTAGTTATCTTCTAGTCATTGATTAGCATATTCTGTCATGGTCATCTATTAATCGCGTTCCCGGGGGCGGGGTTTATGTAAATCTCAGGGTTTGGTGATGTCACTAACCCAGGAGGAATAATCGTGTAGTCCCAACCAGCCGTTTGTTATAGTCCTTAAAAGGCAATAATCAATTTCTTTTTTAATTAATTAATTTTTAATGAATTTCTTTAAAAGCAAATATCTTCCTTTGCTTTGAACTTTGAGCGTCATAAATTTGCTCAAACAGCAACATTACACACTAACTAAAGTTGGAAAAGTGAAATCACAATCAACCACCCCTTTAATAGTGTTTTATTTGTTTTTAGTACTGAAATACAATAGCTGAAATCAAATATTTTATGTATGATACTTAGTAATAAATGTATGCAAAATGATTTGATATTTATGTACTGAAACAGCTGTTGATTCATGCTTTACGCTTTTGTACATATGTTGCACCAAATGGGACTGAAGTAAGAGATCACAGAATGTATATGACAGTGACTTCACTTAAAGCTTTCCTTATTTCTCTGCAAATAATATATTTCACTTATCTTGTGATGAGGCAGTGTAGGTTCAAATAAAGCAGTCACCTCATCTTCTCCCCTAAATAAAATAAGATGATTTTACCTCATGAAATTGGGTATATAGCGAATTTTGAGGAGGTGGTTTTGCTTCCCGTGACCAGAATCCAGAAATTCTTCAGAGAATACTGTTTTTTAGAGCTGCAAAGATTCAAACGTATAGTGGATGTGTTTAGTTAAGTGATTCTATTCCCAGTGGAGGATGAGCTGCTGTAGTTGTGGAGTCATGAAGTATTCATATTAAGTCAATAATAGAGATGGGAATAACAAGGATGGGAATTTGGTTTGGTTTTGCATATGATCTCGATTCCACTTAATAATTCTGCCTCCTTGAAAGATTTATTTGTAGTACTTTTGAGAAAAAGAAAGAAAGAAATTGGAAGCCCCCCTCAAACTAGCTGCAATAATTGATAATTGGTCCTGTATATTTAATTTTCTGAACAATTCAAGGAATAAATTATTCATTAGGGGGATACAAACCAAAAAACTTTTTTTTAACAAGGATCTGCTCATAAGAATCATTCACTTTCAATTTGAATATGTTTGTTGTTGCATAAAATGCCACAAAACAAAAACTATACAAAATTACATGTTTTATTTAGTCCTTTTCCAGTTTTTGAGTGTTAACTAAAAAGTCTTGATTCAGTTGTAGACAGTCATTAAAAATGTGTTAACATTAACTAAAACTGGGTACTTTGCTCAGATATTTGTATCGATTACATCTATTTGAAACTGATTTGAGTAAACCTGATTAAAATTATACATATCAAAGTAATTCAACAAATCTCCTGCAGATAACTAGACAACTAGCTGAAAATAGTCCAACCCTATACATACTTTCCCCCCTTAATATCTTCTACGATGTTGTAACATTCAGCCAAATCGGTAAGGTTACAAATATGTAAGAAACATGTTTTACCACGCGATTTAATACTGTGATTTAATATATAATAGTGTTAATGTTTTTAGTCCATTTTATTTCTCTTACCATTTTAAGTGTGTGTATTTAAGCAATGTATGGTTGGCCTTTCATGTCACATGACAGGAAGCAGGAAGTACATCTTTATAAGAGAGCAGCATGGCAACCAAAAAGGGGGGAATTCACAAACTGTCACTACTTACCTGGACTGTGGAGTTTACAACCCGTGGACTTATACCTTTAGATACAACTTCAAACTTTTGGATTACACAATTCTTGGATTGTATATACACTGGTGGACACTCAAATTGGGTTTAACAAATTGTTTTAGGGTATGGTGATTTGGACTGTATGCTTTTAACAGACTGAGTTTTTCTGGTTTAATTCTGTTGTGTTAAAGTCTCATGTGAACATTGTAAATACACCATTCATATTTAATCTGATCTCTGTTTATGTCTCATCCTTTTAAGCATTAAACGATCTCACACAGTAAAGTCTGACCCCATTTTAACATATTTGTAACCTTACCGATTTGGCTGAACGTTACAATGTTGCTGCATGAGAGACAAGACTAGTCACATCACCGGTATTTGAACATTGCTTTTTGTGTAAACCAATCCCTTTCCCATGCAAAGGATACCCCGATTAATGAATTCTTCCTTGACATCAATCAAAATTAATAATGTTGTCCCAATTCAAATGGATTAAACTAAACTTTTTATATTAAAAACAATTCGACTTAAACTATTTTAAGTTGTGACAAAACGGTTTATAATTTAGTTGCATCAGTTCTTTTTTAACAAAGTAAATTGAGCAAGGACCAAAAATATTGAAAATATTTATTTAATAATTAATGCATTAATTTAAATGTTTATTTTGTCCAGTGCAATGCAACTTGGACACTGTGTTTTTGTATGCTATAATTAATTATTTTAAAGAATAAGAAACTTTGATTTTGAAACAAATTTTGATTGCAAGTCCTTGTCAGATTTTTATATTACATTCTTGGACATATTCTTCACAGAGAAAATGTTATTATTTTACTAAATCAAGAAAACAAAGCATGGTATCATCTTTATCAAACATGATCGATCAATGTAATAAAGGGATATTATGAGGTGCTCTGTTTTTCCTGCCAATGTGACTAAAACTGTCAAAAGTGTCTTATGCTCATGGTGAAGTCTTGCACTTTTATTGAAGACTAGGCCCATTTCAGCACAAAATTATTCAGAGGCTCACTCTCACCATTTAATACAAAATTAAAAGAAATAATAAAACAAATGTATACCCTAAAATGTTTGAGCACCTGCCTGGTTTGTCTCTGTTAATTTTGCACTTTCAATGTACTTACAATGTACTTTCCAGTAACAAGAGTGATATAAAGTAACAACATTGACTTAACATTGGTTCAAAGTTCAAAGTTAGTAACTAGTTATTACCCAATAATAGTAATTGCTATATTATGCACATGCAGAACGAGACTTCAAAATAGAGCTAAGTGTTTTTTGTAAACTGAAAGTGAAAATCTTTAATCGTAGCTCATATTCACAGAACAAATCCTAAATTGAGCAAAATTGCCTTAAATAAATAATTATTCCCCAGACGCAGCGATCAGACTCAAGCATTCGTTTAGTCTATCATGTACGTCTTATTCCAGTTTCCCCTCCTGTTTTTCACAATGGCCATTCCAGGCTCTGGCAATACATGACACATTATGCTGTGACTGATTGTATTTCATGATCCTTTGAATGCATCCACCCACATTGTCTTCAGACCAGCAATTATTTATAATTGCGATCCCTCTTCAATCAGATCGTATTATTGCATGCACTTTGATTTCTTATTTAAATCATCAATATCATGCATATGCCTGATGTGCCCTGGCGTGTTTTACAAAACATGAATAATTGAATATCAAAGGCATTCAAAGAGCAAATGACAATGTTCTCTTTGGTACAGCAATGTATCAAGAGTTAAATATATAATGATAAGATAAAGATATAATCTACTTTTACACTTGGGGACATCCAGCTCCACACACAGGCAGATTCACTGAGATTAAACTACACTGACAACTCCTGCTAGAAACTTAGACCTAAATATCTAACATCAGATGACATATTAGTGTATTTACAATTGTTATGAAATACAGCACAGAAATACAGAGTAGTTTGAAGTTAATATTTTGATTACACTTTAAATAATTGTCATTGTACATGTGGCAGAACAGAATTCGTAAGCCACTTTATTATTATTTAAATTTAGTTTTTTCTTTAACCAATCAGAAGAGGATGATCGGTGTGACAAACTATTTAAGGAGGAAATGAAAGTGACATGAAAAGGCGGAAGTGAACGGGTAACGGGAAGTGAAGTGTGCTGTTTGTGCGAGGAATGTGCCGTTTGTTCGAGGAATGTGCAGAAGTTGTGTGCTTCGGTATGAAAAGTGACTTCCCTGGGAGAGAAATACGACGGGAGTTTGCAGTGTCCTGGAGGTGTCCTGGGTTTATCTGGGTGCGGATGACGTGACGATGAAAATGAAAGTGAAACTGAGCGGCTCGGACGCTTTCTATCTCGGGTGCCGGGAGAGGTGCGTTGGCTTGGATTACTCTTCTTAACGTGTACATGGATTGTGCTGGAAACGAAGATCCTGTAGCCTACTTCTCAAAGACTCCTACGAAGACCAGCAGTATCGGGTACAGACTTGGCACACCCACCGTACATGCACATGCTCACAACACACACAAATCAGCCGAACTTTTCCCTTGACTGTCTCAGATTATAAAGTTGGACTTTCTTTCACCACTTATATTGTGACTGTCACATAAAATTTGCCGGTGTCACCGCCATTGTTCCTCTGAGTAAACCACGAGAGTTTCCCTCTTATAACGAGGAAAATGTATATTTCTTTATAGTTTATGCTGAATGTTTATTTTCTTTTATTTTTTGTCCCTCTTTCTTGTTTCTTTTCATGGTTGTGTGTTACCGTCACAACGGTGAACGTGAAATATTGTTTTGTTGCTTTGACGTAAATTGGGGCTGCATTCCTCCAATAAATTTATATGAATCTGGAATCTGTTGGTTTCTATAAGTTTAATTTAAGTCTCCCTTTCCAAATGTCTTCTTCACATGTAGCTGATGGGTTTTTGTGAGAATTTACTTATTGCCAGGATTACATGCCTGGCTGGCGCCCGAACAAACCAAACTAAATCTAGAGAAATAAACATAAATGTTTATTAATGGGTCACCATCGCTACAGAAATGGCGCCCGAACAGGGACTTGAAATGTTAGAAGTAGTAATCTGAAACTTAAATGGGGACTAAATTGAACTGAAACCAACAGTAAAAAATCAGTGGAACAGATATTGATATGGGTCATTCAATTCAAATTCACAAAGTGACTATTTACTGATTTTTGGGCTTGAAGGAAGTTAATTTAGCTGAAACGGTGAATGTGAATTGAACTGAACTTTTGGGAAAAATTCAGTTTTTTCTTTTCTTTTGCTTTTTGCCTGTGATTCTGAATGCAAAGTGTGGACTCTTGTATGAGTTTGAATTTCCGTCAGAGTGAACTTAAGCTTTGCATTAGTTATTTGCATTTTGACATTTGTGTACTGATCTGCTGAATTTTGAGGGTTAGTTTATTTTGACCTAGGTTTTTTTTGTCAGTTAACGTATTTGATTTACAATTTGAATATTGTCAGTTTGTTATTTTGCCCTGAATCAATTAACATTTGTTATTTTCGCCAAGTTTGTTGTTCCCCCCCCCAACAAAAGACACACAGACAATTTTGTTTAATAATTATTATTATTTTTTTCCCTCATACTGACATGGCCACCGGTCCACCCTCCCCCTCAACTTTTGTTGAGGTGGAAGTACCAGAAGTGGAAACCCCCCGCTGGCAGCCACAAATCCCTATCACTTCATATCCCTATATGCCCAGTCTTACCCATATTGATCAACATGGATCAAGAGTGCAGTTTGTATCCTCCACCATGACTGGCAGCCCTCCAGTGCAACACCTTACCTGGGAACCACAATCAGATCCTATGCAGATTTGCACAACCCCTGAAACTTCATCTTCTGTGGGACGGCAGGAGTTACCACGTGAACTTTAAACACCCGGCAGAGGAATTCAGCTACTGACCAGACAAGTACAAGAAGACTTGGATACTCTCAAGCAATTCATCAAGCAACAGGAGCATGCAGTTTCAGAACTTAACCAGGAGGTGAAAGCTCAGTTTATTGAATATTCAACAAATTTTTCAACAACGGTGGTTAAAATGGAAGACAATCAACAACAATTACTGAAGAGTATCACTGACAACCAACACCAAATGAAAACTGAGATGGAGCAATGGTCCAAAACCATCAAGCGACTGATCTCAGAAGATTTAAGTAAAGTAGAGGCTTCGGTCGTGTCTGAAGTGCGGTTCCTGGTCCAACAGCTTCAAGCCGAAGTTCAGCAGGACTTTAAAGCCACATTCCAGAGTCTGAAAACCAGTCAAGAACAGTTCAACAAAGAATTTCATCAACACAAAAAACAAATGGATGCCTTTTGCAGTGATACTCAAGAATTTCAGTCAGACATGTCTGACCAACTACAAACCCAGGTTGAAAAGATGAAAGAGATGACTACTAACCAACAGGAAGTATCTCCAGCCGATGTTAAGTCATTACCAAGTTCTATACCAACTACTACTACCACTACATCTGTACCGCTAGCTAAAAGTGATCATCTACGACTTACCTTTCCCACTTTCGGAAAACCACATGATGATCCAGATCCGCTGAATTACTTAACTCGATGTCAAGATTTTCTGGCATTGTATCCTTTGCCAGATGTAGATCTACTAGCTACATTCCGTACAGTTTTGTATGGAACTGCTCGTGACTGGTGGGAAGTTGCGCGTACCTCTGTATTCACCTGGACTGAATTTGAAGCAGCTTTCCTCTCTGCATTTCTTTCCGAAGATTATGAGGACGAGTTGGCAGAAAGAGTTAGAGTGAGAACTCAAGGAGAAAAAGAACCCATCAGAGACTTTGCTTTTTCATACAGAGCCTTATGCAAGAGATGGAAGTCAACATTAACAGAGAATGAAATAGTAAAACTTATTTTGAAAAATATTAAACCTTACCTTGCCAGCCAGCTCCGTAGTCGAGTATCTACAGTGGAGGAATTAGTGAAGCTAGGGCATCAACTGGAGAAGGACAATGAACAGCAACTCCAATATGAGAACAATTTTCAACACAAACAACAGTCTATGTCACCCCGAGCACCTGTGGTTCGACAGATGGACAAGACACCTGTTCAGTGCTGGCGGTGTAAAGGACATCATCCTCCAGGAAACTGCCCTGGTTATGCATCTTCTAATCAATCATTTCAACAGTCACAGCCATCTCAAAGTAAGAGACCACATCAAAGTCCAAAACAAGGTGGTCAACCCTCCCATAATGCTGTCTCAATCGTAAAAACCGAACCAACAATGTCCCATGTTGCTAACAACCCACAATGTACAGTACCACAACAACTAGTTGTTCCTATTAATATTGGTGCCTGGAAAGGTAAGGCTATTTTAGACACCGGAGCCAGCTACACCCTCATTCATGAGAGTTTGTGGAGGGAACTTACACCTCAAGAGAGTCTTCATCCATGGACCTCAGGACCCCTCTATCTAGCGAATGGTGAGGCCGAAGTTCCACTGGGATGGGTCAATGTACTGATTTTGCTCCATAATCAGAGTTTTTCTTTGAGTGCTGCAGTCCTTACCTCAACATCTTTGACTTATGCAACAGTTTTAGGGTTGGATTTCATTTTTTTAAGTGGACTTCAACTCAACATTTCTGATGGGAAATATTCTTTTAAATGTGCACCTGAAGTGGAATACTTTTTCCAACCGGGACAAGCAAGCCTACCTAGAAGTAGAGTTCCATGTCCAAGGAAAAACAGGCAGTTCGAACGTTCTCAACAAAACCTCTCTCTACTGAGCGCTGTTCCTCCACCACAACTTCTAGTGGCATCACGAGAGACTGATTCTACAGAGGATCAAGCCTTAATTGACAAAGTGATTATAGAAGCAATCTTGTCTCACAGTGAAGAATTTAAGTTACGCCAGATCCTGGAATTGCACCCAACAGTGTGCACTCGTCAGCCAGGACGAACCGATGTTCTTCAACACTGCCTATACATGCGCCAACAGGTACCCATCAAACAACGACCGTATCGGCTCACCCCTGTAAAGCAAGCCATAGTTAAAGAACAGATCACAGACATGTTAAGTGCTGGCATCATAGAACCCTCTCATTCTGCATGGGCCTCCCCGGTTGTCTTAGTTCCTAAAAAGGATGGAACTCTACGATTCTGTGTGGACTATAGAAAGGTCAATGCCCTCACCGAGAGCGATGCGTATCCACTGCCTAACATCACAGAGATTCTAGAATCACTCTCTGGTGCTTCAATTTTTTCCACCTTGGACCTTAAGAGTGGGTATTGGCAAGTTCCCATGGAACTGGAGAGCAAGCTAAAGACTGCTTTTGTTACATCTGGTGGGCTATATCATTTTAATGTTATGCCTTTCGGCCTAAAAAATGCACCGGCAACGTTCCAACGACTTATGGAGGTAGTCCTGAGAGAGTTGCTTGGAATCATGTGTTTTGTCTACATAGATGACATTATTATTTACTCGTCATCTATGGATCAACATTTCTCTGATATCCAGACCGTTTTGCAGAAACTGCAAACAGCTGGTCTAACCCTGAACCTGGAAAAATGTAAGTTCTGTCTTCGTGAGATCACCTTCCTTGGTCACGTAGTCAACAGTCAAGGTATTACTGCAGATCCCAGTAAGGTGGAAGCCATCCATACCTACCCAGTTCCTCGTAATCTCAAGGAAGTTCAGCGTTTTTTGGGATTAACTGGATGGTATCATCGATTCGTCCCAAATTTTTCAAGGATTGCTGAACCACTCAATACCTTGAAGAAAAAAGGTCAAGCCTTTCAATGGACATCACAATGTCAACACGCTTTTGATTATTTGAAAGTTTGTCTTACCACATCACCTATACTGGGACATCCCAACCTACAATTACCATTCACAGTGTATACTGATGCGAGTGACACTGGCCTAGGTGCTGTGTTGACCCAGCGGAAGGAGCAGGGCAATGAAGAAGTCATCGCTTACGCTAGTCGAATCTTAAATAAAGCAGAGATTAACTACTCCACCACAGAGAAAGAGTGCCTAGCAGTGGTGTGGGCACTTGACAAGTGGCAACACTACCTGGAACACCGTTTGTTCACCGTGGTTACGGATCATTCTTCCTTGCAATGGGTAATGAATTCCACTAAAACAACTAGTCGACTCATTCGATGGGCTCTTCGACTGCAAAGATTTGATTTTGTGTTGGAATATCGAAAAGGAAAGTTGAACGTTGCTCCTGATGCTCTGTCACGGATGTATCATTTACCTGAGTGTAATGTGTACACAAGCCAAAAGGAAGATCCAGAATTTCCCATCAGCCCTGAGCGCATCTGGGACGAACAACACCGTGATCCTGAAATCACAAAAATATTTCAAGTTTTGGCCAATGATGAACTTACTGAGAAGGAACAGTATGCTGTGGTAGAAGACAAGTTATACCACGTTACTCACCTGACTGATGGTCAACTTCAATACCGTGTTGTCGTACCTCGCATCTTTATTCCCACCATTCTCCAATTCTATCACTCAAGCCCCCTCAGCGGACACCTTGGAATCTTTAAAACCTATAAAAGAGTACAAGATGTGGCCTACTGGCATGGTATGTGGACTGATGTCAAGAAGTATGTCAAGAGTTGTGTGAAATGTCAAACACTCAAGAGTGACAATAGGAAACCAGCAGGAAAACTCCAACCAATCCTTACGTCAAGACCTAATGAAATGCTTGGAGTAGACATAATGGGCCCATTACCAAGAAGCTCCAAACAACACGCATTCTTACTCGTCTTTGTTGATTATTTCTCACGATGGGTAGAGTTATTCCCCATGCGACAGGCTACTGCTCCAGTTATTGTTGAAATCCTGCGGAGAGAAGTGCTTACCCGATGGGGGGTGCCTGACTATGTTTTGTCAGACAGAGGATCACAGTTTGTTTCAGCTTTGTTCACTGAACTGTGTGAAAAATGGAGTATGACACACAAGTTAACCACAGCTTACCATCCGCAGACTTACATGACGGAAAGAGTCAACCGTACTCTGAAGTCTATGATATCTGCTTTTGTGGAAGACAATCACAAAGGTTGGGATAACAACCTACCAGAACTCCGTTTCGCACTCAATACTGCCGTGCAGGAATCTATCGGAATGACCCCTGCTGAGCTTCACCTGGGTAGAAAAATTCATAGCCCGTTGGATAAACTGTTGCATGGACGCAACCTGTCGCCTTCTGGTCCTTCCTACGACATTGTCCATCAGTTGTCTCACCTCCAAAAGAAGGCCAAAGAAAACTGTAAAAAAGCACAAGTAAGACAATTGAGAAATTACAACAAAAACAGACGAGATGTAACTTTCCAAGAGAAAGACAGAGTATGGATCCGGAATTTTCCGCAATCTAATGCCCAGCGCAATTTCAGTGCCAAGTTGGCACCGAAGTGGAAAGGACCATACCGCATTATCCAACAGTTAGGTCCAGTAAACTACAGAGTTGCTCTAGAGTCCACAGGAGAGGATGTGCGTAATGTCCATGTGTGCAATTTGAAACCTTGTTTCCCTACTGCGGAGGAATTAGAGTTTCGCAACAAGGAGAAACTGCAAGAGATTTTTCAGGAGACCTCGGATGAGGAAGATTTCCTGGGATTTTAAGGTATCTCTTAGTCCAACAACTAGGAGTTGTTTTTTCCCTGGGGGAGGGAGTGTGGCAGAACAGAATTCGTAAGCCACTTTATTATTATTTAAATTTAGTTTTTTCTTTAACCAATCAGAAGAGGATGATCGGTGTGACAAACTATTTAAGGAGGAAATGAAAGTGACATGAAAAGGCGGAAGTGAACGGGTAACGGGAAGTGAAGTGTGCTGTTTGTGCGAGGAATGTGCCGTTTGTTCGAGGAATGTGCAGAAGTTGTGTGCTTCGGTATGAAAAGTGACTTCCCTGGGAGAGAAATACGACGGGAGTTTGCAGTGTCCTGGAGGTGTCCTGGGTTTATCTGGGTGCGGATGACGTGACGATGAAAATGAAAGTGAAACTGAGCGGCTCGGACGCTTTCTATCTCGGGTGCCGGGAGAGGTGCGTTGGCTTGGATTACTCTTCTTAACGTGTACATGGATTGTGCTGGAAACGAAGATCCTGTAGCCTACTTCTCAAAGACTCCTACGAAGACCAGCAGTATCGGGTACAGACTTGGCACACCCACCGTACATGCACATGCTCACAACACACACCAATCAGCCGAACTTTTCCCTTGACTGTCTCAGATTATAAAGTTGGACTTTCTTTCACCACTTATATTGTGACTGTCACATAAAATTTGCCGGTGTCACCGCCATTGTTCCTCTGAGTAAACCACGAGAGTTTCCCTCTTATAACGAGGAAAATGTATATTTCTTTATAGTTTATGCTGAATGTTTATTTTCTTTTATTTTTTGTCCCTCTTTCTTGTTTCTTTTCATGGTTGTGTGTTACCGTCACAACGGTGAACGTGAAATATTGTTTTGTTGCTTTGACGTAAATTGGGGCTGCATTCCTCCAATAAATTTATATGAATCTGGAATCTGTTGGTTTCTATAAGTTTAATTTAAGTCTCCCTTTCCAAATGTCTTCTTCACATGTAGCTGATGGGTTTTTGTGAGAATTTACTTATTGCCAGGATTACATGCCTGGCTGGCGCCCGAACAAACCAAACTAAATCTAGAGAAATAAACATAAATGTTTATTAATGGGTCACCATCGCTACATACACAGCATATGAATTATTAATAAATATCATTATGGTTTTGGGGAGTCACACATTTTTAACTTAAACAACATAACTTTGCCAAGCTTTGTGAAGATATCAACCTGTGTTCCCCTGTCTTGTGTATTCCTGGACTTTTATGTTATTTTCTGTCTTGCACCATGTTTTGTAGCCCTGTGTAGTTTTTCTTGTTGAGTAGTTCCTGATTGTTCCCAGGTGTGTCTTGTTTGCCATTCTCCCCTTGAGTGTAGGCCTATATATACCCAAGTGTTTCAGTCTTGGTTTGTCGGTTGTTGTCTTTGCATGTTGAGTGAAGCTGTTGCGTTCCTGCTCTTTTATTGTGTTTCTTGTTCCTGTTCTTGACCCTCTAGTTGGATTATCTTTGTTTTCATTTTCAATAAAGACTGCTGCAACTGGATTCACACCTCTCCTGCTTCATCTCTGCTTACACGTTACAGAACAACTGACCAAAATTAATCCAGCAGCGAGGATAATACATCTCCAAGGAAAGCGTCCCATTGAAGAGTATGTGAGAGACTTTATCTAACTGGCAAATTTGACTTCAATGGACTCTGCCTCATGATTTTTTTTAGAGGGGGGCTATCTTAGCCGCTGGGTTCATCATGCCACTGCACAATCCTCATTGGACTTTAGAATGTTCTATCGACTTGGCCCTGCAACTGAGCACTTCTACATTTACTGTGGGGGTCGCAGAGGAGGAATGGGGGCGGCACTCCCACCGTAGTCCTCACTCCAGAGTTTCCAGACGTCATGGCTGGCGCCAGTCCAGAGCCTCGTCCCGTCATGTCCACCGCCAGTCCAGAGCCTCGTTCTGTCATGGCCATGGCCGCATTAACAACAGGGCTAGGCGGGGCTAAAGCCCCGGGGCCCGAGCAAGGAGGGGGCCCGTGATTGGCCGTGGAGCAGATTGACTATCCATCGGTAACGCTGATTGCCAAAGCCTCACCACGCCCCCCACAAATTAGCCCTGTTATTTAGTGATGCTTTACCATAACCATAACAATGCAGGCGTTATATACTCCCATTTTGGTAGAAGTTGACAACTTAGTATTCCCCCAGACACGAATGGTAAGTCGGCCTAGGTTTGTTGCAGCCTTGCCAATGCGCTTGTTGATCTCAGCTTAAAGAGACAGATTGTCGCTGATGGTGACCCAAGCTATGTAAACAGGTGGACAACAAGTATTTGGTTGTCGATGGTAATGACAGGAGGAGTATCCACATCTTGGCTTAGCACTTTAGTCATTACATGCTTGGGAAAATGTGTCCTTTACGAGCTGAAGTTGTTTGTTCAGTGTGTGAGGTGATCGCAGCATCATCAGCAAAGAGCAGATCTCTAATGATGACCTCGCTCACCTTAGTCTTTGCTTTCAGTCTTAGTCTCAGTCTCATCTGATTTGGTGTGTAAATACACCCCTTCGGTAGCAGACCCAAAAGCATGTTTCAGGAGCATTGAAAAATAGAGATCCCCCTATAGTTGTTGCAATCACTTCTGTTTCCCTTGTTCTCATGGAGTGTGACAATCTTGTTATCTCTCATGTCTCGAGGTACTGCTCCTTCACTCCAACACTGGCAGAAAACATCATGGAGTGCTGTAGGAGAGAATTCGTGCAGCTCTTGAGAAGATCTGGGGGGATGCCATCACTGGCAGGTGCTTTTCCCACTGCAAAGGCAGTCAACTGCCTCTTGAAGTTCCTCTAATGATGGTTCGGCATCTAGATCCTCCATGATGGGCAGAGGTTCTCCCTGGAGTAAAGCTCTGAGTAGGATTGTACCCATTTCTCCATCTGTTTGCCTTTGTCGGTGATCAGTTCCCCACTTGCGGATCTAAGGGGGGCAGTTTTACTCTGAGTTGGACCTAAATCTCTTTTGATGCCCTCATACATTCCTCTGATGTTGCCTGTAAATGCTGCAGTCTGGATGTTGCCACTGAGCTGTTGACAGGACGGTAGTCAGGACTTCTCAGCACTCTTATATTGAGGAGTAGTCTTTTTCCCTGAGCATGCCCATGTCAGCTAGGTGTGTTTCTTGCAATGTCAACCTGCAGTCTCAGGAGCTCAGTGTTGATGACAACTGTCTTTGTCTACTCAACAACAACAAAACTGGACAATCTCACGCAGCCAAAATGTCAGAAATTGTCAGTAGCAGTTTTTAGCCTTACATGGTTTGAACCAGAGTTGGACACTGATGAAGAGACTCAGAAGTTACAACTTTTAGAAATTAAGTTGACTGATCTACTAGTATGTACCGTCATCATGTTAACCTTTTGTGCTAATCCAGTGTTGAACTGACCCTCGTTTTTGAAGCAGTTTTGAAGCAGACGTAAAATAATTTGCGCAAATATATAACACTTTACCGACTTCTTCTGAACATTTCCTTAATAAATTTAATTCAACCACGGTGTCTTCAGTGGCTCAGATGCTGGGAGTCTATGGAGATTCTTATGTCCGTTGGTACATCTAATAACAGAACATTTGTAATGTTTTTTTTTTGGCACAGACATTGTATATCTCCAGCTGCTACAGTGAGGAAACAGAAATGGCGGACTGCTGCGGCTCACTCAGGTCGGTATCTATGCTAATAGGGCAAAACGTCACCAGTCACAGACGGGTTTCCCCGTACTAAGAGTAGAGGGAAGCCCCGTCCGTGGCTGGTAACAATCTGCCCTAGATCGGGAGGAGACTGGAATCTGGTGAAGCTGATGAAGATGAGAAGTCAGTAATCTGGGTCAGTATAAAAGTAGTTTGAACTGGTGACTTACGGTTTCAGCATTAGAGGGTGGCACTCACTTCATGACAGCTCCATAAATAAATTATATAACTTCATCAGAACATTTCTTTAGTAATTGTTAACTTTAATAGAACCACAGATTTTCATCCTAGAAACTACCATCCGATTTTAGGAATTTATTTGATCCATTTTCTAAACATCAAACAATTCTCATGAAACTCGGCTCGGAAAGCCTTGAGCTCTAATAGGAAGAAACACCAAAGGAAGACACTCCAGACAGGGGCAGTTCAACTATCTTCAACACGATTGCTTCCCTTCGCGCGCAGCAAATAATTGACTAGAAGGTCGAACAAGTGGCGTCTTTCTATCATAGGGGAACTATCGGCATTCAAAAAGGAGGACAATGTAGCAATTTCAGAGGATATGATGGACAATCATGCTGCAAAATTAATAAGCCTGGAAAGTTATGCTTCCACTTCATCAGACACAATGGTCAAGATGGAGCTACATTTTGTAAAGCTGAAGCTGGCAGTGGAGCATCTCACAGATAAATGCACAGATTTCAAAAGCCACAACAGAAGACAAAATATTCGCATTCTGAATATTGAAGATCAGACTGAATCCAGAGTGAAACCTAGAGACTTTGTTGCGCAACTCCTGACAGAGGCCCTATCACTAAATAAACCCCCGCACATGTTATGTTTTGTTTGAGGACATGGGTTGATTGTGTTCGCTAGCCATGGCTTGGCATGTTTGTTTCTTTGTGCCATGTGCTCTCATGTCTATTGTCTAACCCCGCCCTTCTTGTTATCTGATTATGGATATTTTGATATATTGATAATTCATTTTCCCCACCTATCCTCTCTCATTGGCTGCTTTGTTTGCTCTCTCTATTTATTGTCTTTGCAGTCCTGTGTGAGTTTGTCATCTAAAGTACCCGTATGTGTCCTTTTCCTGCCAAGTCTTGCTGCCTGTCTTGTTTTCCCCCAAGGGGTCGTTTTTTGTTTTTGTTTGTTTTTGTTTTATTTTCATTAATAATAAAAAGCTCATTGCTCTGAATTTGAGTCCTCGCCTCATCCCTCAACCCAACCCTGAGGTGATGAAAAGCCACAGGCCTTCATTCATTATGTTCATGAGAAAGAAGAAATAATGCAAGGTGGCCAGGATCCAACAGATTATCTTTAAAGACCAAAGAAATCCGGACTACCCAACTGCTGTGGTAAAGCAACACACACTTTTCACACACTTTTTTTTACTCTTGAACCCATTTTTACAGAGCTGTGTTTTGATGTGAGTTTGGAAGTTGAACGTTTGATACTATTTTGAATGTGTTTGTTTATTTGATTGTCTTTGTTATATTACTCTGTTAATGTATTTATTTTACCTTTTTTGTGTAAGTCTGTATCATGTTCTAGTTAGTCAGTCAGATGACGGGATTAATGCTTAAGCAACAATAACTCAAAGTAACATAAAAAGGTCTCATTTACTTCATGGAATTTGAAAGGATTAAACTATCCTGTTAAGAGAAGTAAAATGTTATCACATCTAAAATCTCTCTTTTCAGATATCATTTCCTTGCAAGAAATGCATCTCAAAGCAGACTCCAAAGACAAATTAAAAGGCAGATGTACAGTATAGGCAATCTATCAATCTATTCTTCTATTTTAGCACGGAAAGGGGTACAATTTAAACAAAACGCCTGAGAACTGAAGGGGAAGGCCATTATTTTATTCTATCTGTTGAGATATACAGTATGGTCTCCCCATTATGTTGATAAATGTGTACGGCCCAAATTATGACGCCCCAGATTTTTTTAGGAAGGTCTGTTCTCTTATTTTCAATATGCCTTTTAACAAATAGATAAGGAAATACCTTTAGATAAAGCCACTCTCCCTCTTAATTTCCAATCGCAAACAACCCATAATTCCCTCTTTCAAGACTGGACAGGGCCTTCAATCAGTATAAGGAGTTGGGCCAATGTAATGCTGGGTACACACCAAAAGATAATCGGGCTGATTTTGGGCCAATTTCCCCCCTTCCGACAATCCTAGCTATATCCCGCTTATCTTGATGGTTCTACGGATTATCTTATCAGATTTTCCCTTGGTGTGAAGTGTGTTAAGAGTGTCCGAACCTGCTCGGAAGAACATCGTAACCACCCCGACCGAACATGTTGAATATTTACGATCAGAAATCCTGATGTGTGGGGGGAACCCTGAGGACAAACGCGCACTCTGGAGATTATCACGTGAAACAAAACCATATCCAATTAGAAATCGAGATGATGGAAAACACGGTCATACACACACACACACACACACACACACACACACACACACACACACACACACACACACACCAAATCTCCAAAACCATAAGCTATTTCTCAGCCTTTGACTCAGTTTTCAATTGCATAAAACACTTTTTCCGAAACACTAAACGTCTCTACCTAAAACACAAAAATCTAACAGGAACTAACTTGCTTTCCTTTTCCAAACACAACCAATAAAAATGCTACACTTATTCACCAGGTCACACACACACTCCTCACATGTGAAAACGCTAATTGCTTTACTGATCACTAACCAATCACTGCTTTACTGTAGTATAGGCCTATAAATAGGTAAAAGGTCAGATTCCCTGTTTTGAACAATGGATGCCAACAATGGACATAGACCCCACACACACAATTGTGTTCTTTACTGTATTCTAAAGAATATACTTTTGGTTTACATATGTTTATGGTTTTGTTGTATGCTACAACAGTAATGTTTGGCCTAATACATATTTTCTGTTTCTACATTGCATTGGTGTTTACAGTGTACTTGTTACTCCTCTCAGCAGATTACTTTCACTGCAGAACATTGTATTGAAGTGTAGATATAAGCCTATGAAAGACCAAAGAGCTTTATATTTAGAACAACAGAGTTTACATGGTATATTCAAAAATGTACTATTATGAAAGAAGTGTTGATGAAAATGCTTCACATGTGTTTATGGCATTTTGAATGCAGTGTTACATTTTGAAGGAGATGTGAGGCATTTTGTATTTTGTGTGTGCAGTTTTGGGAATTGTGTGTAGAGTTTTGAAAAAAGGTGACATAGTTTTGAAAATGTGTGTAAGCAGTTGGAAAAAACTAATATATGATACGATCACATTTATACAACACTTCAGTTATGATACAATGCATTAAGGAATAGAATTGCTACAAAGGAAACAGATGAAAGGGTCCCATGTTGTCGAACTGTCCAAAGTTGACTTTCAAAAGGTATCTAGTTCGTTCTAAATGTAGGGCAGACATCAGTTCATCAAGCCATCGTTTAACAGTGTTTTTCTAGAACAGCAATAACAGCTTCTTGGCTGTCGTCAGGCTTTATGTGAGGAATTTGTGTTGAGCTTTGTTCAAAAGATATGTAGAATCATGATTTCCTAATGAGCACTAGCTCTGGTTTCATAATCACATTAAGGACATCTGAAAGCACCTTAAAAACTTCAAACCAGAATCCCTGTAGGGCAAAAATAAAACTATTGGTAAATACAGATCCTCTGATTTGCATTTATCACAAAGAGACGAAACATTGGGAAAAAATCAATGCATTTTATTTTTTGAGAAATGTGTTTTGTTTAAACTGAAAGAGGCATAATCTAGTATTGACAGTTTGTTTAACAATATCATCCAAACCACTCTGCCAGACCTCCTCGGGAATTCCAATTCCCATCTCTCGCTCCCATTCCTCTCCGATCAGGTTAGTCGAGATGGAAGTAGTTGCTTGTAACCTATAAATTAAAGACAATTGATTTATGTTTGCCCTAAACTGTGTGAGACAACCATCAATGACTAAGGGCGGGATCTCATCTAATTTTGTGTACATAAATTATTCCTTATTTGTATGAATTTGTAAGGGTTTTTTTTTTTTTTGGAAGCTTGTATTTTTGTTGCAGTTGCATAAAGGAAGCTAAAGCCACAATCAAGGTAAATATCCTTCACCTTATGCTGGGTACACACCAAAAGATTTTTTACATCTTATAAGATTTCCAAAATGTGATAGACCACAAACATACTCCTATAGTGCATATAATGCTCCTATAGTGTGTGGTGTGCCATGAACAGATTTTCAACCAGAGTCTCGACTGTGAACACAGGAAATCTCGCAAAATCTCGCGAGACTTCAGAATAAGCATGGCGAACGATATGCAGGAAGAAATTGCGATGATAGTGTTTGGAATGATTTTCGCAAAAAAAATCATGGAAAAACCCATTGTGCCCACTGCCCAGCATTATATATAACCTTTTATACAGAAAAGATATTTAATCTTAATTGTCTTTATTTATTAAAGGGGTCATGACATGGGTTTTTTTATTTTATTATTATGTTCCCTTAGGTGCAAATATAGTATTACTATAGTTTTTTTTACAAAAAACTTTTAAAATGTAGTGATTTATGACCTTTTCCCACCCTGTTTCTCATCCTCTGATTCAAACAGTCTATTTTGGGGGTGTTTCCCCTTTAAGAGTTCAGTGTTAACGCCCACTGTTATGATTGGCTAACGTCAGTGCCTATGCATCAATTATTAACGCTCCCAGCCAGAACATTTGCGGATTCGGCGTATTTAAAAAGTAGTTTAAAGTTTTAAACACATTACTTACAGTTTGCATCGTCGTTGTTGAGCCCAGAATAGTCGGCAAGGACTTATCTTTGAGCAACAGTTTTCTGGCAAAGCCAGCATCATTTTGGGATTTGATCTCAAAACAGTCATCCTTCAAATGTATAGAACAAACGCTTAAACTAACACTGCCGTGACTGAGACGTCCGCAAAAAATAAAGTGCATCCATTTTTCCCTGACGACTGGATCTTTCGCAGCGTATTCAAAGATGTTGTTTGTCCACAGCCAGGAACAGCACATCTGCGGCTTCGTAATTTCCCTGTACACAAAGACCCACTCGCTGTCCGTCGACTGAACACTTGTGAGGCGCGCGGCGCGCGGGCGCGACAACGATACGAAATGAGCGTAGTTGTCTTGCGCTTAAAGCGTAGTTGCCTTGCGCTGGAGGCGGTCTATATGCAAACGCTGGTACGTCACTTCGTACCGTGACGTCACTTTTTACCATGGATCCAGAACGAGCTGTATTTAGAGCTTGATTAAATAAATGATTCATTTATAATGGGGAGGAAGTCTTAAGCTATGAAACTTGCAGGACGTTTTAATGGTACAAGGACCTTGTATATACCAAAAGATCAAGGCAAATTTGGTTTCTCATGTCATGACCCCTTTAATTATTGGATTTATTGTCTCTTTAGAAATAGTTATTAAATCCATCTATAGAACCTCACTGAACCCTTAACTCTCAGCTTCCTGCAAGTGTGTGTGTGTGTGTGTGCGCTTTTGTTTATGTGATTTATGAGGACACAAATTTGTGTAATGACATGTGTATTACACTGGTATTAAAACTTAAATGTGGTTTATGAGGACATTTCATGAGTCCTCATAATTCAAATATCTTAAAAAAGATTATAAAAAATTTTAAATAATTTTTAAAATTTTTATTAAAAATGTAAAAATGCAGAATGTTTCCTATGATGGGCAGGTTTAGGGATAGGGGCAGTGTAAGGGGATATAATATACAGTTTGTACAGTATAAAAACCATTACGCCTATGGAATGTCCTCAAGTATAGCAAAACAAACTTTTTTTATCTGTATTGCATCACCAGCATTTATACAGTACATGCCACACTTTAGGAGCTCTGTAGTTATGTTTCCATTAAAAGTTGCGAATATAACATAAGCACAAAATTGTAAAATCGCTTAAAACATTTCCAAATAAAGCACTGTTTCCATCTGGTGAAGAGAACTTCCAGATAAACTGGCGATAAATATCACTAGGAAAAATGGAAGTTGATGCAGAGAAGCCACTATATATTAAAATAATTTTCATACACTCAGAGCGGGCAGACGAAATGCAATAAAGTTATCTTGCTTTCTGAGGTAGAAGTTTGGGAACGCAGTCGTAAGACAGTTCTGGGAGGTAATTATACTGAACCCCTGTGACGACAGACTTTGCACAGGCATTTCAGAACAACCAAGACAGAATTTCAGATGCCGTGCAACGAGATCAGTCCGCTGGTGCCGTCCCATCACATAGTCACATGTCTTTTTTTATGCACATCAAGGCATTTATTGGGTAAATTTGTTTCCATCTTAGTTTGTGCACATTTTCTTATCAGATAAAAAAAAAAGTTTTTTTATGCATTTCACATATTTTTTTTAATTTATGCACATTTGGCATTTCCATCCTGTAATATCCCAAAATGCGCACACAAATAGATGGATGGAAACATAGCTAATGAGAATATAAGGAGCTCAAGGCAAGGGAGACACAAGAGATGCTGCATCTCTCTCTTTATCCAATGTTGTTACAGCTGGACAGTTACTTGAGAGTAAAATGAGTGATCACTTAATCTCATATTTCGATTCTCTCTCTTTTTTTTTTTTGTTCCTTTGCGAGAAAGCCTCTGCACAATCTTTTTGTTTCTGTGAAAGGTAACAAAACAATCTATCTAAGGCTTGCAGGGCTGGTTGTAGAGATAATTTGTGGTTAGAGAGCACTGTCAATCACAGGACCAGGAAAACCATCAGCATGTTGTGGAAAGGATTCTCTTATCAAAGGAGGGCAACTGGTATGAACGTCACTTTGGTTTGTTTCCTGGAAATGTAATCTTATGGCTGACACCTGAAGGTAAACACTTCAATTATTCATTAAAATAGCCTGACATTCATTTAGGTTGGCCGTTTTAAATGTGGGTCTTGTACATGTAAGTGATAAATGTGCAATTATTTCAGGTAATTGCAAACTGACCATCTTATATTACACAAGATAAAACAGTATAATACCACTGACTGGAACCAGGAAGAGAGGTTTACTTGCACTCGCATCACTGGCTTTCTAGCCACTTGAATTCTGTTGCAAGTCTTATTATTTGTTTTAGAGGGGACGGCTCTTCATCAAATGGCTCCTCAACATTCGGCCGTATTCACAAAACATTTTATCAGTCGAAGTTCTTAGGTAAGAGTTTCCTCTTAAAACCAAAAAGATGCTGAGACCAACAAAGATGCTGAGACCAACTTTCACTAAGGAATAGAGAGAAGTTTTAAGAAACACAGAAACCGTAAAAAAACATATGATAAAAAAATCTATTTTCATGGTGTCAAAACACTCTTTGTCTAGTATCTTCACGAAATCGAATCAAAACTTTGCACAAATCAACGGGAGACAATAAGCGGAAACACAACCTGCTTGACCCTGACTAAATATGTAAAAGCTCCGTGTTACATTTAACCCCGCGTTAGGTTGTGCCCCGCGCACCCCTACATTAATAATAATATGTATATGGCAGTGGGGACTCTTTAAGACTGCAAGGGAAGCTCATCCTACCCTAAAATGTCAAAGAATTAATGGTCAAATATGTACTATTGTGATAACATTTTATTGACTAAACATGTGTTAGAACACGTTCATCTCGAAAAGATGAGTTCGTTCAGAATCAGCTACATACAGCAGGTCGGCTGACTCGATTTCCCTTTACATACATTCCCGAAGTGTCACAATGCATTTCCCTGTTGAAGCCTAGCATCCATTGAGTTCAAATGGGGCTGCTTTGAACAGTTTTATTTCAGTGCTTCGAAACTAAACGGTCATTGGATAAATGCTGTGATTATGTCCCGCCCACGGACGCTAGCGTCTCTGGGGGTGAATGAAGGAGTGGGCTGGCCTGGACTCCGGGCTTCTGCGTGATGATTGGAGGGTCTGTCGAAAGACTGCATCTCCTTTTAATTGACAGCGATTTTGTACTATAAAAAGTTGCTGAAGCTGAAGCTATTCGAGCTCAGTCCCATCGTGGATTTTGCAAATGTAGTCGAAAGACAAACTGCTGCAACCTATTTCTTGGTATTTGCTTGGCGAATCTGCTAGCCAAATGAGCAACAATTAGCTTCCCCTCTTTGAAAGACCAGCAGCCGCCACTGGTATATGGGATACAATATTCACATATGATAGCTACTCCCATGTCTTCAACTCTCTTGAACTACTTAGATTAGCTGGAATTATAGCATGTGTCAGCAAAAATAATTAGCTCTTTTAACACACCATTAGCATGAACACCTTCATTACACTTATTCTTGTGAAACAACACATTCCATTTTTAAACACTGTCACCTGTAACTTCTAACTCTTAACTGTTACATAAGTTATATAATGACATTTGCCATTTTTCACAGCCTTGACTTAACAAAGGCTGATACAAAATGTATTTCCATGACAATTTATTCATGTCATACCTGGTAAGGGGAGATATTAAAGTCAATAAAGACAAAGGACATGGAGCTGCTGCATCATCTTCTGAGTCTCTGTATTGTCTGAGCAGCGCGCCCACTCCCCCAGCAGGTGAACAAGTCCCAAGGCAAAAGTAATCAAATAATCGATCATCCATAGGCAAGAAATATCAATCACCATCAACCAAAATCATACAGTATGCATTAATGACATTCAATTAATGACAGACCTCGTTGCTATGGATGATGTCAACACGCTTAATAACTATGACCAGAGTGATTGGTTGTTTGGGGGAGGGGTCTCTGTCAGTGATATAATCATAGAAATATTGTAGAACAAGAGTTGCCATATTCAAATAAAGATTTAAAAATAAAAATGTTGCCATATTCAAATAAAGATTTTGGCTAAGTGTCACATTAAACAAAAATATGTTCAGCTAATTGTCAGCCTCTTAAGCCCGGGACACACCAAGCAAGAAATTGGTCCTCGTCTGCTTATTTTCAGCCGATTCGAGTTGTTTTCCTCTTCCCTGCATGTGATGGCCATCCTACAACTCTGTGGAAGATCACAACACACAATGCACCAGGGTAGTTCTGAGTCGAGGTTGAGCTGCGCATAGTGACTAACCGTGGTTTAAGTCACAGCGCTGGCCCTCGGTCAGACGATGTCCACGCAGTGGTCCAGAAGTGCCCCAGGGCTAAACCTTGCTGAGGTGCGAGACATTCGCTTTCTCGATGCTCTCATCTCACGAGGTGGCCTTTTTCGGCAACACTGTTGGAGACTGTGCCCAGCGGTTCTCCACAGTTCATAAGCAGGCTGAGGTAACCAAGAGGTTGTCCCGATGTACTACCAGAGTCACTAGTGGGCTTCCCCTCAGTCTATTTGTCGCCAAAGGTGTCAGTCCCCAGCGAGAGAAAAAAAAAGCTGTCACAGCCAGCTCTACTGTGATGTCAAGCTTTCGCAGGAAGACTGTGCCACCTGTCTCAGCAGCCCTGAGACAGGTGACCCAGAGTCAGCTGCTGTTCCCTGGTGGAGGACCGGGCGGAAATTCTCAGTAAGAGCAGCTTCTCTTGGTCACAAGAGGGCACGGATTGCAGTGAGCGACGCTTCCATGCCTTACCACTCCGAGTCCTTTCCCCCGCTTCCATCGCCAGCGGGCAGCAGTGTGCGGCTCGGGGACGCCACCAAGCCTTTCCACGCACCCTCTGCCCCACCCTGGAACCAGGTAGTGTGGCACAACACACTTAGACTCCGCTTCGGGCCGCCTCAGTGCCTCTTGAGCCGAGTCCCTGTGTTCCACCTCGCTGCCCCACCCCGGGTACGTCTGTGGTCCCATTGGTCATGCTTGCATGGTGTCTGGGAGCCTGGATATCGCTTCCCAGCCCGTCTTGCTTGGCTCATCCGACCGTACCATCAGACTCGGCTATGCGATTCAGTTCGCCCGGCGCCAACCAAGTTCAGGGGCATCCACTTCACCTCTGTGCGGAGTTAAGATGCTCCTGTCTTACGGGCAGAGATCGATGTCCTACTGGAGAAGGACGCGATCGAGCCGGTTCCTCCAGCCGATATGAAGACAGGGTTCTACAGCCCCTACTTCATTGTACCCAAGAAAGGCAGTGGGTTACGGCCAATCTTGAACCTGCGTACCTTGAATCGGGCCCTGCACAAGCTCCCGCTCAAGATGCTCACCCAGAAACGCATTTTTGAATGCATCCGTCCCCAAGATTGGCTTGCAGTGATCAACCTGGAGGATGCGTACTTTCATGTCTTGATTATTCCTCGACACAGTACAACCGGCATGCAGTTTCAGGTCTGTGGCCAGGGCCTCAACTGCAGTGGCATATCAATTGCCTCGAGTTGCTCACAGTACGCCTTGCACCAGGCCGCCTCAAAGGGCCGCTACATGGCAAGTACGTACTGGTCCGTACAGACAGCACTGCGACCGTTGCGTACATCAACCGTCAAGGTGGTCTACGCTCCCGCCGCATGTCGCAACTCGCCCGCCATCTCCTCCTATGGAGTCAGAAGCATCTGAGGTCGCTTTGTGCCATTCACATCCCTGGAGTGCTCAATCGTGCAGCCAACGAGCTCTCACGACAGCCTACACTTCCGGGAGAGCGGCGTCTCCATCCTCAGGTGGTCCAGCTGATATGGGACTTCTTCGGAGCCGCTCAGATAGATCTGTTTTCAGCTTATTTTGTATGCTCTGATTGTGATCCAGGTGGGCGTTATAATGTAACAGGTATTATTGTTAATATTTATGGTTTTAATCAACAAAAAGAAAAAAAAAACGCATTGATCAATGAAAGAAATTGCTAAATACCCAAATTCTTTTTTTGTTTTCGGAGGGGATTTTAACGAGCTTGCTCATCATGATTTATACACATCTAAATTTCATAAACTGCAAGCTCATGATTTTTTTTGAGTCGTTATTCTCCATTAGTCAATTATGCAACACTGTTCAAGCCTTTTGTGATTCTCCCATTACTTCAAAAGAAATTCATGAAGCAATTAAATCTTTAAAAAAGAATGAATCCCCTGGTACCGACAGTGTAACGTCACAATTCTATCATGTGTTCAGTAAAAACAAAGCCCCTTTTTTATTAAACGTGTATATGGAAAGCATTAATAAATCATCTCTCGCACCTACATTATGCCAAGGACTGATGACTTTAATTCCCAAGCCAAATAAAAACATTACCTTACAAAATAATTGCTTTAGTATTGGCAAAATATTAAAAGGAGTATTACATGCTATTATTGATGAAACACAATCTGGCTTGATGCAAAGCAGACATATATCTAATAATATAAGAATAATATGACAGCTTCAGATTTTTCTTAGATTACTACAAAGCTTTTGATACTTGAGAGGAATTGGCTTTGGTGATTTTTTTTTCTTCTGTAAGATGGTTAAAATGTTATATATAAATGGAAATCGCTCAATTAATCTAAAAAACGGTACTTCTCCCAGGTTTTCTCTAAATAATGTTCGACAGGGATGCACAGTCAGTGTCTCCTTATTTGTTTTTAATTAGAGTACAATTTCTTAATTTACATATTAAAAGGAGTAACCTACAAGGCATCACTGTTGGAAAGCAGAATGAATCATTAGTCAATTAGTTGATGACACAGCATTGTTTTTAGAAGACTGCTCTCAAATCTCGGTAGCCTTAAATATCCTTTAATCATTTTCTAAACCTGTGAAGAGACGACCCAACGCCGGCGATATGTTATGCCCTAAATTTATACATGATTAACTAACTGTATTTTTGTATGTAAATTTCTGAAATGCATTTTCTGTAAAGCTGCTTTGAAACAATATGTATTGTGAAAAGCGCTATACAAATAGATTTGAATTGAATTAAAGCTTCTGGTCTAAGACTTAATATGGATAAATGTGAATTTCCCGTTACAAGTTGTAGTGTCTTCTATCTGTGGCATATCTGTTAAAAGCACTGTAAAATACATTGGTAAAGAAATAAATAAAGATAAAAATAGGTGTGCAACCAATTTTAATTCGATTATTGCTAAACAAAGAAAAAAAAAAAAATTACTGGCTTCAAAGGGATCTATCTATTAAAGGAAGAGTTTTACTCACAAATTTCAGAGGAACTTTCACGTCTCTCTTATGCTGTCCAATCTCTTTATGTAGATAAGCCCACATGTAAATTGATTGATAGATCTTGATTTTTTTCTGGAAATCTGTTATTCTAAATTCTTACAACAAAATTGGCTTAAATTTAATTGATTTTAGTTCTTGCTTCAAATTATACTTTCAAAATAAATTGGCTTCAACAGTATTCGAAAAATCAAGATTACATCTGGAATATCTTCCCACAACAAGCTTTTTCATATCAGAAGTGTAAGATTTGCATTATGTGCAATTACAACATATCAACAAAAATGCCTAACAAACTTTCACATTTCCACCAACAAGTACTTTTGGCATGGGCTTTAATATATCAATTTCAGCACGATAAATTCTTTATTTGGAACAATTATTTTTTGATAAAAGGTTTACTTTTAGTACGTCAGCTATTTAACAACAAAGGTTTATTAATGACTTACACATAATTTATTTCAGAATACAATATGCCAGTTACCCCCAAATAATTTGCCACAGTTATGGGAGTGATATCAACAGGAATCTGTTTGAAAAAATTGGATTCATCCTTCTACTACAACTACAGTTCCTGAACCAATAGAAACTCCAATAGGTAAAATATGTTTTTTCAGAAGAAAAAAAAAGATAGAAATGATAAACTTAGAAACCTTTTTATTGAAGATATTACTTCTCTATCTCCAGCAATATTTTACTAAAATATTTTGGCCCTTACAACAAATATATTTTCTCACTAATATATTTTTGAAATGTCTTTCAAAATAATAAATACATTTTATTCTGTTAAATATTTTAGGATTAAGTATAGAACTAATATTGACACAAGAAGCTCATTTTGCCAGATCCACACAGACACTGTTTATCATTTATTTTGGTCATGTTTCTATACTGAACAACTATGGACAAATATTGACACATTTATTAAGGATAACATAATAAAAGTGGCTTGCTGTTGCAGCATGGTTTGAAGATCAGTTGTAAAGTCAATGAACTCCCATAGTGTCCAAAAGTGAAAATTGACATATTCACCCTTTATTCAAATATTATTAAAAATTTGTTAAAGATTTTGTAAGCATATTGCATAGTTGTTCTTGGAGTCAAATGTTTTATTTGGAATAATGTAATTAAACATGTCAAATTATGCAAAGAATATGCTCAACAAAGAATCAACCAATCAATGAGAATCAAAAACTTTTGTTGTTCACATCTTATTTTCTCCTATAATCCAAAAGCCAGAAAATCCTACTTTGTTTTTTCTCAAGGGAACCAGAGCGATGATAACTTTCATGTTGGCCAACAAAAAAACTTGCAGCACCACAGTATATTGTTGGGACCAGATCACTGAGTAAGTGAGTTAAACTTGAGAAAGAATTGGTCCGATTCAGTTTGTTCCTTACATAAAGTTAATGTGTAATCAGAAGAATATAGTGCAAGACCACTTTTATGATTGTTTTTATTTATTTGTATTATTGTTATTGACATTTTGGAGCTTTTGGAGATTATTATACCTCATTTGAATGGATTGGCACATTTCAAACTCATCACTGACTTTTAATGCAGCCATTGGGACAGATTTTTCATTTAAAATGGCACCGCCAAGGTGGTTTCACAGATTCTATTCATACATGTCACCCCAAAAAACAAACAGAAGCACGCACACCCAACCTGTCCAAATGTCTTCTCTCGAGGGACCTCAGAGGAAACCAGATTTTACAGCCTGCAATAGCGAAAACAAATCTGATGAGACACAAAAGCAATCTCTCCTTTTGTAACCAAGTGATACATTTCCATTTTCTGTAAGACCACAAGAGATTTATGCATCTGTGCAATCTAACTCTGCCTTCATGATATTAATGATGCATTTTCACAGGTGCACAACATTTGGTGCCGTAGTGGATAACATTATTTCCTTTTATGTTAACATGAAGCATCAGTTGTTGTGTTACTAAGGCCACATTTACACATAGCCGGGTATTTAGAGAAACGAATATTTCTCCCCCTCCGTTTTCAATAATAACATCGTGCACACAACCCGCATAAATACGCCGTCGAGCGCCTTTATAACTATGCTAAACCTATGGGCGGCAGTGTAGGGAGAAGGATAAAGCCATGCAAGCCAATCAGAATCCTCAGAATCGACAAGAGAGAACCTAAAACCCCGTTTCTCCCAGTTGACACGACAACATATAACCGGCGTTTTCAGAAATCTCCACTTTGGCCGGAGTTTTTAGAAATGATCGTTTTCTGGGATAAAAACGGCGTTTTCGTGTAAATGACAGTCCAAAACGCAGAGAAATATCTGCGTTTTCCCATCGTGTAAACGGGGCCCAAATATGTAGTCAATTGTGAATCAGATTATTTAACTTTTACATTTTCTTAAGAAACTTTTTTGTCCATATTATGCAACTCAAAACTTCCAACATGATCCAAAAAAAAAAGGTGTAGTGAAACTTGTATCTCTGAGTGGGTTATCACTTTAGCATACGAGGTCGAGAGAGCTCAGTGCACTCAAGAAAACACATGCAAATAATAATAAAAAACACCAGCAAATTAAGATAACATCTGTTTGACAACACACGTGCTTGCAAATACTCACAACGCAACTAAATACAGAAATGCGCTTCAAATACTCACAACGTAAACAAAACGCGCCGCAAATACTCACAACACGCATACGATCCGGATGTTGAAATAATCAAAAAACCCTCACCTTTGAGGTCATCGGCAACCTGACGAGTGTCAGGATATAGCAGACTGAAGAGAGATGTATCAGTGATAACTCAAGAGTTTTATTAGAGCAAATTCCAAACACAGGTGAGTAATGACATCACAGTGATGATGAAGGCAGGTATTAAACTTCAGTTCTGAGGTTTTGCTAGTGAAGATTTAGATTGTGATCTAAACACACATCTTAAGTTGCCATTTAGCAGGCTGAATTGTGATCAAAGTCTTACAGGACTTAAAGAAACGCTGGAGGGAATGCTGGAGAAGAGGAACAGATGCAGGAGAAAAGAGACAGGAACTTGGGAAAGCTGGAGAAGAGGAACAGATGCAGGAGCAAGGAGACAGGAAATTGGGAAATTCTGGAGGGAAAGCTGGAGAAGAGGGACAGACGCAGGAGTAAGGAGACATGAACTTGGGAAACGTTGGAGGGAACGCTGGAGAAGAGGAACAGATGCCGGTGCAAGGAGAAAGGGACTTGGGAAATGCTGGCGGGAACGCTGGAGAAGAGGACCAGATGCAGGAGCAATGAGAAAGGGACTTGGGAAACATTGGAGGGAACGCTGGAGAAGAGGAACAGACGCAGGAGCAATGAGAAAGGAACTTGGAAATGTTGGAGGGAACGCTGGAGAAGAAATTTTGAACAACTCACTGTGTTTCCGTCCACCGACATTTTGTCAGTCAAAATTATTCGATCTCCGAATGCAACGTAATGAACTGACTCCATGTGAGGAAATATCATGAACTTGTAATTCCAATGAAAAGCATGACTTAGACACTTAGCTCATGGCAATTTATATGGAAACAAGATTTAGGTGCTTTCCATCTTTACTATCCTCATGTTACGTTGCATTCAGAGATTGACTACTTTTGACTGACAAAATTCCAGCCACCGGAAACACTAACCGATAAAATGTGACGTACAAAACTTTTCTTTTTAGTAAACTCTGTGTAGACAAACAATGTTGTCAATGATCGAGTTCATGTGTAGAGCCCCTGGCGATACTTCAAGCCCAGTTTTATGTTGTGTCGAGCCTCCTTAGTGTTTTAAAAATGTTGATGGTCTCATTGTAGTGCCCCATGCACTCCCGTTCAAAAGGCATTTTAACCGAAAACAAAAAATATGGTCAAACTTAAAAGTGGAGTTTCCATTCTAATTATGCTTTTACACGAATGTTTGATGTAGATTAACAAAAAGAGCTTAGGATCAATTTTGGCGAGAGTTACCCTTTAAGAGAAGTATGGGACACCATTTGCTCAAATGGAAAATGAAAAGTGATTTGCGGATTTTAGTATACTTATTAGTATACACTTGATAGACTCTGATCTTGAGCGTGGGTTTGAGACCCATAATATTATGGACCCTACATTGTCTTGATTATAGAAAAGTAATAGCACACTTCTCCTCACCAAGACACACAGTCATTCAAGTCTGTGGCGCAAATGGTGTGGAACAAGTTAATTACTAGATTTGAGATTTTAACAACTACTAATTTTAAGTGTGAGCAATAATAAGACCAATGCTTGCCTTAGAAAACATGCTAATAATTCAAGTTGTCACACACGACCTGACTGGAACATGAAAGACAACATTATCCATCAGAAGTCCTTGTCCTTTTTGCCCCAGCAGTGTGGCCTTGTGAGTGCTAACTACTTGAGTAAATCACAATCATAAACTATGACAAGAGCCATCAAACTTTACTCAGCACACACCCTCAACTAAAATGAATTGTGATACACACACAGGTAGACACACAGAGAAATGACATCCCCTTTCCAAGGTGTACCTTTTGGAAAATAAGCTTTTTGTGACCAAATCTTGTCTTTTAAAGAAAATACTTTATTTGAAAATAATTTTCATAATGCATATTTTTCGTATTTAAATTTTAAACTTTTGTATTTAAAGTAAATACTGGTAAAATGTACCCACAACAATCACATTCAGAAATAAACACTTTATGACATAGATTCCATAAAAATAACCTGAAGTTCTCATTTCCAACAGATTTCACTATAACAGATTACTCATCTTTGTATGTACAGTGACAGACATGTCGAAACATTAGCCACATTTTGAAGAATGTCGGAAACCAGACAGTTGATGTACCCTATTGTCAATGGGGTACATCAACTGTGGTAACCGACATTTTTCTAAATATCTTCCTTTGTATTCAGCAGGAAAAGAAAATTCATACAGGTTTGAAACATCTTGAGGGTGAGTATATGATGACAGAATTTTCATTTTGAAGTGAACTATTCCCTTAATGCACATGTAAAGTACTTGATTATATAATTGATTATGTATGCAGTCAGTTCTCAGCTCCACACACACAGGAACCCAGTCCAACCCCTCCCACTCCCAAACACCTTCTCTCCTCCTTCTCTCCACTAACCGAGGAAGAAGTATCTAAACTTCTCCTCTCCAGTCACCCTACCACCTGCCCTCTAGATCCCATCCCTTCACACATTCTACAAGCCATCTCTCCCACACTTCTACCACATCATCAACTCATCCCTCCACACTGGCATTTTTCCTACAGCATTCAAGCAGGCTCGGGTAACTCCACTGCTTACGAAACCGACATTAAACACATCACTCTTAGAGAATTACAGACCTGTCTCTCTCCTACCATTCATTGCGAAAACACTTGAACGAGTTGCCTTCAACCAAGTATCATCTTTCCTCTCTCTGACCAACCAACTAGATGTAAACCAATCTGGCTTCAAGAAAGGGTATTCAACCGAGACTGCATTGCTGTCAGTCACAGAAGCCCTACGGATCGCAAAAGCTGCCTCCAAATCATCAGTTCTCATTCTCCTGGATCTGTCTGCTGCCTTCGACACTGTGAATCATCAGATCCTCCTATCCACCCTCTCATCACTGGGCATCACAGGAACTCCTCTCCACTGGTTTGAGTCCTATCTCACAGGTAGGTCCTTCAGGGTCGCATGGAGTGGCGAGGTATCCAAAGCACATCAACTGACTGCAGGGGTTCCTCAGGGTTCAGTTATTGGACCGCTCCTCTTCTCCATTTACACCACGTCACTGGGACCCATCATACAGGCACATGGCTTCTCTTACCATTGCTATGCTGATGACACCCAGCTCTACCTCTCATTTCAACCTGATGATCCCACAGTAGCTGCACGTATCTCAAGCTGCCTGGCGGACATCTCGGCATGGATGAAGGAACATCACCTGCAGCTCAACCTGGCAAAGACTGAGCTTCTCGTCCTCCCTGCCAATCCATCTCTACAGCACGACTTCACTATCCAGCTAGATTCAACTTTAATCACCCCATCAAGGTCGGTCAGAAACCTTGGAGTAACATTTGATGAGCATCTGACCTTCACAGACCACATCACAAAGACAGCTCGATCATGCAGGTTTGCACTGCACAACATCAGGAAGATCAGGCCCTTCCTAACTGAGCATGCAACACAACTTCTCGCCCAGGCCTTGGTTATCTCTAGGCTGGATTACTGCAATGCTCTTCTGGCCGTTCTTCCATCATGTGCAACTAAACCTCTACAAATGATCCAGAATGCTGCAGCCCGTCTTGTCTTCAACGAGCCCAAAAGGGCCCACGTCACTCCTCTGTTCATCTCTCTGCACTGGCTACCACTCGCTGCACGCATCAAGTTCAAGGCATTGACGCTTGCTTACAGATCGACCACAGGCTCAGCTCCCTCCTACTTTCACTCGCTCCTACGAGTCTACATCCCTACCAGAAGCCTGCGATCGGTCAATGAGCGACGGCTCGTGGTACCATCACAGAGAGCCACAAAATCACTCTCCAAAACATTCTCATTCACGGTTCCTTGCTGGTGGAATGATCTCCCTACCCTCGTCCGGAATGCAGAATCCCTGACCACATTCAAAAGACAACTGAAAACTCATCTCTTCCGTGAGCACTTGACATAAAAAAAATAAAATAAAAATAAAAAAACTTTCTCTTTAATCCTCCCTTGTTTTGGCTCATGCTACTCTGAGCAATGCCAGAACTTTGTATTTTGAGCACTTCTTTCGTTATTTTTGCCTCTTCATGATGATGAAGCTTTTGGATAAAAGCGTCTGCTAAATGACTAAATGTAAATGTAATTGTAGTGTATAGATATTATATGCAGTAAATAGCAACTTAATCAAACGAAATATGTAATTGCAAATGTATTTAAATACATGACACACAACTTTCAATAGACATTACATTAATCTGTATGTTTGTTTACCATAAATGCTTTTGGACAAAGCAGACATCCCATTTTGTCCACCATCTTGGATTTATTTTTTTCAATGAGCATGCCCCATGGCATTTTGGGATTCCTTCCAAGCTAAGAATGCGTTGAAGCCAACCTAATGAAACAGCCTTCGCATCGTGATTGTGCCCGTGACGCCTTTAAATGCTGAAATGTGTTGACAGTATAATTTGTCTCAGTCTTATAAAAAGACAGAATGCACTTAAACAAGTCTGGCAGGGACTATGGTAATTAGAAAATGTATCTGATGAATTATAATCAACTTAGTTTTCAATCCCTTTGTACTTTCACAACATTTTGTCAGGCAACAGTAAATCAATAAAGGCAACAGATCTGAGTCTAAAGGATGAGCGGACCAGAGCACACAGATACCGTTAGTCTTTTGAAGTACTCCTGTGTAATTGGGAGAGAGTAACATTCAATAGACAATAATTAAAATAAATAAATTGATAGGGATGGATAGTGCTGCAAATCAGCTGCTCATTGTTTTCCAGTGTTTTTATCCCACAGAGGTAGTGTTAGAAAGGTCATTTGTGTATCAGAACCTTATCCAGTATGCAAATACACTATCGAATGGCACTGTGAAGAAGTGCCCGTTTTAAAATCCTTGGTGATATGTTTTTTAACAATAGTGTCGACTACTTGAGCTGAGGATTACTCACTCAGCCTCAGTAGGACAAATCAAGAAGATTCTGATAGAGGATTAATGAAGTTGCTTTGAGTAAAAGTTTTGACTGAGATTTATGAGCTATGCCAGGTAATCTCGGCGGAGAAAAGGCGTTCGTCTGGATGAGATATGGTGGGAGTAAAAGTAATGGCAAGGGCAAAGGGCGTTTAATTTCCCTTGAGGCAAAATGGGTTTTGCAATGTCCGTACCAGTGAAGAAGAAGTAAAAACTGAACAGGAAGTTCCCTATAAGCGACAAAGTAATTCAAACATGGTTATTTTCTTTCTTAGCCCAACATAGCCCCTTTTGCACTGGGTAGTTCTATGAATGTAGTTATAGGAACTAGCCACCAGGGCGGCTCCCGAAGAACTAAATGTTCCCCCTAAGGCCATTTTCCTGGTTGCATGTGCACCACCATTAGGAACTCTGAAGTGACGTAAGCTGCACTTGTGGTTAAGAATTTTATTTTGAAGAAGCGGCGGACATTTATTTTGACTATGCTGAGAACACCAGATCCCTACTGTTCTATGAAAAAGTATTAGCATTTGGCATGTGGTTGATGCCCAATGTCGCGCGCTTAGCAGAAAGGCCTTAAAAACTGCTAGATCTGCTTATTTTTCGACTTAGAAGAGGTAATAGGCTTGTTCCACTTGAACCGGCGCTGCACAGACCGATCGGTGAATGACATCAAAGTACCGCGAGAGCGATTAGAGAGCAGACGTCTCCATATGCTTTTCAATCACTCTCGCGGTACTTTGATGTCATAAACCGAACGATCTGTGCAGTGCCGGTTCAAGTGGAACAAGCCTATTTATTTGATACAGTGACTAAATTAATGAGAAATAAAGCTTCAACCCCAGACATTTCCAAACAGCACAGCAATAATGACTTTATGAACTTCTTTACTTCCCAGATTGATAATATTAGATAGAAAATTCTAACTACACAACCGTCTTATGAATTACATCATTTACATCATTAGACTTTCTAAAAACATATCTCTCATGTCTGTGTGGCAAGTATTCGCTGAGTTACAGTTCATCTTCTGTCGCGTTTCAGAATGAACTTCACACTGAGAGAGACGGCAGAGAGTGGACTCTGACAAACTATCCACAAATCATGTGTATCCTCACTCGTAATGTAAAACACACAATCTGAACTGCTAATTGCTTGCTATAATATAGATCTGTGCTTTTGTACTGAGACAGACAACACCAAATAAGACAGACGAGATCACATATAGCGCTTACTGAAGACATAGAAGCTAGCGTTGCACTGTTTGGGCATGCTTTATAGTTTCCCGATTCGTGACGTCACCCGCCTCTGACGTCCCATCACACCATTGGACTGATTTCACACGTGCATCACGACCAAGCGTGATTTTGCGGCTTTACTTCCTGCTCTATACGCAGATCTGGTCCCGAGATCGCTAATGCGCAGACTTAGATCCCAAGATGTCAGCCCCATATTGGGACACTGGCGCCTTTACTTCCTGCTCTATACGCAGATCTGGTCCCGAGATCGCTAATGTGCAGACTCAGATCCCAAGATGTCAGCCCCATATTGGGACACTGGCGGCTTTACTTCTCACCAATGGAAGAGAGCGAAGGGGCGTCGTCCATCAATTTTTACAGTCTATGGTCACGACACAATCAAGCAGAGCGTTCCTACTGCGTCATTTCAACGCAGAGCGGGTTCCCTTGAAAGAGAACAGAGTTTGCTCAGACTACACTCAAACTTATCTGGGTAGTCACTGAAATCTGCTCTGTGAAATAGGCCGCAATTTGTTGTGACAAGTTTCATTCACACTAATTACTGTGTTAATATTGTTTTTATTACCATTTTTTTTTTTAATGAAAATGTATCATACTTCCTGACCCATAAGTAAGTTCCTTAATAAGGAAGTTTCCTACTATCAGAGAAATTCAAACTAGAAGCAACACCTCACCCCATTTCATTCTACTCAAAATCACTGAAAAAGTGTTACAATATTTTTGACCCACTGTATATCCAACACAATCTCACAGCAATACGTAACTATTTTACTTTTTCGTATGCATAATTCGTATGCATTTATACGATCTCATTCGTACGTTTTTGTACATTCTATTTACAGCCCTGTGATGTGTAGGTTTAGAGGCAGGGTTAGGTGTGGTCCTTCTTAAATTACTTTTTTTTTGTACGATTCACATTGTACGATTTTATATGAAATCGCCACCTCGTGCAATAGCTACTTTTTCCTGTGAGATCGGATTGGTATATCCCATGTCTTAAACATATATGTGTTTGTACTTTGTCAGAGAAAACAATATACTCATAATTTTCCTTTGCTGCTAGGGAAGCCGTGGTCATTTTTACACAGAGACTTTAACTACATCATAAACTTCTTTGTTTGCTGTGCCACTGTTTGCCAAGGTACATCAGTTTCTCAGTAGATGTAACCCATGTTTAAGTTTTCCTTGTGAATTCATCTGAGAAGGGGAGAAAATGACATTTCATTTCTGCATTCATGCCATATTTTATCAGAATCTCGGAAAGCCATGAAGACTGTCACCTTTCATTTGCTTGGGCACATGGGCAAAGTCGGCTTTCGGAAAAGTAGAGCTGAAACAAGTCAACATGAGAAAAAACCTTTAGGGCTAACAGCACTCAAGAATATCTGCCCTTACAACAATCCTCTCATTTGGAGAGCAGCTCTGAATGCATCGGGAGGGTAAGTCAGTTCATCTCACCACCAATTCCAGCCTAGACTGTGCCTGCCATGATTCATTTTGCCACGTTTAATCAAAGTGTTTCTTTCTATATCTGTTGGAGGACTCTCGAGTTTCTTATGTAATGTAGCCTAGTCTAAATTTGTTGTGCCGCTCTATGCCTCAGCGCTTCATTAGATGCTACAGTTCTACGATTCAGAAGTGGTTTGCAGATGCTGGTTTGTGTTGGGACAGAAAATAAATAAATAAAGCAATAGTTTATCCAAACATTTAAATTATGTCATAATTTCGCTCTTGCTTTCATCTTGTTTCAAATTTGTATTGCTTTCTTTCAAATCAAATTATTTAGCAGAATGTCCATGCTCCACTTTTCAATACAATGAATGGGGATCAATGAAAAACTGATTACTTTACAATTGACCATTTCTATTCCACTTTATACTGCACAGTGACTATGTTTTGATTAATTTACATTACTGAAGAAATGAACTTTTAATGGTAGTTCTCAAACAGGCACTGTAATTAGCTGCTTCAGAGCGTGTGAGAAATTACTGCATCAGGAACCATCTTTGATGTTTTAAATGCTTGAACGTTAGCGGCACTTTAAACCCCTGGTATATTTTACATAAAACATTAATTATATATGTAGAGAATTATATTTATGTATGGATTTAAATAGTTTAACCACACACAAGTCCCGAAACCCCACTGTGACCATCCACAAATACCATACAGTATATACCCGAATATAAGACGACCCCCCATTTTCCAGACTTATTTTTGGGACAAAAATTGATTTTTGTGTAAAAAAATCTGGTTTTCAACAGAAAATATTTTTTTTAAATTGAAAATTGCACTGATAATTCATTCTCTCTCTTCCAGCATGTGCACGCACCTTTTTCTCTCGCTCTGCGTCTCTCTCACGCACCTCTCTCTCTCTCTCGCTCGCTCTGCGTCTCGCGCGCACACACCTCTCTCGCGCACCTCTCTCTCTCTCTCTCTCTCTCTCTCTCTCTCTCTCTCTCGCTCTGCGTCTCAAGCGGCAGAGAGGAGCAGCGTTTTAATTCAGTTAAACACCGATATTATTTTCTTCTCTAATTTTACATGCAAGTATAGCCGAAATCACAGCACAGATATTGTTTTTATCTTATGTATATTTGATTTCATCAGACAACGGCTCGATTATCAGGATTTTTGTGCAGATTGACATCTTGGAAGGAAAGCTGGTTTTGTCTTAATGGGTCGCGTTTCATTCACTATTTCATATTCATTCCGTTGTTCTTTCTCCCTTTCCCCCCCGTGATTTTGTCTATATCGCGAATATAAGACGACCCCCCATTTTTCAGCCTATTTTTAGGACAAAAACCTCGTCTTATATTCGGGTATATAGGGTTTTTATTTTTCTGAACTTTTATTAGAGCCTTGGAATGTTCATGAGTTGTAGTTCCCTTTCAGTCGAGAACGTCAGACGTAGTCGACGTCGACTGAATGAGTATCAGAGCCTGTCTTCTTCGTACTACTATTTAATCAAGCCAATTGACCCTTTGCAGGGAGCTTGATTGACAGGTGATCTGACCAATCATACTTCGCCATCCGCCATTTTGTCCTACAAAGCAGTCAGTATTCTCCACTCCACGTGTCCACTTGCATGGTGAGCTCCTCTGAAGTTAGTGTGTGCTCCTGCCTAGAGCGTTGACACAGTGTGCTTTGCTGACAGATATTCTAGAGTTGGGGGCTGGGCGACACCTATGTTCGATCCGTTACTTCTCGTGGGCTCTCTTCTCATGAAGCCAGTTTCACTTGAGCCTGGTTCGAAGTGTCGGCTTGCTGCACTATTCGCCTCCTATGGACTGGATATGTGCGCCGTTTTTGCTCCAGTTGAGTTCCCTTTAACCGAACCCTGTCGAGTTCCTCCATACCCTGCGGCGGCGGAGTGTCCGAAGCCAGGCCTACCACTCGTATGCACTAGTGGAACTTGTGCTAGGCTGGGTCCATATGTTGCGATCCCCACAGTGATCCCAAATGTGTATTCTTCCACGATACGGCGAGCCCGTGTCTTCCCTTGGCAGAGCTTCTGCCATCACTGTCTGGTGAGTAGCTTCCCCCGTTTATAGGCTGGAACCTACCCAGTGACATTCCATATGTTGTACTGCCCGTCAATTCGCCCAGTCCATATGTGTATTCTCCACATGTTATCTCCCTGTGGCAGGATGTGGCTTCCGCAGTGTCCCTTCCTTCCATGTACAGGGAACGCTTTCCCAGTGGTCCTGTAGGAACAGCAGTGACTTACCTGGCCTAAGCCCTGTCCCTTCTCCGCCTTAAATTGCGGGGGGGGGGGGGGATCAGGAGGCTTCTGTCTAGGCACTGGAAGGTGGCAGCACTAGTGGCGCTTTTAAATAGATCCCCATTCAGTCGACGTCGACTACGTCTAACGTTCTCGACTGAAAGGGAACGTCCTGGTTGCGTATGCAACCCCCCTGAAGGAGGGAACGGAGGACGTAGTCCCCTCGCCACTACTGCTGGACCCCCGCCTACTCCGGGGGCCGCTCGGCTCCTCAGCGAAAAAGCAACTGGTGCGTGCGTCCACTTCTGTGTTTATACCAGCGCTGCGGGGCGGAGCGTGTAATCACGCACGCCAATGTTGAATTGGCTTGGTTAAATAGTAGTACGAAGAAGACAGGCTCCCTAGACGTGATCCCCATTCAGTCGACGTCGAACTAAGTCCTCCTTTCCCTCCTTCAGGGAACGGTGGGTTGCATACGCAACCAGGACGTTCCCTTTCGTTCAGTCACTCCGAGTTACATTAGTGACTGACGAAAAGGGGGTTTCGCTTAGAAGCCTATCACCTTAGAGTTCTACAAAATGAGCCAATGGCAAAACAATGCCATGGGTCTGCGGAATTTGCACAGCGCAACTCCACCCCACCGCATGGGTATAAAAGGGGCAGCGAGGCAATCTCGCATCATGTTTTTGCTTCGGAACCGAGTGTTTCTTCAGTTCTCTGCCCCAGCAGCAGCCTTCACACGGGACGCGCCGTGGAGGTAGCCACAGGAAGACGCCCCAGCCCGTATCAGCCTTGCAGCCTGCAAAAACGTCAGGCGAAGCAGCGCTCTTGATGCGAGCAGCTCAGAAATGGGTTACAATTCTTCCCAGGAGGTGGTTGCAGGGCCACTCCTTCCCCCACATCAGGTGGTGGCTACCATCACTTCTGCTAGGGCCTTGTCCACGTGACACACCTATGCTCTGAAGTGGAACCTCTTCATCACCTTCTGTTCTTCTAGCCGAGAAGATCCCATGAAATGCCTGATCGGATCATTGCTCTCCTTCCTCCAAGAAGGGTTGGAATGAAGACTGTCTCCTTCCACCCTGAAGGTTTACATGGCAGCGATCTCTGCGCACCACGACCTTGTGGAGTCAAAAACAGTGGGGCCGGATGACCTGGTCGTCAGGTTCCTTAGAGGGGCGAGGAGATTAAATCCTCCTCGCTCTCCTCTTTTACACTCTTGGGACCTTGCAGTGGTTTTATCCGCCCTGCAGAGAACTCCCTTTGAGCCATTGTGATCAGTCGAGCTTAAGTTCCTGTCTATAAAGACGAACCAGACCTGTCTGGTCCCTTTGGCCTCCATCAAAAGGGTAGGGGACCTGCAAGCGTGCCTAGAATTCGGGCCAGCTAACTCTCACGTGATCTTGAGACCCCGGCCTGGGCTGGGCGACATCCAACACTTTCGCAAGATTTTATAATCTCCAGGTAGAGCCAGTGTCCTCTCATGTACTCGCTTGCTTCCACTAGCCAGTAAATAGGACCTGCTTGGTGTCATCGCTTGCTGCGCCATTCCACTCCACGTCAAGTCAAGTCAAGTCAAGTCACCTTTATTTATATAGCGCTTTTTACAATACAGATTGTATCAAAGCAGCTTCACAGTGATTACATGAAAATAATACAAAAAACTATTTCATCATCGTCCACCTTTAAGGCAGATCTATAATATTGTTGAATATTAAATGTCCCCAACTAAGCAAGCCAGAAGGTAAGGCAACAGCGGCAAGGAACCAAAACTCCATCAGGTGACAGAATGGAGAAAAAAACCTTGGGAGAACCCAGGCTCAGTCTGGGGCCAGTTCTCCTCTGGCCAATGAGTGAACAGTGTATGAAGTTCAGAATGAATCAGAATGAGTATTTGTCCAGTTCCGGTTGGTTGAAGTCGGAGTGGAGAGGAGGAGAGACTGGTTGACACTTCAGGTCAGCGGCGTCGTCGTGTCCTGGCGCTGGTCCTTCATCAGATCTGGATACGGCCTGGTTCCGGTGGACAGCGGTAAACCTCGGGATAGACAGAGAGACTAATATTAGCGTAGACGCCATCCTTCTTATGATGTACCAAGTACATCAGGATTTACGGGAAGTGTTCCCGGTCCCGGCTGTTCTAAACTATGCAGCCTAATTATAGAAGTCTATAATGTGTTATGTGTATGCTAGGCCGAAGAGATGTGTTTTTAGTCTAGATTTGAACTGACAGAGTGTGTCTGCTTCCCGGACAATGTTAGGAAGACTGTTCCAAAGTTTTGGTGCTAAGTAGGAAAAGGATCTACCGCCAGCAGTCGATTTTGATATTCTAGGTATTATTAAATGGCCGGAATTTTGAGATCGCAGTAGACGTGAAGGACTATAATGCGTTAAGAGCTCGCTCAAGTACTGCGGAGCTAAACCATTTAGTGCTTTGTAAGTGATCAGCAATATTTTAAAATTTATACGATGTTTAATAGGCAGCCAATGCAGTGTTGACAGAACTGGGCTAATATGGTCATACTTCCTGGTTCTAGTAAGAACTCGAGCTGCTGCGTTTTGAACTAGCTGTAGTTTGTTTATTAAGCGTGCAGGGCAACCACCCAGTAGAGCATTACAATAATCTAGCCTTGAGGTCATAAACGCATGAACTAATTGTTCTGCATTATTCATTGAGAGCATATGACGTAATTTGGATATATTTTTAAGATGGAAGAAAGCGGTTTTACAGATACTAGACACATGATTTTCAAATGAAAGATTGGTATCAAAGAGCACACCCAGGTTCCTAACCGACGACGAAGACTTAACAGAGCAGCCATCAAGTGTTAGACAGTACTCTAGGTTATTACGTGTGGAAGTTTTTTGTCCAATAATTAGAATCTCTGTTTTTTCTGAATTTAGTAGTAGGAAATTGCAAGTCATCCAATTTTTTATATCAGCTATGCATTCCGTTAATTTTGTGAATTGGTAGGTTTTGAAGAAATAAACAACTAGTATCGTCGGCATAACAGTGAAAGCTAATTCCATGTTTCCTAATGATATCTCCTAATGGTAGCATATACAGAGTGAACAGCAGCGGTCCTAGTACTGAGCCTTGTGGTACGCCATACTGAACTTGTGATTGATAAGACATCTCTTCATTTACTGCTACAAACTGATAACGGTCAGATAAGTATGATTTAAACCATGCTAGTGCAATTCCACTAATGCCAACATAATGTTCGAGTCTATTTAAAAGGATGTTGTGGTCAATGGTGTCAAATGCAGCACTAAGATCAAGTAATACTAATAGAGAGATACAACCACGATCGGATGATAAGAGCAAATCATTTGTGACTCTAACGAGAGCTGTCTCGGTACTATGGTACGGTCTAAATCCGGACTGAAAATCCTCGCAGTTATCATTTCTTTCAAGAAAGGAACACAGTTGTGAGGATACGGCTTTTTCTAATATCTTTGACAGAAATGGCAGATTAGAGATCGGCCTGTAATTGACTAGTTTTGTAGGATCAAGTTGCTGTTTTTTAACAAGCGGTTTAATCATAGCTAGCTTAAAGGTTTTTGGTACATATCCTAGAGACAAAGATGAATTAATGATATTAAGAAGAGGATCTATGACATCTGGAAGCATCTCTTTCAGCAGCTTAGTCGGTATAGGGTCTAACATGCACGTTGTCGATTTAGATGATTTGACGAGTTTGCAAAATTCTTCCTCTCCTATAGCAATAAATGAATAAAATTTTCCCTCAGGGAGACTACAATGCACTTCCTGATGCGATACTGTATTAGACGGTTGCATAGTTATAATTTTGTCCCTGATATTATCGATCTTATAAGTGAAGAAGTTCATAAAGTCATTACTGCTGTGTTGCTTGGAAACTTCTGGGCTTGAAGCTTTCTTTTTCGTTAGTTTAGCCACTGTTTCAAATAAATACCTAGGATTATGTTTATTTTCTTCTAATAGGGTTGAAAAATAAGCAGATCTAGCAGCTTTTAAAGCCTCTCTGTAAGCAATCGAGCTCTCCTTCCATGAAATCCGAAACACCTCTAGTTTTGTTTTCTTCCAGTTGTGCTCCATTTTTCTGGCTGCTCTCTTAAGGGCCTGAGTGTGCTCGTTGTGCCACGGCGTTGGACTATGTTCTTTAATCTTCTTTAAGCGCAGCGGAGCAACTGTGTCTAAAGTTCTGGAAAAGAGAGAGTTAAAAGTTTCTGTTGCAATATCAAGTTCTTCTAAGCTATCCGGGATGCTGAGATGATGAAACTGATTAGGAAGATTATTGATAAAGCAATCTTTAGTGGCAGAAGTGATCGGTCTAACATATTTATAACACGGAGTCGGCTTTGCAGCCTTGGCTAAATGTAATTTACACGAGACTAGATAGTGATCTGAGATGTCATCGCTCTGTTGCAGTATTTCAACGGCATCAACATCTATTCCATGTGATAGTATTAGATCTAGAGTATGATTACGACAATGAGTCGGTCCTGACACGTGTTGTCTAACTCCAATTGAGTTTATAATGTCTTTAAATGCCAATCCCAATGCATATTTTTCAATATCTATGTGTATATTAAAGTCACCAACAATTAGTACTTTATCTGCAGCCAATACTAATTCTGATAGAAAGTCCGCAAATTCTTTGATAAAGTCTGTATGGTACCCTGGTGGCCTGTATACAGTAGCCAGCAGAATTTTCAAACGTGATTTATCGTTTACACTAGATATTTTTACATTAAGCACCAACACTTCAAAAGAATTATATTTACAACTAGATTTCTTAGTGGTTTTGAAAATATTACTATAAATTACAGCAACACCTCCTCCTTTGCGTTTCAGACGAGGTTCATGTTTATAACCGTAATCTTGTGGGGTTGACTCATTTGAAGCAATGTAATCGTTTGGTTTTAGCCAGGTTTCTGTTAAACACAGCACATCTAGGTTATAATCTGTAATCATATCATTAACTATTAGCGCTTTTGAAGTAAGAGATCGAATATTCAGCAACCCAAGCTTTATCATTTGCTCATTTGTATTATATCTGTTTTTTATTTGTTGAAGATCAATTACATTTTTAACCTTAGATGGGTTTGAACGTTTTTTGGATTTCCAAGTTCGGGGAACAGACACAGTCTCTATATGATGATATCTAGGTGAAAGAGGCTCTATGTGATGGGATTTATCTGACCTTGGTGACGTGAGGCCGCTAGCAGACGGTCGGTTAAGCCAGTCTGTCTGCTTCCTGACCTGAGCCCCAGATTGTCATGTTTTATCTCTAAGACTATGAGCCAAATTACTAGAGAGAAGAGCAGCACCATCCCAGGAGGGATGAATACCATCTCTTTTCAACAGGTCAGGTTTGCCCCAAAAACTTTTCCAATTGTCTATGAATTCTATATTATTTCGTGGACACCACCCAGACAGCCAGCCATTGAGTGAACACAATCTACTAACTATCTCATCACTCCGGCGAACAGGAAGGGGGCCAGAGCAAATTACAGTGCTTGACATCGTACTTGCAAGTTCACAGACCTCTTTAATATTAATTTTGGTGATCTCCGACTGGCGGAGTCGAACATCATTAGTGCCGACATGAATAATAATCTTAGAGAATTTACGTTTAGCATTAGCCAGCACTTTCAAATTTGCTTTGATGTCAGGCGCTCTGGCTCCCGGCAAACATGTGACTATGATGGCTGGTGTCTCTATTTTCACGTTCCGTGTAATAGAATCGCCAATTACCAGGGCACAATCAGAATAATTCTCAGTGGGTGTTTCACTGAGCGGGGCAAATCGATTTGTTATCGGAACGGAAAAGTGTTTTTTTGATCCGCGACTAGAGCGATCTCTCACTGTCACCCATCTGCCCTGCTGCACGGGCTCTACTTCAGCCGGAACCGACTCATGTAAAGAATTAACTAGGCTAGGCGCATCCAAAATAGTATCTAAAGCTCTAGTAACTCTTCTTACTATTCTCGATTAAAGTTTGGATGCGTGTCTCTAGTTCTGAAATCTTCTCCGTCAGCCTGACTGTCTCCTTGCATTTATCACATATAAATCCTATATTGCCGACAGAGAAGGCTATGGTAAACATGTGACATGAAGTGCAGGTGACAATAACAGGAGAAGACATTACTCACCGTGTTTGTTGACTGATTCTTACTCACCTGGGGCCTCATTTATAACCGCTGCGTACGCACAAAACAGACCCTGAAAGAGTCGTACGCCACTTCCGACGCATAAGTTGTGATTTATAAAAACAAACTTGACGGGAAAATGTGCGCACCTGCACGCAAACTCTGACCCATGCGTACGAACGTTTTGGAGACGGAGCAGTTTGGCGACACCGATGGTGAGCTATAGTTTTGTCTTTTTGGTCACTTTTAGACAGAAAATCGAAATAAAACGATACATATAAAGGAAGATAATACAAATATAATTTCACTCACCAAGCCTATCACTTGAAGCAAATATCCACACCTTAAACGTCCGCGCCAGCGAGCGCGTTGGGCCGTTAGTGAAACATATCTAACGGCAGATGAAGTAAAACTGTAAATCTTCATTATGAGTCCTAATCATTTAAAAAAAAAATATATATATATGATTTATTTATTTTATATATATATATATATATATATATATATATATATATATATATATATATATATATATAATCTCAAAATGTACAAGTGTATTGTATGTTAAATGATATGCTTTAATAAAAAGACGTTTGATATGAGTCCTAATCATAAATAGGCTACAGTTTAGGCCTATATAAAACAATGATTTAAACTATGTTTTATTTCTGATATAAACATTTAGATTAAATATGCCATTCTCATTAACGGAGTTAAACACTTAAACTACATGACATTTAGGCCTACTGAATAGTAAAAAAAAAAAAAAAAGTAAAAAAATAATAATTTAATATATATATATATTAGGGCTGTAACGATTAATCGCGATTAATCGCGATTAATCAAAATTCAAAATAAAAGTTTGTGTTTACATAATATATGTGTGTGTATTGTGTATAATTATTTTGTATATATAAATACATACACATGCATCTATATATTTGAGAAATATTTGCATTTATATACTGCATATATATTTTTATATGATTTATATTATATATAAATAGAACTATTTTATATATAAATAACACATTTTTATTAAATATATACATGCATGTGTGTGTATTTATATATACAAAATAATTATACACAATACACACACATTTATTATGTAAACACAAACTTTTATTTTGAATTTTGATTAATCGCGATTAATCGTTACAGCCCTAATATATATATATTCAATAAATAGCCTATAAATATTGGTTGTGGATGCAATGCTTTTGAACACTTTTCCTTTGGCATGCTGTGTTTCAATGTTTTAACTACAGAGATAATTGCTTATCATGATAATAGCAGATTGTGCAAATATAATGCACAACAAGGTCTTTCTGTTTCCATTAAAAATATAAATCAATTAAAAAGACTATTTGATCAGTGGAAAAGATTGAGAAAAACTTTATCTGAAATGTATTTTACACTATTTGATCAGTGGAAAAGATTGAGAAAAACTTTATCTGAAATGTATTTTACACTATTTGATTTATTTATTCAAAAACAAGGCAAGGATACTAAATTATTTTTATTAATGTAATGTGACGGCACATCCGTATTTCATATTTTCCTAATGTCTTGTACCGTTAAACATGTTATCACGTGGATGAATAATCATATGCAAATGATATGCAGATGAGGATATGCATAGTAAAACTAGGCGTTGTAAGCTCATATATGTGGTTATTTCGGGGAGGAGACGCACGTGCGCACAATCTTCCGCTGAGTGGGATTTATAAAGTGAATCCTCCGCAGGTTCGGGCGTACGCACGGTTTTATAAGTCTCAATATTTTTTTGCGCACGCCATTTTTGGCTTTTGGGCGCACGTACACTTTTAGTAAGGATCCTACGCACAGTTTTATAAATGAGGCCCCTGGGCTTTTATGAACTCAAAGGCGCGGGTGCGCGAGAGAAAAATAAATAACTGAGCGCACGGGTGGTGCGTTAAAAGGCTAGCGGGTTAGCGTGTTGTGCTGACAATAACGGAAGCTAGCAATGTCAGGTTAATCTGAGATGTTGGGTAAGCTGTATTTAGTAGTATAAACAACTAGAATTTATAATAAATGATGGTTCAAAACAGAAAGAAATATGAAGCTAATACGAGGCTTAGACGCAGCAAACAAACTCACAGCAGCAGCAGTCACAGTGAGGCAGCAATACGGACTGGATACGTGCGCTATTCCACTCAGATGTGTTCTTCTTTGACCCTTAGTACCTCCTGTACCTGTTGATGCCCGCTGGTCAACCCTCGTGACTGGCTAGGTGCTTCCATGTGCTTGATACCCCCTTGGGCAACCCACATCTTTATTTCTATGGTAAGTCTCCACCGAGCACGTGTCTTTCCCTCGGCAATACCTCTTGCCATCCTCGAGGTTGTAACATTCCACTCTGCGGGCTAGGAGGAAGAACAGGAACGGAGACGTTACGTCCCCCCTGCCACAATCGCTGTACCGCTGGAACAGCCGGGAGTTCAGTCTTGGCTCCTCAGCATAACATAATACGAGATTTTCGCGCTGCTCCTTTTGTATCCACACGGTGGGGCGGAGTTGCGCTATATGTAAACATATTTTATGCATTATATCTTATTTAGGACAGTACTGTAAATAACATGCATGTTGTATGATCCCTCTTATTTTGTTAAAATAATCAACATTTTGCAGATTCTGCAAGGTTTATGTAAACTTTAGAGCACGACTAGTTCACCCCTCTTGCATGTTATTACATCCGTCAAAAACTAGGCTGGCTGTCAGGTGGTATTTCAGATCTGAAAACACCGACATAACACACTCATGGTCATCAATCACTTCACTGAATACTTGCTGGCTAAGAAATAAATAATTATTACCTTACGATCAATTTGTTTTCAATTTGAATATCACAACATCAATGTCTGTCAAAAAATAATCTGCAAAATACACAGTAGTGTTTACAAGAAACAGAGGTCCAGTGAGTTCAAGCATTTCCTAGAAACCCAAACCAAAGAATGTTTTTACTACGTCATCGCTTTCCTGAGCTGCTTCAACATGCTGTCTGTCAGAGACAATAATATGCATAATTCATAACACAGATGAGTATAAATTTGTTCTTCACTGGCTGAAATTGAATGGGAATGACCAAGAAACTGAGTGAATTACTTCACACTGCATGCTAAAGAGAATAAACGTCAATCCAATTGACAAACTTTGACAGGTTAGTGAACATCGATGAACATGCGTTGGTTTTGAGGGACATTTTTTTATGCAAGAATACGCATTCTGATTCTGACATTCCTGATTTGAAAATATATTCAATCACTTTTTTTCATAATTTTGGCAATGCATGCACTGTTAAATGAGTGATCTCGATATGTATTGTGAAAAGCGCTATACAAAAAAAATTTGAAATGTAAAATGAAATGTAAAAAATGATCTCGAGAGTCCCTGTAGTCGTTCAATTTGACTCTCATGAGGAAATCAGAAAATCATCATCAGAAAATAACCAATGCACCTATTGGTAGTTCCTATACCATATATTTCCTGATATTTTTTGATAATGTCTTAACAAAAATGAGACATAAATTACATACTGCATCAAAAAGCAAGTTGGACATGGCTCCATTTTTGGTATTTTCAGTGTTTCCATAGAAACAAAAATGCCTCAGTCTGAGAATGTGAACGAATCTGAGTAGAATCTACAGTCTGTCATCTTGTAATTACGGTATTTCAACATGACATGAATGGGGCACAAAATACTTGGGATGTCGTAGTAGTTGAGCTGAAACTTGTGAAAAAAATTAAGTGCTATGCATCACTGGGCTTTGTGAATGATTTATGACTTATAAATATCCCAGCTTTCATCACACGCACACTGTATACAGTACCTGATCCTGCTCACTTGTCAGAAGTCAAAGTGATTCACAGGCTCTGTCCTGCAGCATTCATCCAGAGAGGCCATGCTCCTGTACGTTCCTGTTGACAGCTAACACGTCTGTCGTCTTCCACCGTAAACGCTCACCCACTCTCCAGTCCAACCTTCCCCTCACCTTTGTCATTTCCAGACAAGTCCCAGTAGATTTCTTCAGCCCTACTTGACCCTCTTACAGTTCAGGCATAACCATCTGCCACCAGTGAGGTCTAGCTGTGTTGCACAATATTGACCTGGAAGCTCAAGCCTGGAAACCTGAATTTGCTTCCTAGTCACTGCGTATAAGATATCAATCTGTGGGTATTGAACACATGGGAATGGGAATTAATGACTGAGGAAAGAAGGAACGATGTCACGGTGATGGGACTGAATACAGAGTAAGTGGGTAATTTTGTTTACAGATTCTGGATTGGCCAGTAGAAAGCTCTTGAGAGTTTTATTTAACCACACAAAAACAAGCTAGGGCAAAAGTCCACATTTTCATGAAAACTGAGCAAAAACATTAGACAGCACTGGAAAAAAAAGGTCATTCAACAATGATAACGTTTAAATTAACTGGTTTTAGTCGTCAAAAATAGTATTTAATATTACTGAACCAGCCACATTAATTTACATAACAACAAAAATAATTTGTATGGGTTAAATCAGGTAGAAATAGCTCTTTAAAGTAGGGCTATGCAGTTTCGGGAATTTCTTCGCTGTATTTTTGCTTTTTGCTCGCATGTTTATCTATAGAGCTCCCCCTACAGTTTCGGAATAGATATTTGGCAACATTGTCGAAAAACATGACAATGAATTTTAATGACAGAATTTTAGCAGATTTCCTTTTGCCCTAAAGCAATTCTTTACATCGCGAGACCTGATATCACACGATACTTCCTGACGCTGCGGCCGCCGGCCCAAAGTTGCAAGTGTGTTTTTTTCTGCTCACATGCGATAGGGGGGTGCGAGACGACCACCATTCAACCCGAAAACCTGCATAGTTCACCTTTAAGGCAACAGTTGCAGTTACCACTTTATATGTGTATACAGTGTATATTGCACAGTATGTGTCACAAGATGAAGACAGAGGAAGATGAAGGTACACGGGATTAAATACGAAGTGATTTTAATAATACAATAAAAGGAACTGACAGAAAGTGTTACAGAGCATGCATGAAACAAAGGTTAACACACACAAAACCCAATCACACAATGACTTCAGGGTCTCATCGTCGAAGGGGTTGGTCATGGCAAGATGACCGAAGTTCTCGGTAAAACTCTGAAATTCCAGGCTCTCACGGTGAATTTGGCTGCATAATACATTTTTTGTCGGTCAAGCTGTCACAAGATGAAGAATGAGGAAGACGAAGGTACAAAGGATCCAATACGAAGTGATTTTAATAAGACAATAACTTCAGGAACTGACATAAATTGTTACAGTATGCAGTAAGTAGTACACTATTGCATTCCAAAAATAGCCAAATACAAATGTTCAAAATAGCATCTAACCTGAAAGTGTCAATATTTTGCACAGATGCAATTTTTCTGGGTGCATTGACCTGGATGATACTACGGTCACTGTGATTTT
>NC_136892.1:7305902-7321593 GCF_949152265.1 Phoxinus phoxinus
TACCGCCAGCAGTCGATTTTGATATTTCGATGTTTAATAGGCAGCCAATGCAGTGTTGACAGAACTGGGCTAATATGGTCATACTTCCTGGTTCTGGTAAGAACTCGAGCTGCTGCGTTTTGGACCAGCTGTAGTTTGTTTATTAAGCGTGCAGGGCAACCACCCAGTAGAGCATTACAATAATCTAGCCTTGAGGTCATAAACGGATGAACTAATTGTTCTGCATTATTCATTGAGAGCATATGACGTAATTTAGATATATTTTTAAGATGGAAGAAAGCGGTTTTACAGATACTAGACGCATGACTTTCAAATGAAAGATTGGTATCAAAGAGCACACCCAGGTTCCTAACCGACGACGAAGACTTAACAGAGCAGCCATCAAGTGTTAGACAGTACTCTAGGTTATTACGTGTGGAAGTTTTTTGTCCAATAATTAGAATCTCTGTTTTTTCTGAATTTAGTAGTAGGAAATTACTAGTCATCCAATTTTTTATATCAGCTATGCATTCCGTTAATTTTGTGAATTGGTAGGTTTCGTTAGGTTTTGAAGAAATATACAGCTGAGTATCGTCAGCATAACAGTGAAAGCTAATTCCATGTTTCCTAATGATATCTCCTAATGGTAGCATATACAGAGTGAACAGCAGCGGTCCTAATACTGAGCCTTGTTGTACGCCATACTGAACTTGTGATTGATAAGACATCTCTTCATTTACTGCTACAAACTGATAACGGTCAGATAAGTATGATTTAAACCATGCTAGTGAAATTCCACTAATGCCAACATAATCTTCGAGTCTATTTAAAAGAATGTTGTGGTCAATGGTGTCAAATGCAGCACTAAGATCAAGTAATACTAATAGAGAGACAACCACGATCGGATGATAAGAGCAAATCAATTGTGACTCTAACGAGAGCTGTCTCGGTACTATGGTACGGTCTGAATCCGGACTGAAAATCCTCGCAGATATCATTTCTTTCAAGAAAAGAGCACAGTTGTGAGGATACTGCTTTTTCTAATATCTTTGACAGAAAAGGCAGATTCGAGATTGGCCTGTAATTGATTAATTTTGTAGGATCAAGTTGCGTTTTTTTAACAAGCGGTTTACTCATAGCTAGCTTAAAGGTTTTTGGTACGTATCCTAGAGACAAAGATGAATTAATGATATTAAGAAGAGGATCTATGACATCTGGAAGCATCTCTTTCAGCAGCTTAGTCGGTATAGGGTCTAACATACACGTTGTCGATTTAGATGATTTGACGAGTTTGTAAAATTATTCCTCTCCTATAGCAACGAATGAATAAAATTTTCCCTGACTACAATGCACTTCCTGATGCGATACTGTATTAGACGGTTGCATAGTTATAATTTTGTCCCTAATATTATCGATCTTATAAGTGAATAAGTTCATTAAGTCATTACTGCTGTGTTGCTTGGAAACTTCTGGGCTTGAAGCTTTCTTTTTCGTTAGTTTAGCCACTGTTTCAAATAAATACCTAGGATTATGTTTATTTTCTTCTAATAGGGTTGAAAAATAAGCAGATCTAGCAGCTTTTAAAGCCTCTCTGTAAGCAATCGAGCTCTCCTTCCATGAAATCCGAAATACCTCTAGTTTTGTTTTCTTCCATTTGCGCTCCATTTTTCTGGCTGCTCTCTTAAGGGCCTGAGTGTGCTCGTTGTACCACGGCGTTGGACTATGTTCTTTAATCTTCTTTAAGCAACTAGGAGCAACTGTGTCTAAAGTGCTGGAAAAGAGAGAGTTAAAAGTTTCTGTTGCAATATCAAGTTCTTCTAAGCTATCCGGGATGCTGAGATGATGAAACTGATTAGGAAGATTATTGATAAAGCAATCTTTAGTGGCAGAAGTGATAGGTCTAACATATTTATAACACAGAGTCGGCTTTGCAGCCTTGGCTAAGTGTAATTTACACGAGACTAGATAATGATCTGAGATGTCATCGCTCTGCTGCAGTATTTCAACGGCATCAACATCTATTCCATGTGATAGTATTAGATCTAGAGTATGATTGCGACAATGAGTCGGTCCTGACACGTGTTGTCTAACTCCAATTGAGTTTACAATGTCTTTAAATGCCAATCCCAATGCATCTTTTTCATTATCTATGTGTAAATTAAAATCACCAACAATTAGTACTTTATCTGCAGCCATTACTAATTCTGAAAGTCCCCAAATTCTTTGATAAAGTCTGTATGGTGCCCTGGTGGCCTGTATACAGTAGCCAGCAGAATTTTCAAATGTGATTTATCTTTACACTATATATTTTTACATTAAGCACCAACACTTCAAAAGAATTATATTTACAACTAGATTTCTTAGTGGTTTTGAAAATATTACTATAAATTACAGCAACACCTCCTCCTTTGCGTTTCAGACGAGGTTCATGTTTATAACCGTAATCTTGTGGGGTTGACTCATTTAAGGCAATGTAATCGTTTGGTTTTAGCCAGGTTTCTGTCAAACACAGCACATCTAGGTTATAATCTGTAATCATATCATTAACTATTAGCGCTTTTGAAGTAAGAGATCGAATATTCAGCAACCCAAGCTTTATCATTTGCTCATCCGTATTATATCTGTTTTTTATTTGTTGAACATCAATTAGATTTTTAACCTTAGATGGGTTTGAACGTTTTTTTTGGATTTCCAAGTTCGGGGAACAGACACAGTCTCTATATGATGATATCTAGGTGAAAGAGGCTCTATGTGATGGGATTTATCTGACCTTGGTGACGTGAAGCCGCTAGCAGACGGTCGGTTAAGCTAGTCTGTCTGCTTCCTGACCTGAGCCCCAGATTGTCATGTTTTATCTCTAAGACTATGAGCCAAATTACTAGAGAGAAGAGCAGCACCATCCCAGGAGGGATGAATACCATCTCTTTTCAACAGGTCAGGTTTGCCCCAAAAACTTTTCCAATTGTCTATGAATTCTATTTTATTTCATAAGTGAAAGTGAATGGGAGAGACTTAAAATAAGAGAAACATTTAGTTTTCAGGAGCATGTTCATTATGTTCATGTACACATATGTGCATGTGTGCTTGTAAACATTGAGCCCTTGGACCTGTGCATGTGTGGATACATGCATACACACGCTACCAAAACACACACACACACACACACACACACACACACACGCACACACACTTGTTTGGGGTGCCTTGTGGGGGCACCAGTTATTTACCACATTTTGGGGACACCACTTTCCTGACATCCAAGAGACTAGATAAACACATAAAAAAATCTTTAAATAAAAAGTTTAATAAATACCTCTCTTAAAATTAATTTGTAATTGTAATTAATTTGGGGACAGGTCAGGTTAACACATGTGGGGACACGGGGACAACTCCTTATATGGGCATTAACAGGAAGTCCCATCTGGGGACAAACCAGTGTAATCTACAGACAAAGAAAGGTCATAATATGGCCAGCTGGCCAATTCATAATGGTATTTCCGGAAGTTTTATTGGTTTGTTAAAAATAGGGTGGTTTAATTAGTTAGTTCAGCTTAACTTTCAAAAATGAATTTGAACAACATGCGATCTTCAACTGCAAGTCATTTCAGTCCTCCAAGACTGCCACAATCATATACTGTATTTAACTCATTCTTACACAATTCAGTTGCTACATTTACTGATTATGACCCATGAGAGCCGTACGTTGAATGTGATTTTGCAGCTCTTATCAAAGTCAATCTAATTTATATTATAAAGCCCTTTAAAACAAAGTTGTCACAGAGTGCTTTCACAAACAACCACCCTAAACCCGACAGAGCACACAATAAGTAGATACACAAAAAAAATATTATTAAAATGACCAAACCAATTAAACGTACTGTATTCATGGTAAGCTTACTGTTAAAAGTATGTATTATGTTTGAGGTAAAGTTAAGTATCCTGTAGTTAACCAGTAATAACACATTTGGGAAGGTTAGTAGATCAGAGCTACAATTCTTAAATTGTCTAAAATGATGAACGTTATCAGTGGAATGGAGTTTTTTGTCTTGTTTTGAAATGCTCTAAGAATTGAATCTTTAAGTCATTAAAAAAATCCAAGAGAAATAAAAACGACCTGATACAAATTGAATCTACAGCCAAATTTAATCAGTACAGTATGGGTTCCGTGCTTGCCACCAGATATTACAACATATATTTTTTTATGATGTGTTTTGTCTAATGTGCCATCAGAAAATAAATTAATCAATTTAAAATTAAATCCACAACACAATTAAAAAAAAATGTGAAACGTAAAGGGGCCTGAATAAAGGCATTGAAAACTATAGGCACTCTGTCGTATGGCTACTGTACAGTGAAACTAGCACCAAATTTACAACCAACATCGAGCCGTTTTAACTCTTTCAAAACTTAAATTACATTATAATGTTTCCAACCATGGTATTGAGACAAAAAAAACAGATAATATAATACAACTAAAACGCAAAAACAGAATCCATAACTAAAATCAACATAAACAATTTATGTTGTAAAATCTGGTGGCAAGCACGGTGTCAGGGGGTGTATGCAGGCTGAAGAAGAGGAGGACAGCAGAGGGCTTCAATGCAAGAGTTTAACTCCAAACGATAATCCAAAAAGCAGTGGTGGGCCGTCAGGGCCAGCAAGGCCTTCTCTGCTGGCCTAAACACTGTAGCGTTCGAGGGCGAACCAAACACAAATGAATCTTCCAGGTGATTCGTTCAAACATAATTCCACCCAGAACTCAACACTCCAGACCCCGGCTCCAGCCAGTCTACCATAGCCAACGAAAACCCCCCAGTAAGGAATTTATGGCCTTAAGAGATGAGCCCAACAACGAAGAACGTTGTCAAGTTAGATAATTTGGGAAAGACTGATTGGTTCAGAGATGGCCCGGCTCTGGCACCCACCAAGATTAATGACATGTAAAACAGACCTCCTTTTCTTTGAGGACCTTTGAACGACCTCCTCAAAACCCACAGAGACTAAGACTTTACATATAAAATTACATAAAATCATCCCAAAACAATTCTTGATGAACGTCTTACCAAATATAATCCAACTACATAATTATATATTGTGTTTACAACATCTATATGTGTGTCTATTATGCTTAGATCATATAAGTCATGTAATGGTTATAACTATTAGATGTTTGAATGAAAGTGTGTCGTGCTTCCTATCAGTACGATCATATGTTCGTAATTCAGAAGATGGCTTGATTGAAATCTGTGTAAAATGTTTCGTATTCTTATAATAGTAATGATGTCTAAACTGTGGCCTCTGTACTCTGTAGAGTAAAGAGATCACAGATAACGCATGATTTACGACGTGAGGTGAAGAAAATGCCACCTCTCAAATAGAGACAGTGCCTAATTGGTCAGAACTCATCCAGGAGGCTGGACAAACATTTGAGCTTAAAACCCGAACAAAGATTCAGAAGTTTGGGGGGAAAAAGAAGTTTAGAAAGAAGGAAGGAGGAGTAGAAGGAAAAAGACCGTTAGCGGAAGAGTGGATTTACTCCCTCCAGACAAGTAACAATGTAACGTTAGACGAGCGGACGAAAGAACCCAAATCAAGATCAGAAGAACAGCTTCAGTCAAGCCATCTAAACTCGCCTCACTTTTCTTTATTTCTCTTAGTTTTCTTTTCTTTCCCGTTGAAAGTCTCGGTTCTAAGTTAAGTTTTGCTGCAAAGTTTCGTTTAAACGATTCGACTGTGAAGCCCGCTTCCAACTTCATAGACTTTCCATCCATCCGCCAACACACCACGTGATTGGCCGCCCAAGACATCTATCCAGCCACGAGAAGACTGCCAGCCAATCAACGAACCCGGGAAACCCCCTTTTACGCCAACAAAAGGAATCCCCAAAGGAACGCAAAAACAAGCAAGTAACCTCCAGACTCTTAACTGAACTGGTGCATTAATATAAATTGAATAACCCGCCTAAGAAACGATAGAAGGGTTAAATTAAGGATTGATGGTTCGTTCAGGTCATGTCTTATAAGTGCATATAGAAACTTGGGATTTCATCACCTTGCTCTTAAAACTCAGTCTTTACTCACTCTCTCTCTTTCTGCAACTCGTATGAATGTGTGTGTGCGTGTGTTTGTGTTAGATATTAGTTTTATGTGTTAGAATAATCAATAAAGTCTTGCTTATATTTGAAAGATAATTGTTCTTGTGTTATGTGCTTACGAATTTAATGTCTTAAACTGCTGATCTAAGTTACCTTGCTAATAAATAGTGTTTTCACTATAGTTTGGAAATTTATATCCGCTGCAGAGCTGCAGTTACGGCCCGTTCAAATGGAACGCTGAACGAGTCATTTGCTCGGCCGTATGAATGATTCTTTTGAAGATTCCCTATAAATTAATTCATAATTCCTTTGAGCTAAATTGACCCTTACAAACGTATTATACATAGTAAATGTTGTTACAACACTATGAGAATCACTGACTTGCACTTTAATATATATTTTTTTTTTATGAATGAGTATTAAATTATTCCCAATAGTCCGTTCTCGTAATTTCATAGCTTTTCTCTTGTTTGCGCTGCTTCCAGTAGTGTATATTTATTTTAGTGCTTTTATCCAATCATATTTCAGTCATCATGTGTTGCCAGGGTCAAATATATCTGCTTCGAGGCCTTCAGAATCGATCGTGCGGGCGCCTGTAGCTTAAATGAATGGCAATGAAACTGTTGCTTTAACCAATCAGATAATCGGTCAGATTTAATCAGCCAATCAGATATTGAGTTGATTGCACCAGGGCCATCTAGCAGGCATACAATAACGTAGGCATTTCCACGCCCTTTGATTGGATGGTCAGAGCGTCAGCGTGTACTATTATTACTGGTAGTCAGAGCTAGGTAACCGCATCTGTTGCGAACTGTGTAAAATACCTGTAGATTTAATCGTTTTTCAACCCACAAATTAATGTTTATTTCCTTCAACGACCACCAGCAGGTTCAAACCTACCGGAAAAAATCCCTTATTCAGCTTACGCAGAGTCACGGAACTCAATCGATCTGTCCGGGTAAAAACAGAACTGACTGCAATGTAAAGTTATGCCAGGACTGATTTTGAAGGCAAAAGTCCCGCTGATCTCAATGATATTGTTCAAAAATCTGTGTGAGAGCTTGTGTCAGCTGTAACGTTACACATCGTCATGTTTTGCGGTGTTTTCCCTGTTTAACGTCTGCTTCTGTCGAGCGGACACTCTCAGCACTAAAGCGAATTAAAACTTATGACAGAAATACGACGGGACAGACTCGACTTTCAGCACATTAACCTCGATGGCGATAGAAAAGGTTGTTGGGACTGAAAAGCACAGACAACCTGTACAACCAAGTAATTCAGGATGGATTCAGGATGGATTTTGTGTAAAAAATAATCAGTTTTGGAGAGTATAATGCATTTTTTGCCCCCGTTTTTGTCCGTGCTGAATATGATTTTCTTCCTAATTTTTTTTGTAAATTTATGATCGAAACAACTTCTTTTTTTCAAACATTAATACTTGTAGCCATTGAAGGATAAGACAGGGATGAGGATCCGTTTCTGAATTTATAATCGGAACGCAAGAACCACTGTGCACAAAAGCCGAACTCACTCGCTCGTTTCTCTCTACCCGGCCATTCGCGAACTCACCGCATTAACCCTATAACTGCCGGTGCAAAATAAAAACAGGAATTTCACAACAATTATAGAGAGTATGTGCGTGCGGTGCTACACTATTAAAAGTTATTAATTCAGGGTGGACATCACTGAAGGCCTAGGTGTGAAATGCACGGCCCGCCACTGCCAAAAAGGTATAAACAGGCAGATATAACCTCCACATACAACTAAATACAATTAACATCCGACAAGGACAGACTGAACAGAGGACACTAAATAAAGACACAAATCATAGAAGATGAGGTGAGCACAGGTGACACGGATGATCAAGACGATAAACAGGTGGGTAATGAGGAAGTGAGTTCAGGTGTGAAGACACAAGGGATTCTGGGAAGTGTAGTGCAGACTAAGACAGACCGGTGCATACGAAGACTGTGACTGAACGCCCCCTTCAACAAGGTGCGACCTCGCACCGTAGAACATCAAAGAGGTGAGGGGGTGGGCGCCCTGGAGGCTGATGAAGTGGAGCAGGCCATGCTGGTGGCCAGGGCGGAGCAGAACGTGCAGGTGGCCAGTGCGGAGCAGGACGTGCAGGTGGCCAGGGCGGAGCAGGACGTGCAGGCGGCCAGGGCGGAGCAGGACGTGCAGGCGGCCAGGGCGGAGCAGGACAGGCAGGCGGCCATGGCGGTGTGGACCCACTCGGGCGGCCATGGCGGTGTGGACCCTTCGGGCGGCCATGGCGGTGTGGATCCACTCGGGCGGCCATGGCGGTGTGGACCCTTCGGGCGGCCATGGCGGTGTGGACCCTTCGGGCGGCCATGGCGGTGTGGACCCTTTGGGTGGCCATGGCGGTGTGGACCCTTTGGGTGGCCATGGCGGTGTGGACCCTTTGGGTGGCCATGGCGGTGTGGACCCTTTGGGCGGCCACGGCGGACACCTCCCCTCAGGTGGTCCAGGCGGAAGCCTATAGACCCCGCCAAAAAAATACTTGGGGAGAGTGACAGGATTAGGAACCGGCTCAGGAACAGACACCGGCTCAGGAACAGACACCGGCTCAGGAACGCTCAGGAACAGACACCGGCTCAGGAACAGACACTGGCTCCAGTGTGTGCGCAGCCCACACACACCACATGGTTGTGGCCATAATGGCCAGTGTCGCGGTCACTGAGGACACAGGCGGCGCATACATGGCATGAACAGTCTCTTTGCTGGACGGGACCAGCGGCAAAGGAAGCTCTGGGCTGGACGGGACCAGCGGCAAAGGAAGCTCTGGGCTGGACGGGACCAGCGGCAAAGGAAGCTCTGGGCTGGACGGGACCAGCGGCGAAGGAAGCTCTGGGCTGGACGGGACAGGCGGCGAAGGAAGATCCGAACCAGACGGGATAAACGAAAAAAGCTCAGCAGGCATGATGCTCAGTCACAGGCGCGGCGGGCATGACGCATACAGCCTTGAGCTCGGCAGATCTGGCGTGAAGTGCGGGCTTGGCTGGACTGGCGTGAAGTGCAGGCTCGGCTGGACCGGCGCGAATCGTCTCGGGCTGGGCAGGCTGGACGTGAATCGTCTCAGGCTGGGCAGACGAGACGTGAACAGTCTCGGGCTGGGCTGTGCTGGACGGGACCAGTGGTGAAGGCCCAATGCTGGACGGAACCAGCAGCGAAGAGGGCTTTGAGCTGGACATCAACGGTCCAGGGTCGAAGAGGGACCAAAGCGGAGAATGGTGTCGGGGTTCATCTCGACCACCACCTCTACTGCGGCCTCCACGGGTCCCGCGAAATTTGGCCAGACGGGTTCCCTCAAACGAACCTCCATGGGCAAAGGCTGGGAGATCTTGGCTCTCCTTGTCCAGGACGACAATTCTTACTCTATCGTCCATTTTAGGGTGGTCGGCTCTTCTTTCAGGAGTGTATGCAGGCTGAAGAAGAGGAGGACAGCGGAGGGCTTCAATGCAAGAGTTTAATTCCAAACGATAATCCAAAAAGGTATAAACAGGCAGATATAACCTCCACATTCAACTAAATACAATTAACAGCCGACAAGGACAGACTGAACAGAGGACACTAAATACAGACACAAATCACAGAAGATGAGATGAGCACAGGTGACACGGATGATCAAGACAATAAACAGGTGGGTAATGAGGAAGTGAGTTCAGGTGTGAAGACACAAGGGATTCTGGGAAGTGTAGTGCAGACTAAGACAGACAGATGCAGACGAAGACTGTGACACACGGAACCCATACTGTACTGCTTAGATTTTGCTGTCGATTAGATTTTCCTGGTGTGCTCATTGCATGCATTACAGCATTCCCAGAAGCGGTCTCTCTCATGTGCTTTGATTCTGTTTTTTACACAATACTTTACCGCTTGCCAGTCCTGTTCAATGAGGTCTTTCGGGCTTCTGTAATGCATGCACTAGAACGTTATCAGTGGAATGGTCAAAATAAGAGGTTTTTTTTGTCTTGTTTAGAAATGCTGTTTATAAGAATTAAATCATAAGTCATTAAAAAAAAAAAAAAAAAAAAAACCGACCTTGATACAAAATAGAGCGCACCAGGAAAATTGAATCTACAGCCAAATTTAGTACAGTACAGTATGGGTTCCGTGCTTGCCACCAGATATTACAACATATAGTTTGTATGATGTGTTTCGTCTAATGTGCCATTAGAAAATAAATTAATCAATTTAAAATTAAATCCACAACACAATTAAAAATGTGAAACGTAAAGGGGCCTGAATAAAGGCATTGAAAACTATAGGCTCTCTGTCGTATGGCTACTGTACAGTAAAACTAATCTACGCAATTAGAAAGAACATTTACACCAACTCCTTATCACCTGACACAGCATTTTGCCTGCAGACTTAAAAACAAGGAAGTCCAAGCACCAAATTTACAACCAACATCGAGCCGTTTTAACTCTTTTAAAACTTAAATTACATTATAATGTTTCCAACTATGGTATTGAGACAAAAAAAAAACAGATAATATAATTCAACTAAAACGCAAAAATAGAATCAACAACCAAAATCACCCTTACTTTTTAGTGGTCTTTCTCTCATATGCTGTGATTCAGTTTTTTATATAATACTTTACCGCCTGCCAGTCTCGTTCACCGAGGGCTTTGGGGGCTGCTGTAATGCATGCAATGCAGTCGACTTTTCCAAGAGTAACTCCCGAGTGAATAAATTTCATAATTTTCTCTTCTACAGCCGCAAACTCCACCTCACTCCACTTTCTCTTCCTAGGAACTAATGACAAGAAAATGACATTAATTGCACTGCATGTGTTGTAGGTGCAAGACTGGATTATTTTTATACTATTCTTTATAATGTTGTTGACCTTTTATAAATAAAGCAAATAAAAACTATTACTGGACAGGTTCTTTACCTGATGTTACTTTCATGACCTCCCGTGTCCTCTCTGGAGATCCTTTAGAAACACAATCATATATTTCTAAATCAAACTACTAATTTTGGATTAATTTTGGAGGATGTTGCCTTGAGATGGTTTAGAAGCTACTTGGCTAACAGAGAGCAATATGTATACCTGGAAGGCTATACCTCCATTAAGTTACAAATTATGATTGGGGTCCCTCAAGGATCAATTTTGGGACATCTTCTATTTTTAATTTATATTAATGATATGGCCACGACTTGTACCAAACTCCTCCCAATACTATTCGCAGATGATACAAATCTTGTAGCTTCTCACCAAGACTTTAATATTTTAATCAAAACGGTTAATGAGGAACTATCATACATTGTGGAATGGTTCAAATCGAATAAACTTACTCTCAATATAAAAAAATGCAACTTTATGATTTTTTGTAATACTAACAAACATTACCCTATAGAATTATCAAAAATCTTTATTAATAACACTCAAATCGAATTGGTTCAACATACCAAATTCTTGGGAGTAATTATAGATAGTGGTCTTAAATGGTCTAACCATATTAATTTCGTTTCTAAGAGGTCAGCTAAAATGTTGGGTATATTGAGGAGGGTTTGTCCTTTAGTTCATTCCTCAGCGTTTTTAACCTTATATTATAGTTTTTTGTTTCCATTCATTAATTATTGTAATATTGTTTGGGCAGCTACCTATCCTACCTACCTGAAGAAATTAACAGTCATACAGAAGAAATATCTTAGATTTATCTCTCACTCAAATAGATATGCACCCTTGGCACCCCTTTATAATAAATACAAAGTTCTTCCCATTGATAAGGTAAATATTTATCAAACATGTCTACTTATGCATAAGTTTATATATAGGAAACAAGATCTACCTGACTCTTTTCAGAGTTTGTTTATTCCTATCTTACATGTACACTCATATCAAACTAGACATAGCAATAATACTTTAGTCTTACCATACACACGAACAAGACATCAATTTAATATTTCTTTTAGAGGTCCTAAGCTCTGGAGTGAATTAAGTCCATCAATGTCAGATCAATGTCCTCTTATTCCGCTTTCAAAAAGTATTTGAAGAGACTACTATTGTTAGCCTGATGCCCTTATGTAGTCCTTTCTAGATATTGCTGCTTTTTCTGCATTATTATCTGGATTGATCATCTTTTATGTTATTGCATTGTGTTTTGTTTTGTATTGTTTTTTTTGTATTATTATTTCTTCTGATTATGCTTTTGCTTTGTTTCGTTTGTTGTTTGTTTTTATTTTTGTTGTTTTTTGAGTGTTTAGTCTGCTTGTCTCATGAATTAATATGAGTAGGAGTGGAACTCTGTACAAGCCTAGAGTGGCTTCGTTCCCTCCTTGCATAGTTTTGTACTTGTACTAAACATGTGCTAAACAAATAAACTAAACTAAACTAATTACTGATAGGCTGTTTGGGGGGAATTCTTGATATTCTGATTGTATTAAACATTTAACTGCCAGTTCATACATCTTACCTTCATTCGTGTTTACTGGCCTGCTGCTATTCACTCCTGAAGTGCCTGCTTGAAGGCATGATTTAATTATTATTTAACTAATGGAAATGACAAACATCTTTAAAAAATGTGTTTACAAATCTTTACCTGGCTCACTTGACGTCACATCATGAGAATGATCTGACAGTTCTGTATCACTCTCCATCCCAGCATCAGGCTCAACGCACTCTGAAATATAGTCTTAGTATTCAGAGATATGCACAGATTCTTCCAAAGTCACTAGGACACGCTTGACAGGTAGTTTAAACTCGATGAACAGGTTACATACCTGTTGGATTGATGCTGATCTGGTCAAGACCTTTCCCTCTGAATTCGTTAAGCCTTCCCTGCTCCATTGCCATCAAGACTTTGGTGATTTTTGCCAGCTGGAAACATGTAGATATTCTCCTTCGGAACACCGCAAACTTCACGCGTTTTAACCAGCAACTCCATGGATTTGATCATTTCCGGTGCCAAAAGTACTGCAATTTTCCTTTCGCGCTTTCCACAGATTTCTACACGACTAAAGTACTTGCATAGTGCTTGTTCAACTTCTGAGAGAGAGTCAGCAATATCAATATTTAAAGTAGAGTTGTCTCGAGACTCGAATGATTGTACTGGCATCAGACAGGCTTCCCCTTGCCTTTTTCTGTTGAAGATGATCATTTGTGCAAGAGTGACTTTAGCCAGTTTTGCCCAGGTCTTGGTGTTCGGTGCATTAAAAAGTGTGCTGTAGTATTCTTGCTGTTTCTCCTTTAAATATATATGGAGTTTCTTGACATCATCTGCAAATGGCAAGATCAGTGGAGCGTTGTACCTTTTTTCTTCCAGGGTATTGTGAGCATGACATAAGATCATCTCCCTCCAGCGTGTCTGATAGATGTGTTTGAAGTCCTCTGCTTTTTGAACTTTTGTTGTGTCACCGCAGATCCTTGCATCACAACTTACAATGTCGGCAACCTTCATGAGGCTCTGACCAAGTTTGTTGGCTAGCGTTGGCACCGCTATCTTATTTGTCTCACACTGAAAGCCTGTAACAGCTTTAACTGCATTAACTGTGTGTTGGAAGTTGGCTGGATCAATGTATTCCTCAAGTGATTTGAGAGGGGACACCTGCCTTCCTTTCAAAACCAGTCTCCCTAACTCACACATTTTCTGACGGATCAGTTCATGATCAGAACGCCGGTGTCCCATGATGTTGTATTTCTGCTCGCCATACTTGAGGATACAATGGTCACTCTTTATGACATCTACCACTTCACCTTGTTTCATGTCACTGAGAAGTTTCCACAGTCCCTTGCTAACTCCTTCCTGCACAGGTTGCGCAAAGGCGCAAATCGATTGGGCTCGAGTTCTACCAGGTTTTGGAAGAACACCTCGAAGTGGGCACCTTTTCATATGTTTCCAAAGAAATCTTTTTTTGAAAAGTCCTTGGCAATTTGCACAATGTAAGAATTTATTTGGATTGACATTTGGAGAACACCTTTTCCCTTTCTAATGACATCTACATTGTGTGCTCTGTCCCCCTGTTTCCTTAGTATAGTCAGTTGGAGCTTTCTTTCCTTGGAGTTTTTTGGAGATGAAATGGCCTTAGCGACTTCAGATTGGTCTTTATGAACAAGTTCCAGATGCCTGGCGATTTTGGATTGTGGTTTCTCACAAAAGAGACGTTTTTTGGTGTATCTTCTAGATCCATCGTCAGTCTTTTGACTGTGCATGACTGTAAGTGAAGTTATGGAGCTTTCCCCAGATGTGTCAGATTCAGAGTTCCGGTTTCTAGGTCCCTTGTATGATTTTCTTGTTCCATCTTTAACAGCAGGACTGGCCATGTTGGCATCATTTTTCTTTAATATACTGCCTCCCCCTCTTAGCTGGTCTCACTTTCACAATCTGACCCTGGCACATATTCATCCTCTGTTATTTCCATGCTGCTTAGTGAGTCTTCAGAATCATATCCACGCATTTGTTTTTTAAACTGAAATTAATCAGAATTCAGCAAATTAAATTTCCTAAATACAAGCTCTGTGTCACTGAAACAGAACTACAATATCTCCCAATGTCTGTAGAATAAAAGTATTTCCTTCTAACATCCACAAAAAATACCCTATATTTTAAACTGCTAAAAAAATGTAAAAGCAAGCATTTTTGTTACATGCACGCAATTACTCTAGTTTAATATCTAATTGCATGAACACATGCAAAATTAAATGCAAGTTATCAAGTATGAATGGGTCTAAAGTATCAAACAAACATTGAAATGGTTGCCTTTTAAACTGTTACGAAAATCAGTCAAGATAAAATTAACGAATTCTTCAAACTTTTATGAACTGTGGCCATCATCTATAATTTGTTACCTTGTGATTGGAGTGGGACACATTCCCATCTTCTGCAGAGCTAGAATCTGTGTCCATGTGGTTTTGGAAGGCAACCTGTTATCAGTCAAACATGACAAATATAAAAGGTAGAAGGTATTGAGAATTTTACACAAATTAGTGCCTAACCCTAACTTAAACAAGGTGTCCCCATAAAGACAGTTAAAATACAGGTCAATGTCCCCAGAAGGTATCATGCATATAATGCAATCCCCACTTAAACCTCTGGGGTCTAAGGTGTTTTTGGGGTCCTTGAGATGTTTTGACATACCCTGATATTTGAATTTTTTTCAGTTGCTTATAAACATATTAATGGCAAAGGTGTAATTACACTCTATTTAGCACGAACATGGGTATCATAATATGTGAGCATGTATGTACATGTTTGCATTTTTGAGAGAATATTATTTATGCGTAGTTATTCAAAAAAACTCAAACTTAAATTTTCTGATTTAAGACCACAAACGACCAACTTCACATATTCCCACAATACTTTTGACTAATGGATGTTGTCGCCTAGAATTTTTACTTCAAAATTATCTGAAAATCATCCGGGCTAATCGTTCACATTATACAATAGATTGATTTAAATTTTGTAAGACACTTTTTGTTTGGAAAGGCAATATGCAGATGGGCGTGAATGATCCAACAAGGTCATAAATAATGTCCTAATTCACACCTGAGAAGACAAAGACCTGCTAATGCTGCATACTAATGAGCCTTTCATTCAGGTGTCACTGAGCCACAAGAAAGAATGCAAAGACAACACACACACATATACA